>NC_135534.1:208599553-208974375 GCF_045843805.1 Urocitellus parryii | reverse complement strand
TAGAGAGACGAGGCCTGAGTCCCATCACTCTCCTCTTACAGCCCGTGGATCCCACAGACCTACAGTTCCCATGGAGCACAGGGGCCTGTCTGGCCCGTCCTCTGCCTCTAGTAGCCTGGTCAGTCCAGCAAATCCAACAAGGCAGCTTGGAAGCCACCCGGGTATGGGCCTTGCTTCTTGTGTCTGCGGGCCTGTCTTTTCTCTCCCACCAGCTGTCCTGGGCCTGCCCAGCACCCAAGACGTGCCCCTAGGAGGCACCACCTGCCCTGCCCCAGGCCCCACTGTCCTCTCAGGCCTCACCCTTCCAGCCAAGGTGCTGGAGGCCAAGCCTGGGCCCTGGCCAGAGCCCTCTGCACTCAGTCAAGAGCAAACACACATGCACCACCCAAATCTCAGCTTCCCCCCTCCCCCGCACAGCCAAGTGAGCAGTGGGCAGGGGAGAGGGGCGAGGGGCAGAGGCCACCCGGGCTGAACCAGGCCTTGCAGCCACACCTTGGCTCACATCCTAGTAGGGAGTGTGTGCACAAGAGTGGGGAAGGTCTCCACAGAGACCAGGGGGCCATGCACAGGCCCGGCTAGCCAACCAAAGCCCCGGGCCAGGGAGAGGGTGAGGAGGAGTGCTGGGGAGGGCTTTGTGACCACCAAGAGCCTCTGACGGAAGACGCTTCCCAGGAGCAAGCCTGCCTCTGGTGTCCCCCTCCGGCTGAGCAGCCCCACCCAGGGGCTGCATAGGCTTCCCCTAGGGGGCCCATGCCAGGAAGCACCGCTCCTGAGCACCTACCAAGTGGGGCCTGGGACAGACTGGGCATTTCTGCCCACAGAAGACCCAGGGTCAGGGCTAACTCGCAGCAGAGCTGCTGCTCAGAGCCCTGCCCAGGCAGCTGGAGGACACAGGTGGAGTGGGGGAACCCCAGCCCGCTCACCAAGGCTCTCTAGCCAGCACTCCTTCCCCAGGGGGCCCTGTGCCACAGCGGTGGCACATCGGCTGTGGCACCTAGCCCTGACCAGTCTCTACGGTGCATGAGTCCCTCTCAGCCCCAGGTCTGGCCCTGGGCATGCAGGTTCACCCCGCCTGGGTCAAGCCCCAGGGACACCTCCTCTGAGAGGCCTTCCCTGCCCGCTAGACAGAAGAAGACCTGGAGGGCTCCAGTGCCCACAGACCCTCCAGCCACCAGTGCCGTACACCCTGCTTCCCATGACCACCCAGCCCCACAGCCTGACCTGGCCACGCAGGCCCCCGTTCAACTCCTGCCAAGCTGTGGGCAGCCAGCAAGCCTCGGCACGTCAGCCTGCAGCGAGGCCTGCCACCCCCATTCCCGGGATCCACATGACTCACGGGCCTGGCACGCCACCTCCGGCCAGCACTGAGGGCGGCCACCTGAGCCCTCACCTGCCTGGGCTTGACGCCGGCAGACAGTGGCAGAGCCAGGGCCAGGCTTGGCCCAGCGGGCAGCAAGACGGGCCATGGGAACCTGGTCCTGACACCCTGGGGCCAGCCAGGCCCTGCACCACAGAGGGGTCATGCTCAGGCCGGGGGCCCGGGACACTGTGAGGCTGGTGTCCTGACCCTGAATCTCCAATAGCCTTTGAGAGTCCTACAGTTGCTCCACCCCCAAAGGGAGAGCTGCCCAGGGGCTCCACAGGAACCCCTAGAGCCAGGCCCTGGACCTGCTGCCCCTGCCATCAGCCCACAAGAAGGCGGAGCTTCACCCGGGAGTCCAGGAGGCCCCTGTCCCTCACAGGCTACAGCAGCCAGGACTCAGTCAGAGCTCCACATCTGCTGGGCCAGGGCTGAGGTCTCTCCACCTGTAACCAGGTCCCGTCCACCTCCCTGGAACGAGGGACACCAGGAGTAGGGGCAAGGCCTGCCAGCTTCTGGGGGGACAGCCACACCTGGAGTCACAGTCCAAAGTGGCCTCTTATACAGAACACACACAAAACAAAGTCTCAGCCAAGGACAAGGACAGCGCCCCACCCCGCTCTCCTGGCACCCCCTGTGGCCAGCCGGAGGCCGGAGGCACCTCAGCTCCCAGAACCAGGGGGAGCACTTTGGAGCCCATCATCCACAGATGCCCAGTCTCCCCCACAGAGCCCAGGCCAGGGGCCACTGGGGCAGACCTGGACATCCCCAGCTCATGTCCAGTCATAGTTCCTCCTGACCCTGGGCCCTGGACCTATGGACAGCATGGAAGCCATTCAAGATGCCAGGAGTGCCTCGTCCCTGTTCTGGGCATGCTCTGGGCAGCCTGCCCCGCTTCCCATGGCCAGTCACTGCCTATAGCCCTCCTTCGTCCACCCACAGGTGCACAAAGCACCTGTCCCCTCACACATCATCACTGCCCAGAGACGGCAGGAACCGTGGGGGGCAGGTAGGCCTGGTTCTCTGGGAGGGCGTGGCAAGCCACAGAGGGTGGGGACAGTCCTCACCCAGCACCTGCGAGGGAAGGGTCTGAAGGAGAAGTCAAGTGCCAGGAGAAACACACCAGGCGAGGACAAGCAGGTCCAACAGGGAACAGCATGACGTCAGTCCTGCTGTGCAGAGGTGGGGCAGGGAGGGGCAGCCAGGCTGGAGGAGCCAGGCAGGCCCCCGCCCAGTGACTGGAGCCCCCAGGACAGCAGGTGAGAAACTGGACAGAGCCAGGGCTGCCGACAGCCACAGACGCAGCAGGGGGAGTCAAGTCCCCACCAGGGACAGAGCACAGCCTCTCTTCCGGGCACGGAAGGAGCAGAACGATCTGAGTCTAGGAAACAAAACAAAGTCTCAGCCAAGGACAAGGACAGCGCCCCACCCCCGCTCTCCTGGCACCCCCTGTGGCCAGCAGGAGGCCGGAGGCACCTCAGCTCCCAGAACCAGGGGGAGCACTTTGGAGCCCATCATCCACAGATGCCCAGTCTCCCCCACAGAGCCCAGTTCCAGCTGCCCAGGGAGTGGCCAGACCTGGCCAGCACAGTGCAGGGTCAAACTCCCACTACCTCCATGTCACTCCGAGACTTCAACAGAGTCTGGGGCCCAGGGTCCTAAGACTGGCAAGGGTGACCTCAGATCTGTGTCAGGACTGCTCCTTGGGCATGAGGCCAGTCCCTGGGGAACAGGGACAGGGCCTATCTCTGGGGACCCTGAAGCCTGACCCTGAGCAAATAAAGCAGCCATCCTTCACACTACCCCCCAGGCTGCCTCTTGTCCTCTCCTTCTTCCAGACAGAGGGCCGCAACTGCCTCCCTCAAGTGGCAAGAGCTAGCGGCCTGAAGGGGGACAGGGTCCCATGTACAGCACCCGCGGCCAGCCAGGCTCCCCAACGCCAGCCCCGCCAATGAGAACATGTCTCTCCCGAGGGACAGCCCCAGCCCACAGTGCACCCTGGGACCTCAGAGCCCACCTGCCCTGATGCCCCCCAGCCTGGCCCACAGCCAGGTGCCAGCTTCCAACTGGGCCTGCTCCTAATCCCATCACCATCGGTGCAACTCTGGTCACCTCCCAGGGCCGGGCCCTCTGTGGCTGTCACTCCAGGTCAGCACCAGGGACAGGCCCAGGGTCAGCCAACTCAGCTGATGGAGAGGGGAGCCCTGGCTCAGCTCCATTAGGGCCTTGCCCGAGATCCCCTGGCTGACTCTCACATCAGCACACAGGCAGAGGGAGAGGGAGGGGTCAGACACCACCATGACCTCCCCACATCCCCAGAAGAATCAGGGGGTCCTCACTCCCCAAGACCCCATACAGGGAGGAGAAGGCTCTCATGCACTCGGGAGCCTCTAAGGCCTGAGGTGGGGGCCCCAGCCCCCAGGGCCTGGGTACCTTGGTCTTGGTCCTGGCACTCATGTGGTCAGGGGCTGGCAGCTCGGGCAGGGCAGGGCTCCACCAGAATGACCTGGGAGATGCCCAGCCAAGCCCACTGGGACCTGGACACCCCTAGGAAAGCCACTACCCTGAGCATGCTCCACCCTCAACGAGGGGACCACAACCAGGAACAGCACCTACTGAGAGGACCCATCACACACGGGCCCTCAGGCCCACGGCCAGCAGCAGCCTCACAAGTGAACCAGCTGGGCACTCCCATGACCACAGAAGGGAACAGGTCGGGGGAGCCAATGCCTCCAGCAGGTGAGGCCAGGACTAGCTGCGGAGAACAGGCCCTGCTGGCTCCACTCACATGAGGGCCAAGAGCTGACTGCAGGGAGTGCTCCAGTAACAAGAGGTGGGGAAGCGGCTCTGAGGGTGGACAGGGACAGGGGAGAGCCTCTGGGAGCCAGTGGGATGTCCCAGATCCATTCCACAAGACGTCACCCCGCCGCCCAGGAAGACCTGTGCCTGCGTTACCCAGTCACCCCCACGCACAGCCACGTGCCCAGCCACCAGAGGCCTCTCCTGCACTCCAGCTCCATCCGAGGGGCCCTAGAGAGAGCACAGGTGCCCACCAAGGTCTCCACCCTGCTGTTGGCATGGGCCATACCCCCAAGCCTGCCTGTCGGTCAGCAGGTGAGGACATGTCATCAGCGTGACACAGGCAGGCAGCCAGCTCAGGCCCATGGAGGCCCCTGTGACCCCAGTGCTGGCTGGAAGCAGTAACTCCTCATGCACTCAGAGCCCCCAGAAACAAGAGCAGGCTCCTGACACTCGGGAAGCTACCTTGGCTGCTCGGCTCAAAAGCAGGGAGGCCGGGGCTCTGTCCTCCACTGGGTTCCAAATACCCGGCCTCCAGAGGCTAGGCAAGACTCCACAGGGTCCCTGCTCCCCAGTGCCAGCCCCTCACTAGCCCAAGGCTGCTGGCCATAGGAGGACCTGGCTCACAGGCCAGGCCTAGAATAGGGAAGGTGCCCAGTGGGAGGGCATGGGGCCAGGACACAAGCTCAGCTGGATCCTGCAGTGCCCAGCCGTCAGGCCAGCCTGCCAGCGTGCTCAAGCAGCCACTACAAGGAAGCAGACATGCCCTCACCCACCCAGAAACCCAGCACCCTCACCCCGGGATGCCCAGCCAGCAGGTCCCTGCTGCTACCTCCCCGATGCTGCACCTCTCACTGGTCTCAGCTGCAAGGGGCCAGGGTCCATCCCCCACACTTGGGCATCTCCAGATGACAAAAGGCACCTGCCCAGTGCCCCATCTTCCACCTGCAAATGCAGCAGGGCGGGGGCCAGCACGGGACCCTCAGACACAGCAGACCCCGCCCTGTGACCTCACAACATGAACCTCACTCGGCTCTTTCAAAATGCTACAAGCACTGTCTTCTTTGTCCAGAGGAATGAGAGGCTCAGAGACAAGCGCACCCTGCCCAAGGCCACCAGTTGGTCAGTGGCAGGTCAGATCATGAGCCCAAGGCTGCCTGGGCACAATGTGCAAGGGGAGGGTGTGCAGGGAGCAGCCGACGGGGAGATACAGGGGACGGGGAGAAGAGATACCAAAGGAGGGGGAGGCTGGGCAGGCGGAGGCGGGAGATGCCAGGAGGTCCAGGGAGCTGTGGAAGGGTAACAGCAGAGCCAGGCCAGGCCAGCCACCCCGGGGCTAGCAGGGCAGCAGTGGGGCTGAGGTCAGGGCACTGGCAGCAGCCCTGCTCCCAGAGATGGTGAGGACACAGACAGGAGGGTGCAGCCCAGGACATGGGTACACACAGCACAGCCCCTGGGCAGGCACGGGCCTCCTGTGGGCGTCCCAACACAAGACAGGGCCCGCAGGGCCAGCAGGCTGGGGCAGCACAGCCCAGGCAGAGGCTGCCTTCCCGCTGCTCACTTGGGACCCCAAGTCTCCGAGACTCCCTGGTTCTCTTCTCCAGCAGCAGGAGGGGTTTGGGGACCCCTCACTTCCTCCAACACCAGTGGCAGGGGGCTGGTCCTACCACAGACCCCAATTTTGATAGAAACCCCAAATCTGAGTTCCACTTTTGCTTTAAACACGAGCGGGTACCAATAAACGCTGTTCTCTCACTGCACAAGGAGGAAAGGCCAGGTCAGCGGTGAGCACCAGCAGCACGATGCAGGGTGGGTGGACACAGGTCGGGGTCTCCCCAGCGTCTGTGACAGAGCTGTGGTTTGATGCCGTGGAAGGTGTAGGACTCTTCTAGATCTCATCCTGCCGCAAAGTCCCTCAGACCCCTCCCAATCTGAGCTGGCAGCCCCCCAGCCCTGTGCCCACCTGCTGGGCACCCCAGGCCCACCTCCATGTCCTCGCTGGGAAAGGAGCCCACTGACCCAGCGCTGCTCATCCCTTAACTCCAGCCAGGCCCCCTCTCCCAGCAGTCTCTGGCAGGCCCTGAGATGAACAGCGTTGGTTCTGGGCTTGGGCCAGGACTGCCTGGGACCCTCTGCTGCCCCGTGGGTCAAGCTTCCCAGTGTACCCTGGGGCAGCTGGCTCCAGAGATCCTGAAGGAGTGGAGGACCACTGGGGACCCTGCCTTCCCCTGAGACTCGCCCGTCTCCCATGCTCGGGGGCCACTTGGCTCTGGAGGCAGCCGGACAATAGGCCAAGCCTGTTCCTCACCAGCGCTCCCCACAGGCACCTGCCCCTGGCCTTGCCCACTCCCCGCCCAGCCTGGGTCATTCCAGGAATGGCCAGGTTCCTGCCCCTAGCCTTGAACATACTGTTCCCTGGGCCTGAAACTCGGCCACCTCCTGGCTGGCTCCCACCTGTCTCCCTGACCCACACCCCTCCAGGAAGCCACGCGGGCCTCACCTCCTCCTTCCACTCCTGCAGGCACAGCCCACCGGCTCACCCAAGGCCACCAAGGCCTGTGGGCTCCTGAGGGAGCGAGGCCCCGGTTGGCTCTCCGTGGCATGCAGGTCATCTGGGCTTGGCCCAGAGAAGGTGCCAAATACAGACGTGCTGACCAGCAGGACGGGGAGGGGTGGAGAGCTAGGACAGTGAGCACGGGCTGCAGAATACGCCAGAAGGCTGCGTGGCACCCCACCGAGTAGGCACGCATTCTAGGAGACACGGGCGGTGCCCCAAGGCACTGACCCCAGGCAGGCTGCACCGCCTCTTGCCTCTCAGAGCCCTGGTTTCCTCTTCTGCAAAGAGCTGTCAGCTAAGGAGGAAGTGGCTGGAAACCGAGGTCTGGACTCCCGTGCTTCCTAGACCACCGCCTGCCCACCTCCTGCAAAGCTGCTCCCCTCTGGGCTGCTGGGCGCCACCCCAGCTCTGCACCTGCCTCGAGGCCTGTGTGGCCTGCTCTGCTCTCCTGATGGGGGGGAGGGGGAATGGGGGACAGACACCCCCAGGGCTTCAGCCAGAGCCTGCAGCAGGCTGTGCAGGACCTCCAGGCTCACCCAGCCCCACAGGAGGGTGGCCTGAGATTCACTCCCTCCGGGCCAGCAAGGGGTCAGTGCCACTCCCACAGACAGCCAGGCACCACCCGCACTGTGGAAGTGGACACGAGACCGCAAGGCTGGCCTCTGCTCGCCCAGGCCCACACATAGTGATACTGACTGCTGGCCCCTGTTCCACAGGCGCCACAGGCAGCAACCTGGGTTCCAGTCCCAGCCACACTGCATGGCTGCAGGCTGAGCCATAATCCAGCCCCACTGCGTCTGAGGGTCCTGTCCTCAGAAAGGGGACAACGTCCTTGACTATGGTTCCAGGAGGCTGTGAGGACTGAGAGCCCATGGACGGTGGCCTGCACACACACTCAGCACTCACAAATTGGACATCAGCCCCGCTCCCTCCCTGCCCCGGGGCCAGCAGGCAGATAAGCAAGGCCCTGCCAGGACACCATCCAAGTTGGACAGAAAGACAGCATTCTCCAGAGCTCCCAGAGCCACCCTGCGGAGACGCAGCAGGAAGGAGGGCTTCCTGGGGGAGGCCCACTCACCCCAGCCACGCACAGGAGGCTACCACAGCAAGAGGGTGGGCAGCACACAGATTCAGGGGCCAGCACCATGGGCAAGGAGAGCAGGTCCAGAGCCCGCCCACCACCTCTTGGCCCAGGACCCCAGCAAGTGCCGTCAGCTCCCTGGGCTGCAGTATCCACACCTGGAGGGTGGCCAGGAAGCCTTGGAACCCTCGGGGCTGCTGGGACACAGTAAGCTGAGGGAGCCCACCCATCCGCCAGAGGCAGGCAGGCACTGGCCATGGTTCCTGGCACACAGCTGCCACTCAGGCACCGAGAGCCCCTTAGTGGCCACTGTCTTCCCACTGCTGTCACTCCTCTCCCCAGCCCTGACCACCACAGCCTCCCCCTTACCAGACAGCATGCTCCCGACACCCCTCCTCACAGCCCCGGCCCTGCGACCACGACGCTGTGTGCCCAGACCAGGCCCATTGCCCTCTCTGGGCGCCTGCTTCCTCCTCTGTAAGTGACTGGTCTCCAGGGCCCCTCCCAGCTGACAAGGGACGGATGCCACAGCCCGGCAAGGCTTGGCCTCGGGTTCCCCTAACCCCAGGGTCCCACCCAGCAGAGTCCCAGCAGCACCTTGGCTGGAGGGTGTTCCTGAGTCCTCTGGGCCAGATTCCAGCAGGTCCACCACTAGCTCTGTACCCTGGCCAGATCCGGCAGCTTCCATGGGCTACTGGGCTAGGGCCACACAGCTCGAGTGGCACAGCGGGACCCACTAGGGTGCATACACGAGCCCCACCCCACATTCTGATGTGCAGGATCCCAGAAAGCAGGGCCTGCAGGGTCCCTCACCTGGACACAGTTCCCCTGCCCACCAGCCATGTGCCCCGGGGGTCAGTGGCCTCTCCGGAGCCTCTGCAACTTCCTCTAAACACCAAACACAGCAGCCTCTGTGCCGTGAGCTGACAGGGAGGGTCCCAGGGTTCTTTGTGAGTGACAGTCTGGACTGTGGAGATGATGGATGCGCCCTGCAAACACCCTGGCCACCTCTGCCCTCATAGGGTGGTTCCAGGCACCAGACCCCTCCAGCCCAAGGAAGAGGGACACCACTGGCTGCTGCCTGAGACGTCCACATCCCACCATCGCCCGCACCCGGTCGGCACTGCAAGGGCCCCTCCCAGCCCTGCCCTGGCCACGCTGGCCAGCGGGGCACCCTCTTCAGACAGCTCTGCCTCTAGGCCCCTCGCTCCTTCCTGCTCAAAGTCACAAGCTCTGAGTTCCAACCCCACCCTCACTCCTGGCCAAACCTCGTGCCCCCTCCGTAAAGGGAAGTGCCAAGGATCATGTGGGCCCACCATCACGTCACCCTGCCCTGGCGTCAGGACCTCCACCAGCGCCCCTACGGGGTGGGGGGTGGGGGGTGGGCAGCCCCCCTGCCGTCGCAGCCAGGGAAACGAGGCCCAGGCACCCCACGAGGGAGGCCAGGCCAGGCCTGGCACCCAGACACCTGACGCCCAGTCCTGTGACGGGCTGGCAGGGCGTTGGGAAACGCTGCACCTATTTCGACACCACCGCCGCGTCAGACGGGTTTCAACACGCTGCGGCGCCCAGGAAGGACCAGGGCCACCCGGCCCCACCACGCACCCTCCACATGAGGGAAGACAGGCCGGCACAGCACTCCTGCCTGCCACTGCCACCACAACCTGGGGACAAGCAGGGACGAGGCAGGAAGGCCACTCCAAAGCCTGCTCGCCAGGCCTGACACCTGGCTGTGGGCCCAGTGACCCGATGCCTGCTCCCAGTGCCAGCGCAGCTCTCGGATGTGGGGGGAGAGGCCCTGCCCACCTGCCCCCGGCTCAGGGGAGACCACACTGTAGAAAGAGCCAGCGTCCCGGGAGCCTGGGCCTCCTGGGCCACCACAGGAGGTGTTCGGCTCGTGGCTCCCAACCTAGCTGCCCGGAGCAGCCCTGAGTCATGGCCAGGGAGCCTCCACTGTGCAGACCTGGGGCACGCAGCCACCCTGCTCACGGGCAGGACTGCCCACGCACGGCAGCCCACAGGACTTCAGCAAATTCTACTCAAAAACAGTAGCCAACTGCCACTCCAGGGCAGCCCTGGCATCAGGGGCTCATAGCAGCCCCACCAAATAACAAGGAAAACTGATGCCCAGCAAGGCCAAGGGACCCTTCCCAGGCCACACTGGGAGGAGCAGGGTAGTGAGGACTCCACCTGGCCCCCCATCCCAGGTCCCCCACCCAGCAGGAAGAAGCCCCCTGGTCACAGGGTGTGAGGGGGAGGTGGGATCGACTCCGGGTATACATCCTTGCTGGGGGGCTCTCCACCATGTGTCCCTGGGCATGGGGCCATCTGCCTGCCAGCCCAGGACCCCACCACTCAGCTGACCTCAGCACCGGCAGGCCCCCCCATCCCCACCTTCAGCTCAAGAAACTGAGGCAGGTCCCCTGCCCAGAACTGACCCCTTCCCAGGCCTCTTCCACAGGCCCGCCAGCTGCAGCTGCACTTGGGCCATGTCCCTCAGGTGGACCAGCTGAGAAGTGGCAGCCCCTCCCTGCTGACCACCCGTCTCCTGGGCTGACAGCAGCACCCACTTTGTTGGCAGTGTTGTCCCCACAGTGAGGGCACCCTATGCCACTGTGCCCGTGCTGCTGCCAGCCCAGGCTCTCGGGGTCTGTGCTCAGCCATGTAAAGCACCCCTAGGGGAAGCTCTGCCCGCCCCCGGCTTGCCCAGGTGCCCGCCACGCAGTGCACTCCAGGCGAGCACTTCTGTCCAGGAGTCTCCAGCCACCACCATGCCAACCAGGCACAGCCGACTCTCCGACAGCTTGGGAGTGACCAGGCAGGATGGCCGAGGGGTCACCTGCAATCAGCTCTGAGCCCTAAAGGCTGCAGCACAAAGGCACAGACTCCCCAAAGCAGGAGGCGGCTGCAAGCCCTCAGTCAAGTGTGGACCTGGGGACCCAGCAGGGTCCAGAGAAGGCCTGTCCTTGTCCAGTGGAGGTGATGCCCCAGCCTGGCCCCAGGAGGGAAGGGACTTTCCTAAGGTCACTCAGTCAGCAAAGGACACAGCAGAAGGGGGGCTGCACCTGGAACCCTGGCCCATGATATCTAACCCGGGGCCATGAGGCTGGAGGGGACAGAGGGGCTGGGGCTATGGGAGGCTCACAGGGACCAGGTAGCTAGGCCCAAGGGCCCTCACAGGATGGGGACCACCACCTCGTACATAGCACAGACACACACAGTCTACATGCCTGATTCCTTGTTCTGCCTCTCCAGAACTTTCTGCGGCCCAACTCGCACCCAGCAGGGGTCATCACCTTTACTGCACTGTCGGGGCCATCTGGCCTAGGAGGGAACTTCCACCAAAACATAGGGACAGGCAGAGTGGAGCACCCAATCTTCCCAGAAGGGGACCTCAGGCCACAAAACTGGCACCTCCTCATGGGGACAGGAGGCAAGAGAAAGTGTCCATCAGGGAATGAGTAGGGCCATCTTCCCTCACTGGGCAGAGGCCTCTCCAGGGATGTCAGGTGGCATGACACCCAGCAACTCCAGACAAGGAATGGAGTGATGATTGGGACTGTGGGTCCCCTTCCCCACTGGGAAGGGCTTTCCCCTCCCCTGCAGAAGGCAGAAATCATTCCCAAAGTGGCTCAGTGCCCCACCCATTGCAGCCAAGCTCCCTGGGCAGCCCCAGCCAGCAGCCCCCACTTTGCACCCTGGCACCTCCATGTAGGGCAGCTGTGCTGGGCTGGTAACAAGCTGCAGATGGTGCAGAAGGGGGGCTGCACCTGGAACCCCGGCCCATGATGTCCAAACTGGAACCATGAGGCTGGAGGGGACAGAGGGTCCTCCCCCCAGGGTCTGCAGCAAGGCAGGGCCTCAGCCCAGTGGAGCTCTGGGAACCACTGGCTTGGTGAGCAGCTGTGCAGGGTCAGCACAAAACCACTGCCAAGTCGTGCCAGGAGACAGGTCAGGCAGGCTGGAGTAGGACAGGCACCCAGAGAAGGCATAAGGGGCTGCCAGGCACCCGGGCACTGCCCCCCAGTGCTTCCACCCAAGGGAGAGCTCAGATGCAGAGGAGGTCTCCGTGCCTCTTGCAGTGCACCAGTGTCCAGCCCAACCAGGTGCAGGGGCAGGTCAAGGCCTGAGGGGTGGCATACTGCACAGCCCAGGGGGAGAGGTCACTAGCCCTCCTGATGCCATCTCCAAGGGGCTGGTTCCAGGACAGCTCAGTTTCCACGCCTGTAACACAGGATCGTGATACTGCAGGACATAAACAGGCCTCTGGTGGGTCAGGACTCTGTGGGGACACGGGAGAATGAACACAGGAGAGGTGCTCTCCTGCTCCCTGCTGGGCACCATCCGTCAGGAGGAAGCCCCCTTGTTGAGCGCCCACGCTGCTCTGAAGATCAAGTCAAATCACCAATGTGGGACACCAGGTGGGCAGAGGGGAAGCAGTGATGGCCAAAATCAGACAGGGCAGGGAATGACTGACAGTGACATGGGGCTTATTTTGGGGACTGATGGAAATGATCCCAAATCCCAAGACTGGTACCAGCTCATGAATACAGTAAAAAGCACCAAATTCACCTAACAGCCAGTATTATGGTATGTGACTCATACCCAACCAATCTCCCAATCAAAGAATGAGCCTCGTGCTGGGGAAAGGCTGAGCTGCCCACTAGGGACCTGAGGTGCCCGCTGGAAGGCAGACCTGTGAAACGCCAATGCCCCCCAGCGAGAACGGGGGGTGGGGGGGACTGGGATACAGCCTGCTGCTGCCCTCCCACCACGGGCACCCGGTGAGACCCGGGCTCCTACACAGCGTTCAGACTCCGTCCGTGGGCGCCTGGAACTTGCAGGTGGCTGTGAGCTGTCCGGGGGCTTCCACTTGGCCAACCATGGCAGATGGGAAAGGAAGGCCTTCTGTGGACAGCTCCTGGGACCCTCCCCAACAGCACCACGGCTCGGCTCAGGGCTCTGCTCCTGGAAGCAGGAAGTTCAGGCTGTGGAGATGGTTCCTCCAGCTCCACCCGCTCGGCACCAGGAGGCCCAGGCGCTTCCTCCCTCCCAGCCCCCTCCAGGCCCTGCCAGGCTGCCCCTGCCTGCCTGCTCCTCCTGGGGATGGGCCCAGGGCAGGGGCTGCCAGTGGTGCTGGGGAGGGGGCCCCTTCTGCTCCTGCCAGGAGCCCACCTCGGGCCACTGTGCACTGGCACTGATGTAATGACGGAATAAGTTCCAGATGTGCTAGGGAGACGGGAGCAGCCAGCACCCTGCTGAGGAAGCTAGGAAGGCAGATCACGTGCGATTTCTGAGCCCCTGCCAAGCCTGCTGGACCAGGAGCGGGTGGCCGCGCGGCAGCAGAGGAAGAGGCTCCTCCTGGGCTTGCAGGAGACCACCCAGTGGTGCAGGATAGAGAAGCCCTCCCTGAGTCGCACAGCCAACAAGCCTGGACAGAGCCTGGAGCCCCCGCCCAGCTTCTCTTGTGTCCCCAGAGACAGAGCTCTCCCAGGTTGTCACTGAGGCACTGTGGGCTGGCCTGAGAGATGCCAGTAAAATGACAGCCCCTGGCCCCAAAAGGAGGGGGGGTGTTGTGTAGGTGGCTCCTAGACAGCACACGCAACCCGACAGCCCAGAGACACCCCAGGCTCACTCCACCTGACCCCTGACCTGCTGCTGCTGGGGAGCCACACCCTGCAGCCAGCCCCAGCACCGCCGGGCTTCTCTGCCCACCAAATAAGCCCCCCAGCCCAGGACCCCTCCCCAACGGCAGGCAGACCCGCGGAGGGGTGCGCGTGGAGGGCTCCCTCCGGCCCTCATATCTCCCTTTCCATGCGGTTCCCTACCAGCTGACCCACCACTTCACTGCCCGGTCGCTGGGAGCTGGCCCTGGCCAGTTATACACCCCACCATCCTGACCCAAGCCCACTAAGGGACAAGCTGGGACCCCAGCCAATAAATAGGAGCAACTGGACTTGGGACAGACCTATTTCCAGCCCCTCTACCCAGCACAGCCTCAGCCCCATCGGGCCCGTAAGAGCTAAGGCCAGCAGGAAGAGTAGCGGGCCCACCGCAGGGTCCACGGTCCACAAGGAGACATGTGGGCAAACCACGGGTGAGCCTTCCCCTGGACATGTCCTGGCTCCTTCCCTGGCGCAGCTGTCCTTGTGGACCCACCCAGTCCAGGCAGAGTGGGCACTCTCCCCGGGCATGCCGAGTCCTGGCAGCACCCGCTCAGCTCACCCACCTGGGCACCTGTTTCCCCCCCCATGGACACACCTGGTGGGGTGAGGGGCTGCCGTCCAGGTGGGGGTGGGGGTGTGGCCCTGAGCCTTGCTCTCACCTGCAGCGCAGGAGCAATGGGCAGATCTGGCGGGGGTAACAGAGGAGCTGTCCGGCGGCCAGGTGTGCGGTAGCCCAGAGCACAACCAGAGGCCACAAGCCCAACCACCACCTCCCACCAACACCGACCGGCACCCAGTTACAGTCCCACCCAGAATTCAGTCTTTGCCATGGGATACTCGTCCTGAACACAGGGGTCCTGCTTCTCCCTTGCAGGGTGACCCTGGACAAGGCACAGCCCTCTCCAGCCCACTTCCACAAACCCAAGAGGGAGGGATGTGACATCTTGGTCTATGACACTCAGTCAGGGCCATGGCTAGGCCCCGGCCCACCAGCCAATGCTGGGAACCCAGCGGGGACAACAAAGGCAGGGCTGCACCCAGCCCCACAGAGGGTCTCCCGCTGCCGCACAGTTGCCAACCCTGCCCCTGCCTGGCCAGGCCGGCCTGGAAGGGCCACCTCCCCTAAAACCACACCCCAGCAGGCCTGCAGGGCCAGGCTAGCCAGGCCAGTCACAGTGAAGACCTGTGCTCAGTCCTCGGTGTGGGGCAGAACACGGGCACAGGTGGCTGTCCTTGTGCTGCCAGGATCCCCGAGGTTTTGCCACGTGCCACACTGGGCCCTCCTGGAGGACAGTGTCGCTGGCCAGCCCCAGCACACACTGCCCTGCAGAAGAGGGCGGGGAGCCCCACAGCACAGGCTCACGCGGGTCCATGGGGCCACCAGGGCTGTTCTCAGACGGCACCACGAGGTTCGAAATTAGCTGATTCAGTGGACATCAGGTCGCCTCTCCCCTCACACAAGGAAGGAACCAGGGAAGCAGGGGGCACTCCTGAACCCCAATAGCCCTGTCACCCACCAGGCTAGGAGGGGACAGAGCATAATGAGGTCTCCACCACCCACTGGCCTGTGGCCACTTCCTGGGTCACACCCATCACCAGGGACACGGTGGCCCCCGGAAGAGTCCCTGTCCCACAGGAAGAACAGGACAAGACAGGAGCGCCACACCCCCTCAGAGCTGACCTGCAGCCCTCACCCGGCTGCTGCTGCTTTTCCCTCCTGCGGAGTCTTACTGTACGGCCCAGACTGTCCTTGAACTACGTTCCCTGGCCCAGGCTCCCAAGCAGCTGGGACAGGCCCAGCTTTCCCAAGCTCCTGCCTGGAAGACAGGGTGAGAGAAAGGGGCTCGAGCTCTGCAGAGCCTCCCCAGCCCCAAGTAACCACAGAGGATTTGCCAGAATGGAGCTCAGAGGCCAGCATGGAGCCCAGCACAGAGCCCAGGACCCCTGCTGAGAGGGGGCACCCCTCCTCCTCTGAGCCACCAGCCTGGCCTAGCCACCCTGTGTTCTCCCTGGCACAAGCTGGCCACAGAAAGTGGGGGTGGGAGGGCCAGGCTCCAGAGTGGACCCTGGGCTGGCCTCTGGCAGGACCCTGTGTCTCCCCCGCTAGGACCACGTATGTGCCCCAGGCCTTTGAAGCAGGGTAGGACCCGAGTGGCTCCAGGGCTCAGCTCTGTGCCTGGTGCAGTGCCGACACTGAGAGGGGGGACCCTGCCCCGCTGCGCCATGGAGCACCCAGGTACTCACCTCACGAGTCCCACAAGCCCTGGCTGGGCGGCTCCAGGCCTCCCGGAGGCACAGAGGGGGCTCAGGGGCGACCGACCTCAAACAGACCACCGAAAGCATGGGGCCTGGGGCACAAGGGGAGGTGGGCAGGCGAGCTCTAAGGGCCCCCACCACCTGGGGGGTGACACATGGGGTGGGCAAGCAGCCAGGGGAGGGACAGTCGGGGCAGACCCAGAGCCAGCAAGAGGACAGCCGACTGTCCTGCACAGAGGCCTCAGGTCACCATTTGAGACATGAGAGCTTTCGAAAAATTCTCCAAGTTCTTGTCTGGATGCACCACAGGACCTGGAGAAAGTTCCAAAATGGGTCAGTTGGTGAGTGAATTAGCGAAATGCTCAGTCTTCACCTGGTAAGTCAGACGGCGGGGCAGGTGGGAAAGCCCAGACTGAGGGCAAAGGAGGATCATCCACCAGAGAAACTCCCGAGCAGGGTGAGAGGCAGGGCCTGCCCATCTGGAGCAGCCACCAGCCAGGCGGGCAGGGGACGCTCCCAGAGGGAGGCCCCACTGAAGCCCCCTTCCTCTCGGCTTGCCAAACTCCTCAGGGGCTCCCAGGCCTGGGCAGGGGAAAGGTGGGTTCGTCCAGGGCTTGGGGTCACCAGGGCCCCCATCCTGCACCGGCACACAGGCAGGCCTCAGTGGGCTCTACCTGCCTGAGGGATAAACACTCGCCCCGGGGCCCACCCCAGCCTCAGCCAGCGTCCACCCTCCAGCCCAGGTGACCTCCTGAGGCCTTGGCCTGCCTGGGGGCACCCCCCTCAGGAGATTCCAGTCAGACTGCTTTCTCAACGGCCCCAGGGAAGGCCCCACAGCCAGAGAGCTCCAAACCTCGGCCGAGCAGTTGGGGCCTCACGGTCCAGGAGTACACCTGTTTCAAAGGACCTTCAACTGGCCCAAGGGTGATGAATGGTCACAGCAGGGCACTGGAAGAGGGGGCTGGCGCAGCGGGGTCTGGCACAGCGGGGTCTGGCCTCTCTTCTGTAATAGCAACCCTACAGAAGGGGAAACTAAGGCTCCGGGAGGGGACAGCCTGGCCTGAGGCCACAGACCAGGCACCTGGAGAGGGAACTGGAGCCCAGGACTCCCACTATCTGGAAGGCAGTGCCATCCTGTGACCAGCAAGGGGGGAACCAGGAAGGAACTACAGCTTCCTGCCCACTCTGCCCACCCCAGCATCTGAAGCCAGGTCACCTGCTCCAGGACCACAGCCTCACTCTGTCGGACACGTGGCCCAGCGCTCCAGGCCCCAGCAAGACTATCAAGGGCAGCCGGCAGCTCCAAGGGCCCTGGGCCATCCCAGGCAAGATGATATAAAAGCAGGGGCCTCAGATAAGGACCTGGGCTCCCAGGCCTGTGCCTCCTCAGTCCCACAGAACCAAGGCACAGCCAGGGTGCCTACCTCTGCCAGGACTGGGCCACCTGCCTGAGAAGCATATGGACCCACACTGAGGTGACCACCTGGATTCCCTGACCAGCCCTATAGCCCCAGCCTGAGGACCCCGGGCAGCTCCAGGGCATCTGCTGGCTCCCAGGGGGGTGAGGAAAGCCAGGCCTGCCCAGAGCCACTGGTTTGTCTAGTACAAAGGGATGAGGGGCAAGGCACACAGGGAAATGGGTAGGGGGCCTGGGCCAGTGCCAAGGACCTTCACGTGGGGCTCTCCCAGGGCAGGATAGGGTCTGCAAGAGCCCACAGCCACTCCATCAGGCCCCCCAGCTCATTCTGCACTCCAGAGCCCAGGCAGGCCCAATGTTCTGGGATTTCACTATTTATTCAGCAGTGAGTGAGGGTCTTTCTCTACCCACCCAGGAAAACACAACCCAGGCCCACTAGTTTAGGAGAGTGGCCGGCTGCCTTCTCCTGGGTCTCCCCAGCCCAGCACCCTCCCGCTCTAGACAGACAAGACTGTGTCTGGCGCCCCATGAAGGCCACGCAGGAGGAACACCAGGGGTAGGGGAGCTGGGGAGCCCTGGGGAGGCAGGCGCTGCAGACAGGGGCAAGCGGGAAGGGGAAGGGAAGGTGCCCGTGGCCGGCACACTACAGCCAGACCAGGCGTACTCCAGAGCATCAGAGTCACCGCAAGTGGCAGGCTGTGAGAGCTGGCACCTCAGGACACCAGCCAGGAAGTCCTGCCCTGCCTCAGTTTCCCTACCTGCACCATGACAGCAGTGGCCCTGTCCTCACAGACCGCCTAGCCTGCCAGGTTCCACACACAGCAGCTGGCTCTACTGCCCTCCACCCTACTCCTGGCTACACCTGGGCCCCTCTCCTCCTAAGTTCCTTGTGCCCCACCCCAACATGGCAGCTACCCAGGAACACTCAATAAATGTTCGCTGGACTCTGCTGACCTTCCCCCCCATGGGCAGGGACATGGGGCTTAATAAAAACCTCCCACCTCCTGGAGCTTTGAGACTCCTGGCCAGTTCCCACGGGGCTCCACCTGCTCCTCTCCTTCTCCAGGCTCTGGGGCACACTGGGACCCCAGGCCTTCCCCAGAGCCCGTGACAGCAAATCCAGGACCTGGTGCCCTCTGCCCATGGCCTTCACAGCACACCCTAGTGGCCTCTCACTCTCACGCATGCGGGCCCGCCAGCATTCCCAAGGCTGCCACCCCCTGCCTGGCACTGTTGACACTCGGGGACAAGAGGGGAGGGCCAGCGCTGCCCTGTCAGAACAGCACCCAAACAGAAGCCTGGGAGCAGGGGCCAGCGCCTGGAGAACTTGGGAACGGGACCTTGTCGGCTCCAAGAAGAGCCCTCCTGGTTCCCCAGCATCCACCACCCCACCCCCCACCCCCCGAGAGCCCAGGCCCTGTAGGGCCTCCAAGGGCTGCCACCTCAGCTCGACTGCCCCACCCAGGCCAGGGAGGCCTTCTGCCCACACCCTGTGTCGCCCTCACCCACCGACAGCCTCAGAGTGGCCAGCGGCAGTCCAACTGGCCTGGTGCCCAGCTCACGGCCGTCAGGATGCTGAGCAGGTAGAACTGGCCACTTCAGCTCTGACCAGCAGAGGGGCTCACACCTGGCTCCGTCCTGGCATGCCATCACAGCCCTGGTAGAACTGGCCTCGTACCCTCGGAAGCAGCAGCCTCAGTTGGGCAGGCCATCAGTGTCTGTCTGAAAACACCCGGGTGTCACCTCACTCCACCTGCACTCAGACCCAAGACACCAGCTGGCTCTCTGCCCTCCACCCGACTCCTGGCTGCACCTGGGCCCCTCTCCACCTAAGTGGACCTTCACCTCTGGTGTTCCACAGGGTGCCATTGCAGGTGGGCACCCCCAGGCAGCTCCCCACCTCCTCTCTTCTGGGGGTGAGCCACAAACCACCCCACAGTCTCATCCCAGGTCAGGGCAGGTCGAAGGCTGTCAGAGCAAGGCGGAGAAGAGCCAGGGCCACACCAGTTTTCTAAGAACAGAGATCTGCCCCAGGGGCCCTTTCTGCTGTTCTGGTGTAGGATCCTGAAGGAAGGTTCTGGCTAACGGCACCCACTTCCAGCCAGGTAGGGAGACTGATTCCTACCAAAGAGCCGCCCTTTCTGCTCGGGACTCCTATACACTGACCCCTTAGCCTGCGACTCTGGCCTCCACCCTGACAGCCCCCACCGACAGTCCTCCATGGGGTGTGGTATGGACGGTCCTGGTAGACCACTGAGGTCCCTGACTGCACAGCCACAGGAGGGGCCCGTGACCCAGCCCTGCACCCCCTTTCCCAGGAGCCTGCGAGGCGCCGGGGCGGCAGGCAGAGGCTGCCCAACTGCTGGCTCGCTGGGCAGTGAACTCTGGCCAGGTTTCTGCTCCTGGTTCTGGAAGGGCTCTCGGTCCCTCCGGGCAGGAACCAAACCTGTCCAACCGCCCCAACGCTGTAGCGCCTGGCGACTATCTGCTCATCGCATTTCTCAACCACATGGAGCAGGCAATTGCGACAGGCTTGCAGACAGATAAGAAGCGGTGTGGGCTGGGTGGGCTTGGGGGCGTGGCCGGGCTTTGTTTTGCTTTGCTTCACTTTGCTTTGTTTCCGCCCAGGGCTGAGCTCCTGCCTCCCCAGCCCCTCTCAGGGGCCTCGGAGCTTCCTGGGGGTGCTGCGCTGCGCTGGGCTCTGGGAAGGAGGCAGGGTGAGAAGGCCCAGGCAGGCCTCCTATCAGAGCATCTGGGTGGTGGCTGAGCAGGCCCCAGGCAGGGTGAGGCCAGCAGGGTGGAGGCCCACACCTGGGAAAGCCACACTCTCCCAGCCCTAGGAGGGCATGGTGCCACCAGCAGGCCAAGGACGAGAAGCCCATCCCCTCTGAACACTGCCTGGGGATGTCTAATTCAAGAGCCCCTTACATGGGTGGGATCCCATAGAGACCTGCATACAGTAGGCACTCACTGCAAGGGGCCATCACAAGGGGGGCTGGGTGCACACAGCTTTGGGCAAGGTGCCAGCTCCCCCCAGCCTCCTGTGTCAGCAGGCAGAGCCCCCCACAGCTGCACACCTCTGCACACAGAAGGGGCTCGAGCAACGCAGGCCCGCCCCTCGGCCTGGCCAGCACTCACACCCCAGCCAGGCCACGCCACGTCCCACGCTCAGTGTTCAGGCTGTGAACCCTGAGCCAGCCGGTGACTTTCTACCCAGCCAAACCCAGGGAGGTGGCAAGTTCCTTCTCCCCAGTTTACTGATGAGCGACCAAGTCTGCCCGAGGGTCACCCAGAGGATCTGACACAGTCCCCTGCCCAACAGAAGTAGGGCTGGAAAGCCAGGAAAGATGGGGTGGCAGAGGCAGGGAAGCAAGGATCTTTTCCAGGTCACCAGGACAGGGAGGTGGCCTGGGACAGGCCTGAACCAGGTTCCCACAGGGGCAGTCCCCCCCACACACACAGTACTGCCCCTCTAAAGGGGGGGCAGGGCCCAGCCACCACTCTAGGACAGGCGGCTGCCTCACTGGCTCCAGCGGCCCCTCCCCAGGGCCTGACACCTGCAGTAGACCCCCGACTCCTCCTTCAAGCCCCTGCTCAGCTGGAGCTGGGACTCAGTGCCAGGAAGCTCTCCAAACACGCAGACTCCAGGGCAGGGTGGGTCGGCGGGAGGGGCTCCCTCCCTGCAGACACAGGTTGCACAACTGCCAGGCCCCTACCTGCCTGGCGGTGTAGCAGGGACCTGCTTTTGGGCTGCAGAGCTCTGTAGGAGTGGGCGAGGGCCTCCCCCACCCTTGGCAGGGGTCCAGCAGCTCCCCCAGGTCCTAGTCCGGGCTACAGAGAGCAGCTTTGAGAGCCTCTGTTCCCGGGCAGCCGCCAGCCCTTCCCTTTGGGCCCCATGACCCCTAGATCCCAGGCCTGTGCCACTTTCCTTGCCCACCCTGCAAAGACAAGCCGAGTAAGAATCCGAGGGCCAAAAATGACACCCAGCAGCAGCTTAGGTGCGGCTGAGCGAGGCGAGCACCAGGGGCTTCCTCCCAGTCACCCAACTCTCCACAGAGAACAGCAGCCACGAGGCTGGAGGGCTGGGGTGCCCAGCGCCTCGCTGACCCTGCGAGTGGTCACGGACAGCAGGGGCTGCCACCGCAGGTGCACTGCCCTGGCCAGGGAGCTCGGACACAGGGCTGGCACGCCAGTACTGGCCTGCAGGGTGCCGCTTGTAGACCTGGACCCACAAAACAAATCCCAGATAACTGGGCCTCTCCTCCCCAGATCAGGGTGGACCCAAGGAGAAAGGAGGGCATGGAGACGATGGCCCAGAGTCCTCTCCTGGCACACCCTGGCCTCCCTCCCTGGGGTGGTGCCCACCAGCAGGTGAGGCAGAGATGGAATGGCCCTGAACCCCTCCAAAGCTCGGTGAGTGGGACATACAAGCTTCCTGGCACCTCGGCCCTGGACACCTCTAGAATAGGGCCCCACTCCACAGTCCAGATACCCCAGAACTCAGCCCAGGCTCCTGGTTCCAACTGGGTCTTCCCAGTGGCCTCTCAGCCCTTCCATCCCCAGGCCCACTTGGAGCCCAAAGCCTGAGGCACTCACTCCCAGGAGAAGTCACAGTGAATGGGTCTGCAGGGCAGGGAGCAACCAGTCAGCCACACGGGGACCATCTTGGCCTGAGCTGTGTGGAAGGAGGTCTGCCCCGGGCCTGGACCCTGAGCAGCAGCAGCCTGGCTGGCAGGCTATGAGAGCACACCCGCACACCTGCAGATGGGGAGAAGTGGCACGGCGGGACCCCAGGAGCCACCACAACTCTAGTGCCCGGGCCCCCCCCACAGGGCTGCTGACCTGCCTGACAGGCTGGGCTGGGGCCTGGGTACCAGGGGTGGAAAAGCCCTCAGATGGTCCTGATGGGCATAGGGGAGAACCCCTGAGCCAGACCACACAGTGGACCCCAGGGTGCATCCACTCAAGCCACTGGACAGGTACACAGGTCTCACACCAAGGCCATTTGAGGAGAGAGGGGTCAGCAGCAGCGCCATCCAGAAGGTGCACAGGTGTTGTGGGGAGAATGGACGGCCAACTCAGCTCTGGGCACAAGAGCCACAGACGATCAGCCACCATCAAGAGCAACCAGGATGGCCACAGCAGCACAGGCAGACAGCTGACCCTTCCCAGCAGCCATCACCAACCCATGGCAGCACCCAGGACGCACGGCCGCTCAGACCTCAAGCCACGGTCACAACAGGTGTGCAGGAGGGAAGCCGCTCCGCTTTCCCAGGTGCAGCCTCCTTAGGAGGTGGTGGTCTGAGTCCTTGTCGCCACCCACTTTCCCCAGGGACCTGTGGTCCCCATCCCCCCAGCAAACAGGCCTCAGTCACCCTGGGCACCATGGGGCACTTCCCCAGCCACCAGAGGCTTCCTGCTGGTCCTCAGCAGGGCCCGCAGGTGTGCCTGGAGCTGTCCGAGTCCTGCGGATGCCACTAATGAGAGGGCAGGCTCCAAAAAGACGGTGTGGCCCACAGATGGGTACAGCGCCAGCGCCAAGGAAGAGCCTCAGCCCAGAGGCACTGGGGATGTCCCCCTCCTGCCTCCCGGGACCTGGCCCTGCAGCTCCCCAGCCTTCCTGTCCTATGGAAGGAGAGGCTGCACAGACCACCCCACGCAGGTAGCCTCAGGGGCCCAGCTGGGTACACGGGATACACAGGCATCAAACAGCTCTAGAGGTGACACTCTGGAAAGCAGTGAGGGCGCCGGCCGAGCATTCTCACGTGCATAGGAGTGCGACGCATAAGCACGGCTGTGCAGACGTGTGCGCAGAGGCACGCACAGCCCAGGACACCCAGAGCCCTTCTCCACACCACGCTGGCCAGAGGCCTCCCATAACCAGGGCCCTCAGAAATTCCACCTCCAGGAGACTGGGGAGCAGGACTCCAGCAGCCTCCAAGTCCACTTAGGAAATAAACACGCCTCCTCCCGAGCTGAGCTGGCTCCGCTTTAAAGTCAAATCTGGTTTTTGCCTTTGAGTCCCAGAACCCCCAAACGTGGCCTGCTCCTCCCAGCCATGCTGACACCATCGTCCTGGATCCAGATGGGGACCCTGCACCCCTACTCTCCAGGCACCAAGAAGCCATGCCCCAGCCTGCACCCCAGATGAGCACCCACCCAGGCCTCCACACTGCCCGCCCCTCGGAGCAGACACCAGGAGTGCTGAGCATCCCCAAGAGAAAACAGGATTGAGGACCGTCTTCCTCATGCCAGGAAAGAGGGGAGAAGAGCTAATGTCCCCAAAGTACTTCCAGCTGACTGTCCCCACCTCCGTCCCAAAGAAAGGCCAGCGAGTCCGTGGCGTCCCACAGGAGCTAGGCACCTCTGGCTGCCAGCTGACTGCTAGACCTGGCGCTTGCCCAATGCCCCACAGGGCCATGGGAAGAGGCCACGGAGCCCAGGCCCCAGGCTGAGGGCCGCCACATCCCCAGCCCCTCAGCGCCACAGCTCTAGGCCTGCACACTTCATCAGTCCTTCCTGGACAACACACACACCCTTTGTTTCCTGGGGGAAGCTAACACCCCGAGTTAAGCAGACTCTGGGAGCCGCAGTCAGGACAGAGCAGGGCTGGCCTTGGGCCCCACCAAAGGGAAACACGAGCCGTCGGCCCAGCGCTGGAGGCGGGTGGTCCAGACACTTAGCCTCACGGGCTGCACCTTGGCCAGCGGCCACTGCACACTGCTGGGCAGGGACATCCCTGTCAGGCCTTGTGCCAGCCAGCTGGGGCCTGGAACAGGGCCACTTGTCCACCCCAACACCACACGCCCAGCTGGATGCAGCCCTTGCTCATCCTCACCTGTCAGACCCCCGGGACTAGCCAGATGCCCCTGCCCCTCTCCTCCACCCAGCACACCCTGCCCAGGTATTCCACGCACCATCTCAGTCCAGGATACCCAGAAGGCCAGAGGGAGCTCAACCGCCTCCTCTCACCTCACCAGCAGGAACGTCCCCAAGGTGCACCACCCTGTGCCCACCCCAAGCCTGGCACACCTTGCCCTTGCAGCGCCAGCCCTGCCTGTGCTCCGGGACCCTCTGCCTGCAGCTGCCTGGGTAAGCTCCAATGCCGTGGCACCAGAGCCAGGCAACCAACAGCCCCTGACCCTCCGGGAGCCGTCCAGCCCTGCCGTTCCGGCACACTTCCACCCTCGGGTTCTCTAGGCCCAGCCCGGCCCCCAGTGGCTCCAGGTCCCACACACCCACGGGACAGAGCTCACCCCCATCATTCACCTCTCATTCAGATGGTCAAAGATTCATCTCAGCAGCTGATTGGTTATCACATCTCAGTCTTAATTAAAGAGGGCCACAGAATGACACTTTAAACAGCAATGTCACTTCCTAATTGACACGAATCCATCATCAAGAAAAATTCACAAACCAGCCTGAAACAGAGCTGCCCCCCTCCTCCGTCCTCCCAGGGGACAGGGGACAGGGGACAGCACGGCTTCAATTTTTAATCTACTGATGAAAGATTCACGGGCCAGGCAAGGGATTACGTTTCCCCTGGAGCAGGGTGGCTGTCCTCTTCAGGGGCTCCCTGGGTCTGGGACAGACGGAGTTTGGGGTGATGGTGTCGACACTGTCCAAACGGACCTAAATGGGCAGAGGCTGGAGACCGGCCTGTCCCAGTCAGCCCACTCGGCCTGGTGAGCCCTCCTCCACCCGCCCGCACCCATCGCACAGCTGGCACAGGGCCCCAGAGCAGGGCACTGCAGCCCGAGGCAGGGAGGCCCCTGCCAAGGCCCCAGTGCCTTCCCAGGAGGCCTCCTGGCCCCAGTCTGGGCTGCCCACACCAAATTCAACCACACAGGAGAACCAGGCCCCGGACATGGCAATTTCCCAAAGTGCTCAGAGGGCCTGACCTCCAGGGCCAGCATCTCCCCACCACCTGATTCATGCCTCAAGGGCTGCGGGTACTTCGTGTGGACTCAGGGTGAGCGGCCCTCTTTACAGGAACTGGCACCAGGCAGTGGGGAAGCTCTGCCCACCCTCGAGGGAGGCGCACACCTGGCAGGGCCGGGACCAGGCTAGCACCCCAGCCAGACTGCCCCCACATGCAGGGGAGGGGCAGGGAGGAGAGCAGGGCCTCCCAGGTGAGAGGGCACCCTGGCTCCTCCTCGGGAATCCTGGGGCAGCAGGGGAGCTCAGCAAGGCCTCTGCTCAGTCCTCCCTGGGGCATCTGCTAGGCCCACCCAGGGGGAGGACCCAGCAGCACAGGACCAAACAGGAGTGGGGGCCCCCTGCAGCCCCAGAAAACCCAACCAGCAACAGGCTGTCAACACAGCCTGGGCCCCACACCTGGGGCTCTGGGCCACTACGCAGAGAGGACCACACCTTCCCTCCACAGATGAGACTGCAGCTCGAGGGGTAAATGGTCCTCATGGGCTGCTGGCATGGACCGGTTCCTGCTATCCTGGGGGCCACTTCCAGCCCAGCCAAGGACCCCCTGAGGCCCCATCCTACCCTGGTGGCTGCTCACTCAGTGCAGGGTGAAGGGTGGCTGACACTGACCAGCTGCCCAGCGGGCCCTGGACAGGCCGTTTAATCACAGTGCATGATCGGACAGCACCTCCTGATACCCTGGGCAGATGTCCTGCCTGACCATCTGGTGGGCCTGACCTTCCTGACCCTGGATCTGATCACGCTCTGGACAGAATTGGGAGTTAGGGGTTCAGGGAATGGGCAGGGAACTGAACAGAGCCTGGGCACCTCCAGGCCTCAGCTGTGGCCAGGAGCAGCCCAGACCAGCCAGGAGGAGCATGCCGAGGGCATCGTGAGGGGCGCTGGCTCCGCCTGCCTCTCCCGCCACGGAGCAGCCACACGGCTCTGCCCACTCCCCTAAGCCAGCCTGCTGTGCCCCTCCCGCACAGCCCCCCAGATGGGAGCCCCCCGGCAGCCCAGCTCAGGACACCACGGTGGGAGCTGCGCTTCCAAGGCACAAGCAGCAAGGTAGGACTGAAGGCCCCAAATCTCATGGGACAGACTGGGGCCTGCTGGTGACTGAGCCCCAAGTGGGGTCTCTCAGTGTCATCTGCACAGAAAGCTGCCTAAGGGAAGCTGCCTCTGCCCAGCCCGGCGCCAGGATGCTGGGCCTGCGTCCACAGACCACCCTGCCCATGATGACCTTCTAGACAGTGACCCTTCTCTCTCACCACCAGCTGCTGAGGCCTCACACAAGCAGCAAGCCCACTCGGCCTGAGAGTGGGAGGGGAACCCTGCCCATGGCAGCCAGCAGGCCCAGGAGCCAGGCCCTCCCCACCACCACTGCCCAGCCAGGCTTCTCGACATCTGGATGCCCCCGACCCTCCCGACCCTCCTGCCCCTCCTGCTACCCCTGCTCCCTCCTGCTCCCTCCTGCTCCCCCTGCCCCCTCCTGCCCCCTCCTGCCCCTCCTGCCCCTCCTGCTCCTCCTGCTCCCTCCTGCCCCCCTGCTCCCTCCTGCTCTTCCTGCCCCCTCCTGCACCTCCTGCTCCTCCTGCTCCCCTGCCCCCTCCTGCCCCTCCTGTCCTCCTGCTCCCCCTGCCCCCTCATGCCCCCCTGCTCCCTCCTGCTCCCCCTGCCCCCTCCTGCCCCTCCTGCACCTCCTGCTCCCCCTGCCCCCTCCTGCACCTCCTGCACCTCCTGCTCCTCCTGCTCCCCCTGCTCCTCCTACTCCTCCTCCTCCCCCTGCTCCTCCTGCTCCTCCTGCACCTCCTGCTCCCCCTGCCCCCTCCTGCACCTCCGGCCCCTCCTGCTCCTCCTGCTCCCCCTGCCCCCTCCTGCCCCCCTGCTCCCTCCTGCTCCCCCTGCCCCCTCCTGCCCCCTCCTGCTCCCCCTGCCCCCTCCTGCCCCCCTGCTCCCTCCTGCTCCCCCTGCCCCCTCCTGCCCCTCCTGCCCCTTCTGCTCCTCCTACTCCTCCTCCTCCCCCTGCTCCTCCTACTCCTCCTGCTCCCCCTACTCCTCCTGCTCCTCCTGCTCCTCCTCCTCCCCCTGCTCCCCCTGCTCCCCCTGCTCCTCCTACTCCTCCTACTCCTCCTGCTCCCCCTGCTCCTCCTGCTCCTCCTTCTCCCTCCTCCCCCTGCTCCTCCTGCTCCCTTTGCAGATATCACCACCCTTTCCCTCCAAATCAGGCCAGCCTCTGCCCAGGCATAGGCACACTTGCCTGGATCTGCCCAAAGCAGGACGGTGGACAATGCAGTGTCCAGGCAAGGAGCCATCTGGGACAGAAAGACCCCCCCATAGGACCAGCACAGAGATGTGATGACTTTCAGCCCAGCTGGGCCAGGGAGTTGGGGTCTCCAGGGCCAGCCAGACCCTCACCTGGGAGGGCTTCCAAGTGGCCCCACGTGAGGCCAAGCGGCACAGGTCCCCTCTTGGCAGAGCAATTCATGCCCTGTGTTCCAGCCTCCTCCCCCTTCACTGCTAGGGACAAAAGTGGGCCTGAGACACCTTGTACTACCCCAGAGCCTCATGCAACCGTACAGTGTCCACTCCAGGTGCAGCGTTGGTCCAGGCAGAGGCTCTGCCAAGGCCTGAAAGGCAGTGCGCTGGGCAGGGGCTCCCTAGCCTGGGAGGCCAGGTGCTTCAGAGCCATAACAGGAACTCAGCTCTCCTCTGGGGACTTGACCCCAGGCCCAGCTCCCCCAGCCTCAGCATCCATCACCTAAGAGGCATGTGGACCTTCCCGCACCTGACACGGGGCCAGCCAGCAGACGAACAGACAGGTGCCGCAGGGCCTGAGACAGGGCGCAGGCTGGGCCCCACCAGGCAGAAGCCCACGCTCTGTCTCTCTCTGAAAGTGACGAGCCTGCCTGGGTCTGGCGGAACTTGTCTGACTCTACCTGCCCATCAGCCGCCTGCATCCTGGAGATGAGGACCGTCTGCACAACGGCCCTGAGTCCATGGCAGGAGACAAGAGGCTGACCCGAGATGCTGGGGCTGGGGACGGGCCAGGCACCTTCCTGGTCACTACCTGAGCAGGATGTGGCTGCACACACCACCTTCACCCTCCAGCTCTGAGCCCCACCTGGAGCTCACTGCCTGGGAAACTGCCAGGTCTCCCCAGCCCCGGGAAGCATCCACGTCAGCATCCACGGCCCTCCCCCACACCCAGCAGCAGCAGAGCAGCCCGCCCTCTCCACCCAGTCCAGCACCCAACTCCCTCCAGCTGTGCCCTGCAGCACACTACCACACTGACTCCCACTCTGCAGCCACTCGGAGCCCATACCCCAGGCCTGGATCCTTCACATCAGCCCAGATCCACCAGCTCCTGCCTCCCCGTGGCCACTGTCCCCACAGGCCTGCCCATTCACTCCTGCCCCCAGGTCCTTTCCCACCAGCAACAAGAATCTGCCAGCTTCCAGAGTCAGAACCTCTGCTGCCCTCCCTCTAAGGCTGATCACGACTACAGGGACAGACCCAGTGCTGCCCTCAACCCCCTGCTGGCTCTGCCCTCTGCCAGCCCCACTCCTGCCCCCACCTCATGGCCCAGCTCTGCACTGACACCCCCTCCCACTCAGGGCCTTTGCACATGCTTCTGGCTGAGCCATCACCCCATAATCTGGCTCAAAGATCACCCCAAGGAAAGTCTCCCCTGACCACTGTGGCCAGAGACCCCTCCACCTACCCAGGACTGGGTCATTGTCAATGCAGGGCCCAGGCTGTCCTCTTCCCTGCCCATGCTCCTGGGGAGGGCGGAGCTGCTGGTCAGAGAAGGCGCTGGCTCTGACCCACCAGGCCACCCAAGGCACCTCTGCAGCCCTCCTCCTGCTCCAAAGACGCCCGGATGCTCCAACTGCCCATCTAGGAGGAGGGCAAGGTGTGCGTCCCTCAGTCTCAGGCCTCCTGGGCAGGCAGAGGGATGGACCTGCTCGGGGCTCTAAGACAAAGGCAGGCTGACCACCAAGCGCCGCAATTAATCTCAGCCGACACCATGGCCCGGTCCTCCGCCCGTGATTTACATTTTTATTAAATCACACAGGAAAATTAGAAACATTATTACTTCCCTGGGTGCTTTAACCCTTTTCCTGCCGGCTCTCCACATCACTGCCCCCAGGGCCAGGGCCAAGGCTCCCAGCCCAGCCGGCCGCTTCTCACCTGCAGGGCCACCACCCAGGGAGGGCCGCCCTGCTGCGTGCAGCCAGAAAGCAGCTCCGCTCCTGGGACCCACAGCCCACGCCCACACCCCCCGAGGGCCACGTCAGGCATGGCGTCTCCCCTCCACTGAGTGGCAAAGGCCAGGCTCCCCTGGCTATCCGGAGGCCTCCTGAGAAGGCCGTCCTCACCGGCTCCACAGGATGCAGATGGAAGAAGGCAGCAGGGATCAGCAGAGCCCAGACGGGCCTGGCCCCTGGACACCCACAGGCCCCGAGCCCGGAGCCCTCCAGGGAGACAGACCAGCACTCAAGTGTCCCGTGAAACACCAAGTCCTCTGAGGGACAGCAAGCCTGGGGTGGCAACCATGGCAGGAGGAGCAAGACCACCTCAGACGGGGGCCGGAGAGTCCCTGGTGCTGGCACCACCTAAGAGAGGGCCTTGGGGTGGCAGCCATGGGAGGATTCACAGAAGGACATCAGGAGCACTCGGCGGCAAGGACCAGGGACACACCTGCCACCAGAGCACCCCTCTGCACAGTGCCTGGGTGGGCAGGCAGGACAGGGCAGGGCGGGCAGGCAGGGTGGGAAGGCAGCGCAGGGCTGGGCAGGCAGCAGAGGGCTCTGAGGAGGAAGGCATGGTCAAGGTCAGCAGTTCAGGACACAGGCCCTGGGGATCCCCACAACCCCATCACTCAGGACTGCCACGGGTCCCTGCCACACCCCACCAGATGCCCCGGTACTGCTGCTCCCACCACCCCCCTACAAGAACCACGGAGGCACAGGTACAGGGACGTGGGCCTGGAGAGACCCTCCCAGCCAGGGACGTCAAGGAGGCTGTCCTGCAAGAGGACCGTCTGGACACACAGATCTGCCACTGCCCCTGCACCCATGTTTCTCTGGCCAGGAGCGACCAGGCCAGAGACTTCAAGGGGTCTCCACTTCTCGTCACTCATTATGCACAGACAGAGGGGGCCAGAGGACAGGCCTGGGCACCACCTACACAGCCCCAGCAGCTCTCCTGTCTTGCCCACCCGGCTGCGGGGAGTAGCCAGCCTATGAGTCCCGAGCAAGACAGGAGGCACTCGGGAGGCCCAACAGCAGCCAGGAGGCAGACACGCCCAGAGCAGACTCCCTGTCCCAACCCAGCCTCAGCCCTGCTTTACGCAGGCTAAGAGCAGGGCCTAAGGAGCCAGGGGAGAGCCGATTCCCCCACTGCTGGCCAGCGTGGGAACACGAGAACCACGTCACGGCTGTGGCCCAAACCTGCAGCGCCTTCCTGACCGCTGCTCCTGAGGAGCACTCGGCACCTGGCCCTGGGAGCCCAGCGACCTCAGGCTGCCAACATCAGCTCCCACGCCCCCAGGCAACGTCACTCACTTGCCAGGTGGGACATTGAGGCCCCAGCATAGCCATGGGTTTGATAATGTCCTCTGGGGCACAAACACTTCCCCGTTCCTAACCACCACCAGTGGTCCAGCAGAGCAGGAGCTGCCAGACCTGCTGGACCCTGAGGGGAGGAGAGGATCCACTCTGTGCCCAGTAGCTCAGGCCAGGCTCTGGATTCTGACCCCAACTCTCTCCCAGGTACCTCTGCCCAGCCAAGGCTTGTCCACGCAGCCCAGTGTCCTGGTAGGCAGAGTCCCCAATCCCTACTGCATGCCCACGGCCCAGGGCCACAGGTCCACAGCAGGCACAGCCCAGCACTGAGGCCCTCGGGAAGACAGCACCTGTGGAGGGTGGAAGGGACCAAACAGCACAGCTTCCTGGAGGAGGCCGCGCATAGGTGGACATCTGTTCGAGTGGGGAGCTGGCTGGTACCCGGGGAGCACCCCAGAGTCTGCAGCAGGAGCCCAAAGTCTCGGGCCCAGAATCTCCTCCACCCACCTGCTGGCCCCCGCCCCAGAGACAAGATTCAAGCACCCTGCATACACCACGCACACTGCCACACAGGCCACGCACACCGCACGCACCACCACACACACACCGCCACACACCGTCACACACACCGTCACAGGAGGAATCTGGCCTTGGGCGGGTGCCGGGCCTGGGTTTTGTGGAGAAACCTCGTTTCCCCCACCCTGCGGCTGCTGAGTCAGGCCCACGGGCGGACCCCAATCACAGCCCCTTCCGGCAGCGGCAGGGAGGGCAGGAAGCCAAGCCCCAGAGCCAGCCGAGCAAGCACCCCAGGGCCAGGAGCTGCGGCCCCCCCACCCAGAACACCCTTGCACCAGTGCTGCTCGGGCTGGGAAACTGAGGCCCTCGGCGGCCTTGCACATTCACGGACCTGCCAAGAGGTCCTCTGGAGGAGAGCAGAGGCCAGGCTCAGGCCTGGGGCCACTCCCTAGGGAGGAGGCACGGGCCACTCAGAGGGAAGGCAAATGGCAGGTCCCAGGGACGCCAGGCTCCGCAGGCCGGGCCCCGGGAGGAGCTCAGCCCCACAGGCAGGGCTGGAGAGCCAGAGGGCGCCAGGGACTCGCATCTGCTGGCCACGCTCTGGCCTGCCTGACCTCAGGGAGGAACCCCTTCCCCCATAGGAAAGACCCTCACCTGAAGGAGGAAGGCACAGCACCCCCACCCCAGGGCTCTGCACAGCCACCCCCCGGGGCCACCCTCCTGTCACTGGAAAGGCAGCAGCAGTGAGACGGGACTCAACCCTCAAGTTCATGTGGAGGCTGCATCCTGTCAACTGTCTCCCTTTCCAACCCTGGGAAATTCTAGAAGAGCTGCCCCACTGTCCCTGGGCAGAGCCTCCTCTCACATCTCTCCCTCCACAGACCCACGCCCAGGGCCCCCTCCCCAGGCAGGACACTGACGGCGACCCTCCACAGGCCACAGAACCTGCAGCAAGCAACCGCTCTCCCTCCCCTCAGACAAGGACCCCTCCAGAGGGTGCAGGAACCAAGGGACAAGCCCTACTCCAGGTGGCCCTCATGACCTCTCTGGACCCACCTCACAGGGTGGAAGTCAGGCTCAGAGGAGAGCTCCCGCCCAGGGTGCACAGCTGGGGAGCACGAGGGGGATCTGGGCCCGGAGCCCCCTCCCCAGCGGGGTCAGCCACAGGACTGTTTCCTGGCCTCTAATCAGAGGGGTGATCTGGGCACCCCCACGTGCATCTCCACAGCCACACCTCCACACCACCTGGGCTGAGGATGCGGCCGTCACCACAGCCACAGGATGACAGCCACCAGCTGCCTGGGGCTGAGCCAGCCAGGGCAGGAGGCCAGGAGGAAAACTGGGCTCTGCGGCCTGCCTCCTGCCTCAGTGTCCTGGGCTGCACAATTCAGCGCGCCCACAGGACCCCCTCCCCCTCCACGCTGCACTCTGGTGGTCCCCGCGCCTACTTGGCCTCTCTGAGCCTGGTCCTCCCCTGTGAACGGGAGCAACTCCCCCCCACGGTTCCCAGAGTGCAACGGGCTTGGTGCCCCTCTCCCAGGCACTGACCCCAGCTAGCCAGTCATTCTCCACTGGAACACCGGCCTGCTCAGACCTGGGAGCCACAGTGGCCTGGCTTCTCCAGGCTGCTCCTGTCATTCAGGACCCACAATCCCACACAAGGCCTGCCTGAGCTGCGGCAGGCCACTGAGGGCCCCCAGCAGGGCCCTCAGGAAGACGCCTCCTGATCAGGGGTCTCCTCATCCCATAGCCAGCAGCAGCCCCCAGGCAGGCCCCAGGTGACCAGAAGCTCAGACCCCAGAGGTGGACTCCACTCTGCAGAGCTCACAGCACAGCGGATCCCTCAACAGGTGGGGCCGGGGCCGTGGGGGCACAGCCAGAGCACACCTGAGCTTGCCTGCCCTCACTGCGCCCTGCCCAGCCAGGCCCAAGCCAGGAACACTGGGCACTGCTTACCAAGGCCAGGTCCCACCCACCCAGCGTGCACACCTCCAGGGAGAGCCAGGAGAGGCACGTGGGAAACTGAGTCACTATCCAAGGCATACCCCACCACCACCAGCTGCCATAGCTGGTCCAGAGGACGGGAAGGGACCTCCTGGCAGAACTTCTGGGGACCAAAGGAGTTCCCTGACCCGAGGGGTGTACCCGCCAACCCACCTCAAGGTCTCTCTCTCTCTCTCTCTCTCTCTCTCTCTCTCTCTCTCTCTCACACACACACACACACACACACACACACACACACACACGTGCACACGCGCTCCCTGCCCTGCGGTCCCAGGCCAGGGCCAGGAAGCCGGGTGGAGACTGGAGGGTGGGGCCTATCTGACCCAGAGTTGCTAAAAAGAGTCAACAGGGGAAGTAAAAATAGGAAATAAAAATAAAATTGCCCCGCCAGCCAGGCTGTTTGTGTAGGAAACAGGGCATCCCTGCCTGGGAGGGCGGGCACAGCTCTGGCCCCGCCTGCAGCCAGCAACACGCCCACCCCAGATGCCAACCTGGCACCTGGGACCCAGGCAGGAAGCGTCCCAAGGAGGAGTCAGAAGACCAGGGTTCGAATCTTGACTCCACCACTGACCAGCATGTGACCTTGGCAGGGGCCAGCCCTGACGAGAGCCTCAGCCTCCTGCGGACAGGGCTGACCTCCCGGGGACAGGAAAGATATGCAGCACCCTGCAACAGCCCCTCGGCAGCAGGGACTATGGTCCCCTGTGCTCCCCATCAGGGTGGTCCTCATTGGCACACACCCCCTACCCAAGGCGGGCAGCCGGGAGACAGGAGCACAAGGCTGGAGTCCAGGATGGCTGGGCTCTCAGCTGGCCCGCCACGCCGCTCAGCCCGTTTCCTCTCCACACAATTAGAGGAAGCCTCGTCCTGTCCCTCCTGTCGGGCCTCGCCAGGGTTCACACCAGACCCATTCACACCCAAGCAGGGTGATGGCCCGGCCCAGGATCGCAAGGCAGACCTACGGGAGACAGGCCTCTGCCCGGAGAGGAGGGCAGGGCAGGTCGTCCAGGCCACAGATAGTGCAGCCACGACCCTCTCTCCCTGAACACAGAGGTCTCCACTGCCACAAGCTTGGCAAGGCACCACAGGCTCGACGGCGCACTGCGGGTCTGCCTAGCACCTGGAGGCGGCGGGAGCGCTGCAGATAACTGGGCAGTAGGGTGGGCCACGCAGGGACTGCTAGCCCAGGAGGCGCTACTGCAGTGTCCCTCCAACCAGGAGTCCCTTGGCCCCCACCTCTTGATCTGAACCACCACCTCCAGCCACTTCCTCAGAACTGGCCAGGGAAGTCAAAGGCGACATCACCATTGACCCTCCCTACCACAGCCGGGGTCTTTCAAGGACGTACATCTGCTGTGGGCCCTCTACAGCCCTGTGCTGCCCCCTCTCCTGTGCTCACACCATCTGGTGGCACTGCCCTCTCTGCTTCTTCCCCTGACACCACCTGCCCCGACCCGCCTGCACTCACACACACACACCCATACCTGGGCATGGGTGCCCACACAGGCTCCCGGACACAGGTGCACACACCCACACCCCACTGGCATGCACCCCCCACAGGCTCCCCAGGACACATGCCCAGCTGCCCCCACACACATGCTCTGCCTGGACGCTGGCCACCTGCACGAGCCCACTGACCTATCCAGGCCCTGGGAGCCAAGAAGAGCTGGGAAGGCCAGTGTGGCCAAGGGCTAGCAGGAGGGAAGGGGCAGAGGGCTATATGCTGCCACCGTAGTTCTGGCCTTTCTGCTAAGTGGGCTCCAGGCTTGCACCCCTAAGCTGGCCAGAGAGCACCAGGCTGGTCCCCACCAACAAGGCCCTCACAGGTGGAGGCAGAGGACGGAAGGAGCAGGGCCACAGGACTCCATGGGCCCCAGGTCTCAGTAACTGCCAGCACCACCAGATGCCAGGCTCACCAGCCAGCAACCCAGGTCCCTCAAAATCCCTGGTCCCTTCAGGCAAGGGCTACTGATGAGGCGGCCACTGTGGGAGGCAGAGAGCAAGGCTCCCAGGAAGCCGGCCAGCAGGCAGGAGGGCTGGCAAGCAGGCCACAGGCCAAGACGGCGGAGGGTGGGAAGGGAGACCCAGAGCCCTGGCAGAGGTCTGGGGACCTCTGGGGACCTCTGGGGACCCTGAGTCCCCGAGGAGCCCACACATTCCCCCACCTGCCCCCACAAGGCCAGGCAGAGGGCAGCACCTGGCCACCCTGCGGGCAGGGGTGGGGGCACGGGCTGCCCTCCAATAATGAGCTTCACAGTTTATCAGCCACATCCAGGGCCATATGAGCATGGGCAACTGTCCCCTCCCCGACCATCAACATGTCCCCACTGCCCAACAGGGAGACACAATAATTGTCTGCCAGCAGATAAGCCTGGTAGGGAGGCCACCAGTCCACTGGCCACAGAGCAGGCCTCTCCCCAACACTTCACCCAGGGATGGCCCCATGATCCAGGGGACATGGGCCTAGGCTGGAGGGGCCAGGGTGCCACCTGAGCTGGAGCCTGGTGCATCTGGGCCCTGCAAGCTCTGCAGCAGGAGGGCTGGACACAGCCTGACACAGGAGGCCTCTGAAGCCCAGGAGGCTTCTCTTTATAAACCACACGGCCCGACAGTCACTGGAGCCAGGAATAAGCCGAGGGACAGAATGCCTAGCAGGGCCACTCCACGTGTACCTGCCCACCTCCCCACTGAGGGAGGACCATGGACCACACTGACCAAGCTGGCCAGGGAGCAGAGCTGCAGGGAGCTACAGAGCCACTGTCAGGAGCCAGGTGCCCACCTGAGGCTTCCAGGGCCAGGGAGTCTCGTCCCATGTGTGTCTCACTCAGCCAGATGAGAACCCAGGATCAGGGTCACCTCCCAAGGGCCCAGGCTGGCCCTCCTAGTGCCAGGGAAGGAAGAGGAGCATGCCACGGGGAGGGACATCTGGATCATGGGTCCCCTCTCCCCATCAGAGTGCTGCCAGCCAGCGATCTCGGACACACCAGGCCCCGCTCAGCTGTGCCCTCCCGGCGGCTGCCAGGGCCTTTCTTCGAGGCCCACCAAGAACACAGCCCTGTGTAGGACAGGCACCCAGAGCCATGGAGTCCTGGCACAGCCCATAAAGGACCCAAAGGGCACCCTTCGTGGGGTCCCCACCGTGCCTCCTCCCAGGAGAGACCACCCGGTCGCCCACACCTGCCTCCTGGTGAAGACTCCCGACTGCCCCGCCTGGTCAGCACCTGACTGTCCCGGCAGCCACTGCTCCACAAACGCAGGCCCGACGCCACATCCCGAGTGGCGCAGGACCCTCCAGGAGCTCTGGCTCCATCCCCCTCTCCTAGCAGACCAGAGCCTTCTGACCTGTGCACCCTGGGGCCATCCCTGTCTTTGTCCACCTGGGCCTGGCCTGGCCACACCAGCTACCCCGCTCTTCCCCACACCCCAGTTATGTGACTGATGTCATATCAACCCCTCTCTAGAGTCCCTATTGTGCACCTGAGCATGTGCAGAGAGCTCTGCACCCTGTGTTCCACGTCACCTCTGGTCACCTCTCAGTCCCAGAGTCCCTCTCTGTCCCCCACCTGGCTTCCTTCCCTCCCCACCTTGAGTGAGTCCCAGACTTTCATCTGCTGCCTGCTGACCCTCAGCTCCCCACCAGCCTGGCAGCCCAGGAGGAAGGGGCCCTGCCAGTGGCACCCGCCGGCCACAACAGACAGAGGGGCCCTCTGGGAGCACTAGCAGTCAGTAACCTTGCCTCCCTGGCTCCACAGGGCTGGTGGGCAGTGGCCAAGCTAAGTGACACCTGCCCGTCTCATTTCTCTTTGGGGGTCAAGTTCTGAGCTCTATACCCACTGAAATTGCTGGGGCACAGAGCCCCAGGACCCCAGGGAGCTGGTCCCTGTGTGGGGAAAGGGCACTGCTGTGGGAGACACAGACTGCAGTACTAACGAGCTCTGCCCAAAGCCTCTGCCAACACAGAGCTGAGACTCCGGGGTAAGATGCGCAAACCTGCCCTCTTGCTGGCGAACTCCTACACGTTCCTCGTGCCCCAAGTCAGAAAGCCTAACCCACCCCACACTTCTGACACCCCCCAACGGAGACAGGAATCCATCAGCCAGGACCCGCACTCGCGGGGCCACGTTCGCAGACAGCGTGCTAAACTCACCCACTTCACCGCCCACCACTGCAGACAAGAACACTGAGGCAGAGGTTAAAGAAGTCTGGCCCAAGGTCGTCCACTGTCAAAGGGCAGCATGGGGCCTGCCAGCCACTGGCCCCAGGTGCCATGGTGCCCTTCCAGGGCTGGGCCTGTTCAGTTGTCTGCCGATGGGTGCTGGATGGACAGGCAGCGGGCAGGTGGGACCTTCTCACCTGGTCGTGACCCCCAAGGCCAACAAGGTTCAGCAGACCACTCCGCCAAGGAAGGAGCTGGCCCCCGCACAGCAGGCATGTGGGCTGCGGTTCTACAGCTCTCTGGAGCCTGCGTCAGAGGGGGACCCGAGATTCAGCCGCAGAGGGGGACCCGAGATTCAGCCGCAGCAGGTGCACCAAGCAAGGGTGGGGGCCACTCTTGGTGGGGGCAGGCCCCACAGCTCCAGGGCCCAACTCCAGCACGGAGCCAAGAGTCCTTGGGTGCAGGGCACAGGCCCCTCCAGGTTGAGCACCAGGTTGGACACACAGCAGGACTTCCCCTCCCTGGTAAGTGGGACGGAGCCCTAGAATGATTCAAGTGACCACCGTCATTTTAAAGTCTCCTCTGCAAGGGATGGTGCACCCCTGGACATTGCTGACCTGGGGAGGCCGGCAGGGCAGGGAGGCCGCAGGGAGGCCGCAGGGAGCACCAACTCATTCAACAAACATCAAGAGGCCTGGCTGCACCCGGCGCTGCAGACTCGGCAGCAAACACTACCTGAGAGCCAACTCCCATCCGTGACGAGAGGCGGGCCAGCCCCGGACGACACTCCGAGGTCCCAGGGAAGGTCTGTGCTGATCAGTAATGTCTGCCCAGGGTCCCCAGCCCAGCGCTTCCCACCTCATCTCCTGTCCCACCTCCTTCCTTCCACTCTGCCCTGGAGGAAACCGAGATAAAAAGGAGGGGCCAGCAGGCTTGGTTACAAAGTCCACGTGGCAGAGGGAGGGACGGGCCTGACGCCCTTGCGTGGTGCAGTCACAGGTAGTCCCCAAGACCACTGCCACTCTTCCTCTCAGGGTGAGGTCCTTGTCTCAGCCTAGAAGCAGGTGGGCCCCGCGGGACAGCAGAGCTGGTGCCCACCTCTGCCAGGGAGGCTGGCCCCCCGCCTTGGCTACCCACCCTGGGCCCGCCCACCACCACAGGGCCCAGGAGGCCTGGCACCCAGCGACTAAGGCCCCGCCTCCCACCCTCCTCCTCGACCTTGATCCTGGGCAGAAAGTCCACAGCAGGGATGGGGTGGAGCCCCAGCACCTCCCCTGGACTCTGGTCCCAAAGGAGCTGCTCTCCATCCAGCAAGTAGAGGGAAAGGGACCGACAGACAGCCTGGCTCATGGGGGACACCGGGCAGGCAATGCCAGAGCTGTCATGGACAGGCAGGGAGGGACTGAGGGGCACAGGGCAGACTGGCAGGCTGGGAAGGGACCCCAGCTGTTCCATCCAGAACAGGCCCCAACGAGGGCCAGTGCGCTGCACTGGGCAGCAACATGTGGTGGGCCAGAGAGGGTCACGCTCATACCCAGGAAGCAGTCCAGCACACAGGAAGGAGGGGACATGAGGCCATCAGGGGACGACTCGGAGGGGCTACCTGCAACAGGCTGGGGGCAGCCAGGCCCAGCCTGCCCTGCGCTCCTGGCAGGGTTAATCATTCCCAGACTGCCAACCACACCCCCGGCTCACGTGGCTCCCCACCAGCAGACCTGGAACCCAGCTGCCTGGCGGGGGAAGGCCGGAGGAGCCCAGCCAGCTGACAGATCTCCTGAACCCCTCTAGGAGGACCCCTGCTCATGCCCACATGGGCATCGCCTCCCGGGACCCATGGCAGGGGCCATAACCTCCTGGAGAGGGTCCACCCATTCTCTCCACCATTACTCCCCAGTCCACCCAGCAAACTCCTATTCATCCTTCAAAGCCCAACTGCAGCATCACCTGTGGGGCTTCCCCGACTGCCTTCCTCAGCAACTTTCAGTGAAGCAATGTGAGCGTGCAAGCTGGGGTCCACACTGCCCGACTCTGGGGGGCCTGCACTCGCCCTGGGGAACAGGCTGTGTCCCCTGTGAGCGCCAGATGCAGAGAAGCCAGGGGGACCGTGAGAGGAGCTTGATGAAGCCAGGCTGCGGGCCCCACACTGATGCAGGCCTGGCCTCCACAGTGGGGCACTGGGGAGCCATGGAAGGTTCCAGGCAGGGGAGGACAGAGCCCAGGGACAGAAGGAGCTGACCTGGCCATGGATGGTATCCTGCGTGAGGTGACCCACTCACCTGTGCACCCCCTGTCCTGTCACCCCCACTCTTAGGGACCACCATGTCCTCACCCAGAGTGTTTTCACATAACACTCCCGCTGGGCAACCCCGCTCCTGGTGGGCTCAGAGGTCATGTCTTCTGGACCCGGGACTCTGGCCCCTCATCTAGTTCCCGTCCCACTCAACCAAGGAGGGGTAGAGCCATTTCCTGAGGAGCTGGTCCCCAGCTGGGCCACCAGCCCATCAGAACAGAGCCAGGGGGTAGACACAGGGGCCTCCACTACCAGTGGGCGCAGGCAGGCCCAGAGAGGAGCTGGGACCTGCCCCAGGCCACCCAGCCCAGAACCGGCCCCACCCCACCCCAGGCTGCAGGGCAGGGCCAGGGGGCTCAGGAAGCTGTGGCACCCATGTCAAGCGCACCCAGAGCCACCGTAAAGTTGGGTGGCCAGAGGCATATGAAGGAGGCCAACCGGAGGACAGAGACCAGGTGCGGACGGTGGGCTGGGCCCCAGAGACCAGGTGGGGAGAGTGGGCTGGGCCCCAGAGACCAGGTGGGGAGAGTGGGCTCGGCTCCAGAGCTTGCCTTCGCCCGGTCTTGTGCTCACCTCTGGTGCGGACGCACTGGCCCCACACAGGGGCCCTCCCCATAGAGAGTGGAGCTCAAGGGACAGCTGGGCACACATGGCCACCACAGCCAGTGACACGCTGTCCGATGCCTGGCCCCATCAGGGAGCACGTGGCTGGCAAGGCCGGGTGGGTCCAGCCCGCGCCAGGACACAGCCCTCACGGTGCAGCGCCACTGGGGTCAGGCATGGGGTCTTTCTGGTCACTCCGTAGGTAGAACGAGCTCTCGGACGCCTGTGCTGAGAGTGCAGGGGCCACCTCAGCCAGGCCCTGCCCTCAGGAAGCCTCGGGACGGTGGCCACACACTGCAGCCCACCCCTGCCAAGCCCTGCCCTACCAGCTGGGCCTCAAAGCCCAGCCCAGGTGTGGTCACCACGGTACCAGGAGGGACCCGGGTGGCAGCAGGGTAGACGGCAGGACTCAGACCCTGGCGCCAGTCTCAAGCCGTGGCCACCACCGGTGCTCTCCACTGTGCACAGGGACAGGGATGCCGAGGACTCCGAGGGTCCTGGAAGGGAAGGGAGCAGCCACGGGCACCAGGGAGGGAAGGGGACCCCGGGCCAGCAGCGAGTTCCTCTGACTGCAGTGACTCTAGCCCCCAGGGCTGTCACCACCTGACCTCTGCAGGGCCAGCACAGACACTTGGGCTCCACGGTCAGTCATGGGCTACTCAGAGCCCTGCTCCCGCCCCCGTGTCCTGGAGCCTGCTGGATCAGTAACCTCGTTACCGCCCCACGCCAAACCCCGGCTTTGAACTCCACGGGGTTTATCCGCGGTAGCTGCAGGATTTACACACGGCCTGGCCCTGGCCCAACTCACTCTCCCTCCCCTCGGTGCTGGAGGCGCCACACTTGGGATGGCCACAGCCTCGACAGACACGGTCAGCACCAGCCCCGTGCCCTAGGGCAGTCAGGGAAACGGAGGCCCAGACAGACAAACGATCGTTGGTGCAGGGCAGCTGGGGCAGGCTCTGGGCACTCCCAGAAGCGGGGCTCAGGCTGAGGGCTCCCCTTCATCCCCAGTTAATGCAGCCTGTCTCAGAAGGAGTCCAGGGCCAAGGTCGTCACGAAGAGTGGACGTGGGCTTGGGCAGGGAGCACTCCACAGAGGCAGCCCTCACACCTCACACCCAGACCCTAGGGATTGACCCAAGCACCCCAGGGTCCCATTCCACAGCCCTGAAGCCTGGTCTCCACCATGGTCCTCGGGGCCCCTGGGGACAGCCGCTCCCACGTCATCCCATGCTCAGGCCTGGACGTCCTTCCCAGCCTGGGCTTCGACTCTCTTAACCACTGCTGTGTTTGTCCCCTGCCCCACAGACCCCAGGACCCTTCCCTGATGCCATGGGCCCCCAGGCCTGGAGATGGGTGGGGGGAACTGGTGGAAGGAATCTACCCGGGGCCAGGCCAAGGTTCTGGTGGGCTGAGCTGCAGGGCAGGGCAGTGGTTGGGGAGACTGAGCCCACCCGGGCATGGGGAGTGGGCTGAAAAAGAGTCCTCTCCTTCCTGTGTGCAGGGAGTCTCTGGCCAGGAAAGGTGAAGACCCCCAGGCTGGCCCAGGACATTCCTAAGCCTCCAAGAGGCCACTGGGAGCTCCCACCCCACCCTCGCTGACCAGTGAGCTGCCAGAGGCAATGAGGACCACCTCCTCAAGCCCCCTGCCTCCAATCTACCTCCATCTGGAGTGTCACCACACAGGGCCTCGGTACCCAGCCCGCCCAGCCTCCCTCCCACCCCAACAATGCTGCTGGCTCTGCCCACCCCCGCCCCCCCCAACCTCCAGGCTGGCCTCTGGGCCGTGGTCTGGCTGTACCTACCACAGGGTGTCCTGCCCCCACCTGTTGCAACCCCGCTCTTGTGGCAAGGCCCACACTGGAAGGCTGACAGGGGCCTCTTCCTGTGCTGCCCCTCTCCTGTGGGAGGCGAGACAGGCCAGTGCCTGATGGGTGCTCTCAACCCACAAGCCACAGTGGACACAGCTACAGGCAGGCCTGGTCCGCCTCTGGAAGGGCTCCTGGCCACTGCGCCTGCCCCCAGCCCCCAAAAGCTATGCTCCACAGGGCACGTGTGTGCATACGTGTGTGCACGTGTGCTGGGGCGGGGACCACAGTGATGACCAAGTCCCTGCCCTGTCCTGAGGACCCGGTGTGGCCAGCCCCACCTGGCTCCTCCCCCAGGTCCCTCTAGAGCCTGCTGCCAGACACCTGGCCTTGGTGGCATGAGCTGCCCCAGCCCCTGCTGCTCATCCACCTGCAGGTATGCAGGGGACGGGGGTCTTCTAGCCCACCTGCCCCCGCAGGGCAGGATGACCCTGGAGTGAGATCAGGGTCTCCACTCCCTGGAGGGAAGGGGACAAGACTTCCAGGGCCAGGAGTCAGCCTTCATAGGTGTCCCCACTCTTGACACAACACACCAGGCAGAGTTCGTGGGGGTTCCCGGGGAACCTGGCAGGCGCAGCCCCACCGGCAGGTGGGCGGCTTCTGAGGATGCCCCGGAGGCGGGAGGAGCTGGGGAACAGACCCCACCCCAGCCAGGTCTGGCCGAGCACAGCGCTGGGCCCAGGCCTGTGTTATCAACTTACTGAGCAAAAGCAGAACCGCGCAGAGGCAGGACACCAGGGCACGAGGACCGACACACCCCACCTAGGGCTGTCTCCCTCTGCCAGGTGGCCTGCCTCTGTTAAGCTCCTGGAGCATTCTGAAAGCTAAGTCCCAGGACACAGCAGGTGGCCACTGCCCACGGGCCACAGGGATCCTCATGGGGGCAGGCAGGTCCTGAGCAAGTTGCTAGACACGCAGGAGGACAGGGCTGACAGAACCGGCAGGAGCCCCCAGGTCCAGAAGGAGTGAGAGGGCCTCCCCCCGCCCCGCTGCCCCCCTGCAGGGGCATGGGGCACAGCCCAGCACCTGGCCAGGCCACAAGCAGGATTCGAACTCAGCAAGGGCGCGTGCGTGTGCACGCATCCACGCCTGTGCACGCTGGGCCTGCGTGCGTGTGCGTGTCCCCTCGCTCCCCCACGCGGCCTGGGCCAATTTTATCTAGCTGCTTTCCGCTCCGTTTCACGCTCGTTCAGCTGCTGAGCTAGACGATTGCTTTGTAACTCTAGGGTGCAATTTCCCTGTCTGTGAGGCGCTGGGGCACAACTGCTCAGAACATCTCGCACCAGACGCGGGTGGGTGTGCAGGCGCCCGGCCCTCGCCCCCCAACTCCTCGACCCCGGGGACAGTCCCTGCAGTGGGGTGGGGCTGGTCCCAGGAGCCTGGCAGGGACCAGGGCTTCTGGGGCAGGTTGACGGCCCCCACCAAGGGGCTGCTATTTGCAGACACCCTCTCCTTCTCCCACCTGTTCCCATCCTGAATAGCACCAGAGGGCCTCAGGTCAGTTTGGGTTCAACACTGCAGACTGGCCCCATACTGACCCAAGCCTGTGGCCCAGGGAGAACCTAGCTGCAGGCCTTGCCTTCAGAAAGGGGGAGAGGCACCCCATGCACAGAGCTCCCTGAACTCCCAGCCAGTCTGCTCAGCACCCTGCAGGAGCAAGGAGTACGTCCATTTTACAGATGCAGATAGCCAGGATCGTTGTCAGAGCTGCCTGTCCCTCAGAGATGTGGGGGGCGTTGTGGTCACTCACTCCAGAGCTGAGGAGTGTATGAGAAAGGAGGAGGGAGAAGGATGCCAGGACTGCACCCTGTAGAACGGCCATGCTGGGGCAGGCAGGCAGGGGAGAGAGGGACTGGCCCCTTCCCCACCGGGCATGCCATCCGTGAAACTGACCTGCCTACTGCACGTGGGGACAAAGGCCTGGAAGGTGAGTCCCAGTGGACATTGGCTCCCACCGGCCATAGACCAGATACTCAGACTCGAGAGCTGACACCCCTGCCTATCCTGGATCTGGTCAATGGCCAGTTCCCACAGAAATTAGCCAGGGACACTTCAGGGCCCTGGCTCACAAATTTCAAGCCTAGCAGAGAAGAAGAGGGCAGGTCTTGACTTGTCCTGACCCCGAGCCAGTTGGGAGCCCCTGCCCTGCATCTGCCGAGACAGCTGGGCCAGGTCAGGCCCAGAAGCCCTCTTCTCAACCAGGCCATGCTTGCCCTCAAGACCCCATCCCTGAAATACTTCAACCATGGTAAGACCACACACTACCTAAGAAGGTGGTGCCCAGCAGCCCCCTGGCTCTGGTGGACCTGCTAGGCTTCCACCCCACCCCCAGCAGCATCCCCCGGACAGGTGAGTTCTGTCCATCCCTCCAGACACAGAGCCCTGGGGCATGCACAGCCAGCTCTCAGAATGGGGGTGCACAAGCTACAGCACCCACCCTGCACCCACACAAATTCCACAAACCCTCTGGGCATCCTTTTCCAAAAAAGAAAACAAAGATCACCAACTATAACCACCCCACAGCCACAGAGGGGCTGGGACAGGGCCCCTCACAGGCAGTCCGTGGGGCCTCCCGGAGGAAGCAGGCCTTGCCACAGGCCCTGAAGGACAGGCACAGCTGGAAGAGCTGTCTGGGCACTGGTGGAGCTGGGAGCTGGGAGTCGGCCCACTGCAGCCTCCCATGTGATCAGGCTGTCGGCCCAGCTCTGAACCCCACACACCCTAGGACTTGGGGGCCACATGCACCCTAGGCTGTGTGCAGGGCTCCCCTCCCTCCCCAGCCCTCCCTGTGGGCCCAGCTTGCCTGGCCCACAACTGGACCACATGCTCAGACCCCGGCACTGTGGTCAGCCCCAGGCTGGCAAGGCCATGGCTCCCATCAGGCCAGCATATGAGGGCCATTTTTCTCGCCCTAACACTTCCGAAGTCAACAAACAGAGCCCCCTCCAAAGTTTACCAAAACAAACACCCAATCGGCATGCCCAGGGCCCAGCCACGAACTGCCTCGTCAGGCCCGAGCTGGACGCCAAGCCCAGCCTTCAGAGAGTCACGTGACCCTGTTATTTCGGGAGGCCCCGGAATGTGCTCTATTTTGGGTCCCAAGGGCTCTATGTTACCAGAAGCCCCTTACCCAGCCAGGTCCCTGAGTGTCCCCCCAGAGAAGGCCTGTAGCTTTGCTTCTGCTTCTGGCCACCTGGTGCCCCCACAAGCAAATGCACCACTAGCAGTGAGGGCCTGGTATGGGCTGACCCCTCTAAACTTTGCAAGCTCAGCCTTCAAGTCCCACCATCCAAGCTGAGGCCAGCCTGGGCCATCTCCCCCACGGGCATGAAGCAAGGCCAGCCCTGGGCAGCAAGGCCAGGAAGCAAGGGCTGCCTCAGGCAAATTCCCCAGCCTCACTTTCCTTCCAATTCATCCCACACTGATGGGCTCAGTGGCAGCAGCTGGGATACTCCCTGGCCCACCAAGCCCCTTGGTGATTCTGAGAAGAAGCCCTCTCGGCCCAAGACCCCCAAAGTGGGTCAGTCAGGCAGCTGAACGGGACAGTGGAGACTTTCCAGCAGCTCCAGGTCTGATGGGGCAGCCAGTGGGTCCTGGACAAGCCAGGCCCTCTGACACTCACCCCCCATGAGGGATTAGGCTGTGTTGACAAAAGGGCTTAGGCAAGTAGCCGCTTAAATGGACCTTCAACTGCATTGGACTTCAGAGCCGGTCACAAGCTTAGGAAAAAATAAAATGTAATCAGAGCCCAGGACTCTCCACTCAGCCTGGGGGTACGGGCTGCCTGGGAGGTGATCAGCTGGGCCCACAGAGCTGCCACTTCACGAACACAAGACTCCCAGGCACCTCGTGGATAGAACAGTTCACCGAGGCCCGTGGGGAACCTTGGAGGTACACCCTCTGCTCTTCATAGACTCCAACACAGGCACCCTGGAGCCTGGGCACCCTCAGCGCCAGGCCCACACGTGCCAACTAACAGGACTAGCTGTGGCCCTTCTGGGACATTAGGGAGAGGGACTTGTTCTCTTCCTAAGAATTAGCCAAAGTGCAGCCAGGCCCTGGCCATGTCCAGGGGCCAGAAGCTGAGCTGAGCACACGTTCCTGCTCTGGAAGGGTCCTCCGGCGAGCCCAGTTCTATGAGCACATGTGTGTACAAGAGCTTTTGTGGAGTAAAAGGAGATGTCCCCAGACCAGTTCCCACAGGCCCTGCAGTGGCTTTCCCTCAGCACCACGCACAGACATCCCCAGCTGGGGACTCCAATACAAACCCACCACTCAGCACCTTAGCTGGACTTCTCCCAACCAGTTTTCTCATCTGCAAAATGGGCATGAATGCCTAGCCCCTCAGGTTGGACCTGGTGCTCACTCACCCACTCTGTTCTACTTCTGTTGGGAAGCAAGTCTTCTCAGATCGGACACACTTGGAACCTCCCGCCTCAGTCACCCTGTAGCAGGCCTGTCCTGAACCACAGGCCAGGTGCTCAGACCAGCTCCCTCAAAACCCTAGGGGGCTGACCTCTCAATAGCACCAAATGTCCCTGCAGCCATGCTGGGTGCTAAGCAACTCCCAGGGTGGCCAAACTGCACCCCACCCCCACACCCTCGATGTAGGGGGTGGGCAGGCAGAAGGGGCAACGGTCATGGGGTTTGGTTCATAATCAGTTGTCTTAATTTCCATTCGGCACAAATCCTTCACCAGCCTGACAGCCTGGCTGCCGTCCCCACCACCAAATTAATGTCCTTCCCGGAGATCATTTATAAAGCCCCCTGCTTCTCACTGGCTCCCAAACCCTAGGGAAAGCAATGAGTGGGGGCCTCTGACCATGCCCACTCCTCGAAGCTAGGACCAGGGCCTGGAGTAGGCAGGCAGCCTGGGGCTGGAAACTGCTGGGCAGGATGGCAGCAAGAGGACAGGAAAGCTGACCCTCCTGCCTCTAGGCTGTCCTCCCTGATGTGGGGCTAGCCAGTACTGGAGAACAGCTGGGGGTGCCAGAGTGAGGGGCCCCAGTTCTGAATCTGAAGTCCCTGTGCTGCTGGCTCCTGAGTGACGGTACCCACCGGTCTGGACAACTATGGGGGAGAAAGGGGTGTCAGCTAGCTTTCCAACGGACACACACCCAGTGGCCAGCGGCCTGCTGGAACGGGCGGCTGTCCCACGGGGCAAGCAGCGCAGAGGCCACTCAGGGCCCAGCGCGCCACCCCGTCCGGGTGCCAAGGAGGCCGAGAGCCCTCCAGCGAGCTCAGAAGTTGGTCCTCCGGCTGAGGCCCGGTTCTTGCGCGGCCCGGTTGGAGCTGGGCGCTGGGCGCCGGGGGACGCGGGGGCAGGGGCGCGCGGGGCGCAGAGCCCGCGCCGGCTCTGGGGGTCCCCCCTCGTCCCGAGCGAACCTGCCGCCCCGCGCGCCCTCTGCCCACTCCCGCTCCCGGCAAGTGGGGCCCGGCGCCCTCGCCCCCTCCCAACCCGCCCGCCCGGGCCCGGGAAAAGTTGCCCTGCGCCCACCCCTCCGGGCCCGGCGCCCGAACTCGCGGGAAGGCCGGGGGCGCAGGGCCGAGCCGGACGCCCCCGCCGCACCGCGCACGCGCCCCCGCCCGCCGGCCGCTCGGGCCCCGGCCCCAGCCCCCGCCCGGCCCCGCGGCGGCCAGCACTCACCGAGCGGCAGGAAATGTTTGGTGTCCATGTCTGCCGACTAACTCATGCCCTGCCGGCGCGGAGCTGCGAGAGGCAGCGCGGCGGCCCCCGGCGCAGCCGGCCCGGGCCCGGGCGGCGGGGAGCCGGCGGCGGCGGCGGCGGCGGCGGCGGCGCGCGGAGGCCGCGGCGCGGCGAGTTGTTGCAAAAGTCGCCCAACAATGTAAACTACTTGTGCCTGCGCGCCGCCGCGCGCGCGCCCGCCCGCCCGCGCCCCCGCCGCCGCGCGCCCGCGCCCCGCTCCGGCCCGGCCTGCAGCGGGGGGGCGGCGGGGGGCCCGCGACGGGCGCGGACCCGGCGCAACGCCGCCGCCGCCGCCGCTCGCCCCCGCCTGCCCGCAGCCGACGCGCGCCCCCGCTCCGCCGCCCGCGCCGCCCCGAGATCGCCGCCCGGCGCCGAGTTGCGAGCGCCCTGCAAACTTGCAAGTTTGCCTCCGCCAGGGGTTCCCGGGAGCCGCGGGCAGGCGGCGCGGGAGGAGGGCGGGGCGGGCTGCGCGGTGGGGCGGGAGCAGAATTCCCTCCCTGCCCTGCCAAAAAAAACCCGCGGCCCGGCGGCGGCGGAGGAGGCGGAGGAGGCGGAGGAGGAGGAGGAGAGCGGGGCCGGGAGCCCAACGACCATTGTCTGCAGCGGCCACACAAAGAGGCCGGCCGTGGCCGCGCGGGGATCCCGGCTGGCCCAGCAGACGCCCTGCGGAGAGCGCTGGACCAGCGCTGGCAGCGCAACCGGCGGACGCGTGGGGAAACTGAGGCCCAGAGGGGTGATGAGCCCCGACGTCAGTGACCTGGCGACTCCGGGGAAGCTGGTCAGCTTTGGACGCCCCAGCCCACCCCACACACACACACTTGCACGCTGAAGGGCACCCAGTCCCTCACCACTGAGGGACCCGCAGGCCGGCTGGGCAGCCGGAGTGGGGCTCACACTGCACCTCCATATTGGCCCTGACACCTCCAGAACCCTCCTCAAAGGCGCTGCTGACGACTTGGACATTGACTTTGTGGCCCATGGCTATTTTTACACCATGGGTAGTACTCTGCCCTGACTTTTAAATTCATGATTTGTTTGTTTAAAAAAACGAAAGGAAGCACTCCTGCCCTGGGACAGCTTGGGCCTCCTCCCACCCGCCGTCTTGGGCTGCTGGAATTCGGGTTTGGGTGTGAGCTACCTGCGCAGAGCCAAGCCAGCCTTCCTGAGCACGCGCACCGCCTCTGGCCTGCTGCGCCAGGCTGGCCAAGGCACCCCGCCTCCCTGGCCCCGAACCCCAGCTCACTGCTGCCAGTCCTACACCCAGCTCAGAGAGGGCACAGCGGCTTACCAAAGTCAGCCAGCTGCACATGGCAGCTGGATCAGGGGGTTCTGGTGCAGAAGAGGGCTATGAACACATGTGGATGGCCCGGAGATAGCCACAGTCTGACAAGGGAGAGGGTCCCAGGGGCGCTACTGCCACGTGTGCCACCTCCCTTCTAAGCTTTACTGTCCTCCTCTGGGTCATGGGACAGTAACAGGAGGACCCCTGTGTCCTTTTCTGGAAGGAGCCCCTTGTTCCACTGGGGGCAGGAGCACCGTGGGGTGCGGCTGGGAGGGTAAGCCTTGTTGGGGAGCCCAGGCCAGGTAGGCATCGCTCCCAGTCTCTCCGGCAGACTGTTCCCAGTCTCTCTGCTGGCTTCTCTCTACCCCTGTCCCCTTGGCCACACACACACACACACACACACACACACACACACCATCTAGCCAGAGAGCCTGCCCCCCAGGACCCTCCCTCTAGCAGTGGACTTTACCCGTGGCCCTCACCAGCCGTCATCATCTCCGGTGGCACAGCCCATAGCCTGCTGACCTCCTGTGGGCCTGGGAATGGGCCCACACTTGACCAAGAGTGAAGAAGATCTGGCCTGCACCTGATGGGCTCTGGGTGTGTGCTGCACACCAGGTGAGGCCTGTCCCCGTCGTCCCTAGACCAGCCCCTGGTGTGGCCCGAACCCAGCCTCCCTGCCTGCTCGTTGGGCACACATGGTGGGGGAGATAAGCCCCCAGTCCCTGACGCCAGCTTCTTCCTGGACAGGAGTGACTCATAAATCCTCTGGCAGCCCGTGGACAGTGGGCACGTCCGCATTTGAACCCATGGCCTGTGCTTAGAACCACTGGCCACCCAGGGTACCAACTGGGTACACAGTGGTGCTGTGTACAGGCCTCACACTGTTCTCACAGGGTGACCAGCAATACAGCACTGCCTTCCTGCCACGGCCTGTGGGCTCTGGACTGTGCACAGCTCACCCCCACGGAAGGGACGAGGATGGGTCTGGGGTGGGGAGAGGAAGAATGTGAATGATCCTGTTTTCCAAATATCTGCAGAACCCACACAGAGGCCTGACATCGGGCACTCAGAGGAGGTGTAGCCACGATGGGTGAGGCAGGGTCAGACCCTAGGTCTGGCTCTCACCAGCCACGTGACCTCTGCACCTCAGTTTCCTCATCTGTAAGTGGGGACTGCCCCGCCCTCTCCCTGAGTCACTGGGTTGGCTAAACAGGCCGTGCAGGGACACTGGCACAGAGGAGGAGCTCCACAGACGGCAGCTGTTTTATTACTGTTATGGGATGGGATGGGCAACTCACTCTCCTGGGAGCCATAGCCATGGCCTGGAAGGGCCAGGGACACCCACAGAAGCCGTGGTTGGAGCAGATAGGAAGCACTAGGGACAGTGGCAGGAGGGCAAGGTCCATAAGCCAGGAGTCCCGTGGCTTTCTGATGGTTGGTCCTTGAGTTGGGTTTTGAAGGAGGGGTGTGTTTGTCGGTCGAGGCACCCCAGGGTGGCGGGGCAGTGGCCTGGAGGAGGATCAGAGCCGTGAACAGCAAGCCTGGCCAGCCGCAGGTTGGAACATGCCAGAGAGTTGTGGGAAAGCTGGTCCCAGAGGCCTCCAAGGCTGGGCTACAGCATCTGAAGCCACCTTCTGACAGTGCTCCTGCTCCCACTGCACCCCTCCCCCAGCCTCACCCCTTGCTGCTGGAAAACTCAGCTAGAAACCAGCAGGCTGCGCACGGCCCAGGGAAGGCTGAGGTCCAGAGGGGCCTGTTGCTCCCAGGAGCCCATGAAGAGTGGGGAGTCCGCGAGGCCCAGCACCCTGCAGGCTGAGTTCAAAGCCAACCCGGGTGTCCACAGCCTCGCCTTCCCTGTCCAGAGCACAGGGATCGTGGTGCCCAGGGAGCCCGAGCTGGCTGCCGGAGGGGGCCCCACCAGACACAGGTCCACGGTGTGGGCATGACAGGGCTGCTGGTTGTTTCTGCAGCCACTATTTCCCACTCTCCTCCCAGTTTGCACTCTTGGGTGCTAATGATCCCACACAAACCCTCCGGGAACAGTGGCTGCCCTTTGGGAGTAGCCAGGTCCAAACTAACCATGGAAAAACCTACCATGTGCCTCCGAAGCCAAAAATACTTTTATAGTTGTATCCACCTATTTACAACCTGCCGTCTAAGAGAGTTTTGTTTTTTGTTTTTATTTGGGGCTTTTTAAGGCACCTTGGCCTGTTCCATGTGCCCGCCTCAGCTCAGCCTTGTAAACAGTCTCAGGAATCACCTGGTGAATAATGTCTTTAAAGTCTGTCCGCTGGGCACCCTGGAGCTGGCATCGGGGTGGAGGGCTGGTGTTCCAGAAGTCCCAAGGACCCCACAGGGTGCTGGGTCACCTCCAGTTCCTTCCCCAAGGGAGGGTCCATGTGATCCTGAGCTGGTAACTGGCGGAGCCTCATGGGGTCGGGGTGCTGGGTCCCCAAACAAGGCAGGCCAGGGGCTCCTGGCCAGATGGTCTGTCTCTGTCTCCAAACAAGCTTCCCTGAGGGGCCCTTCCCCACTCCCCTGTGGCTGTGTTGGGCGTAATGCTTTCTGTCTGTGGTGACAGAGGACCCAAGCTAGGAAATGGCAGGTAAAGTTCAGAGCAGCGAGGGCCTTGCCTGAGGTTACCCAGCAAGGCCGGATGGAGCTGGGGGCTAGGACCCAGGGCTCCAGCCCCCACCCCTTTGGTAAATCATGTTGCATTTCTCCACAGATGGGGGAGATGGGAAGGCTGCCGTCCACACTCAGATTCCTGCCTGTTCTGCTTGGGGGAGGGAGAGAAGGAGAGGAGGGGCGAAGACCCTTTCTGCCCCAGGTCAGGGCCTAAGTGAGACCTTTGCAGCCCTGCAGGACGATGCCATACCCGTCGGCAGGCGGTGGGAAAACCAGTGCAGAGGAGGAGAGGGCGAAGTAGGAGGGGCCCCAGAGGCCCAGCAGCTACCTCCCTCACGGGTGGGCCCTGTTTCCAGGTGCAGCAAGTGTAGGGAACAGGGCTGGTGTGTGAAGGATGGGGACTCTGGGCAGCTCTGGGAAAGAGCCAGGAGAGGCCAGCAAGGATCTCCAAAGAACTGAGGAGACACTCCTGCCGAAACCCAGCTCACCAGCAGACTCACAGGAGGCCTGGGAGGGGCGGGCGGTTCAGAGAGTGGGGGAGGACACCGGGTGCTTCCTGGGGGCCTCCTGGGCTGGCCTGCAGCAGCTGCTGGGCGCCATCCCCAAACGCCCCCAACAGGCTCCTTTCCCCCACTTTACAGAAGGAGACACAGAGGCTGAGAGGAACAAGAACTGACTTCAGGTCACACAGTGGCCCCCGTGCTGTGGTCGCAAGCCAATGGTCAGAGCCCTTGGGAGGACTCCACACAACCACCAACCTTGCACTCCAACCTCTAAAATCTCCTGCACCACCTGCTTCTCCTCATATATGAGTAGGTAAGCCAGGGCAGCCCGTGCCAGGTAAGACTGGAGTTCAGGCAGAAGGGACAGGCGACAGAACTGGAAAACAGGGTGCTGGGAGAGATACCTGGGGAGGAGGCCAGAGTCAGGCTCTACCACCAACTGTGTCACGGCCCTTGGGCAAGCGTCCTCTCTGAATTTCAGTGGCTTCTTCGTAAAACAGGAGAAAAGAACCAGTTAACCACAGAGGCTTTTGGACATGAAATGAGACTATGACAACAGGAAACCAGAAGCCAAGGTATCCCAGGCGTTGGGAAGAGCCCAGGCTGAGACCGCCAACTGGGGGCACCAGTTCCAGCCGCGCTTGACTTTGAGGCTGGCATCTTCTCCCTGGCTCTCTGCACCGTGCCCCTCTCCACACGCCACCCATCAAGGGACAAGATAGTGTGCTTTATCGGGGGCATTTATTATCGACAATTGCTTCATAATTCTCCCTCTGTTCACACGCATATGTATAAGAGGTGGAGAAGTACGCAGGGAAGACTTCTGCGCCAACCCCCCATGTCGTCAGCTGGCCCCCATAAAGATAATGGGAAATGATTCATAATATTTATTTGACAGACATGATATGAACCGTAATAGTCTGTTGGGATTAAAAATATCCGTCCATCTCCGTCATCCCCAACGTGGTTTAAATATTATATATGTGGCCACTGCGGCGGCCAGGGGTGGGGAGCGGTTATTGATAGTGGCCATAAAGAGGCGTCGTTCCGCAGTGAAGAATGGGGAGAGGCCCCCGGAGTTTGCCGGATGCTCCTTGGTGCCGGCATCAGAAAACGCTGTGCTGAAAACTGCAGCTCTGCTCCCACAGAGCCCGTGAGTGGGGTGAAGACAGGCCAGCACACATTATCCTGGGTCCCAGGAGGGCCTGGCTGGGCTCCAGGTCGAGGCTCAGCCTGGCAAGGTTGCCAGCCTCACAGTGCAGGCCTGGGGCCAGGTCCAAGCCCTGGGAGGCCGAGTGTAATAGGGCCCTAAAGGTCCAGGCCCCACCCTGCCACTGGCCTCCTGTCCCTGCCTCTGCCCGGCCCAGGGAGGCAGCCTCCATCCCCGCCCCCGACACTCCCAGCTTCCAAGCCCACCCCTGCTGCCATGGCCCTAAGGATGAAGTCCAGTGCTCGCCCGGCCCTCCTTCCCCTGAGTCATCTTCCTCCTGCTCACCCAGCCCTGCCCACAGCCGCCCCTCCCCAGGCTAGCACCTGGTCCCCAGGGTTGCTCCTCTCCTGTGCCACGCCCCTACCCACCACCAACACACAGACATGCAGCAAGTGGTGGCTGTGGGCAAGGGCTGGGATCCCCAGCTGTCCACTCCCCACTGGGCAGGTTATGGGACTCGGGGACTCGGAGTGCTCGCTGAGCCAGGGGGACATGGCTGTGAAGGGTCTGGCTCTCTTCCACACCCCAGGTCACATGCTCAGACCTTCTATACCCAACACAAAAGGTGGTTTCCTCCAAGGGCCTCCGTTTACCTGTCGGCCAAAGAGTCTGTGGCCCCAGGGATCAAAGCCCTTGCAACCAGGTGCAAGACCCATGCGGAAGACTTTGGGGATTTGCTCTGGAAAGAGCCCACAAGGAAAGGGGCACAGAGAAAATCTTCAGCAATCCCCTACCTGGCACCCAGGCCCTTTCCCACCAACCCCCAGAAGATAAGACAGACAACACCCCCCCTGCCGATAACCCAGTCCACAGGCCGATGGTGGGGACAGCTGGCCTTTGTTTCTCCCACCATGAGAGTCCCCCCCCAAGTAAAGCCTCTTCTAAGCTAAGGCACAGGGAAGGGAGGGGCAACCCTGGACGCAAGGTCCTCCAGCAGGAGCACAGACGCCTGGGGTTTGGGGCCTGGCCTTGGCTCTCTACCTTGGGCAGACCTGCTGCTGATTGGATAGATAAGGAGGCCCTAGCACAGTCCTGAGCCCTTGAGCCCAGCCTTGGGGGCACCCCCTCCTCCAGCAGCCTGCCCACCTGCTTCAAAGTGCCCAGATTTGAGGCTCCAGTCAGGCCCCCCCCAGCAAATTTCCACAACTTGAGGGGTCTGTGAGCCCTGCTGGGCCTTTGTTGGCCAGAGCACCCCTGGGCCTCAGGCACCCTCTGCCTCTCCCACAAAGCCTGCAGCAGCCCTTCCTCAGGGTGATGGACACTGAGAGGCGAGAAGGAGACAGGCCCAAGGGGGCTCAGGTCCAAGCCTACACAACTGTCCAGGGCCAGTGGACTTCACAGGGGCTTCGTGACCAGCCCTTTCCCCTGGAGCGAAAGGGTGGGAGGAAGATGAGGAGGGGCGACACCCTGGTTGAAGCTGCTTGGGGGCCCCAACACCTGGCCAGTAAGCCCTGCCCCCATGGCATTGCTGGACCTCAGGTCCACCAAACCTGGAAGGCATCCCAGTGTACCAGACCTGTGTCTCCTGCCTCGTGGCTTTAAAAACAGCTTGAGGGCTCTGGGTGTTTGGGAGAGGGAGCCAAAGGCCCAGGTCACCCCTGCCATGGCCGCGGCAAAGGGCAGCCCCAGATCCTGCCCAGCGGTGAGTCCCTGGAGCGGCTGCTCCCTGGCTCTGGCAGCGTGGCTGAGGCTCGAGGTCTCCTGTCGGGGGTGTTTAAAAGCGTGGTCACTCCCTACTTGGTCTTGTCCAGCTTCACCACCCATCAATAAATCCAGGCCAGTGAGGGGAGGGGGACCTGGGGCTCAGGGGCCAGATCACAGCCTGTGCCCCCTCTGCCAGCCTGTGCCCCTCAGGCCTCAGTTTCCACCTGAGGTGGGGCTGGGCTGGCTCTCTCCTGTGGACAGGTGAGGTAGAACCTCTGGAGCCTGCCCAAGGAGTGCCAAGGACAGCACAGAGCACAGCAGTTCACAGCGTCTCAGGCCCGGCTGGTGGAAATTCCCCAGGGTGACTTCTCAGCCCCAACGCCCACGGAGATGCTCCAGGGAGGGTCTGGAAGTTAGTGAAAGGGAGACTTTCCCAGCCCAGGCCCAGCACTGCCCAGTCGAAGCCACATGGCCAGGCACATCTAGATCATCCTGGTGATCACAGGCTCAACCCCACCCCAGGGCACCAGGGCTTCTGGGCAGGGGCAGGTCCTGCAGGATGCCCTTGGGATCTGAACGGTCCTCAGGAGCTCCTCACAACTCCTGGCCTCTGGTCTCAGCTTTTAAGAAGTCTGTACTTAGTGGGCTTGGGGAGCCATTGGGAGCCCACTGGGGTGGACAGAGGCTCCTGCTGCTGGGGTGCTGCAGGGCCATCAGCACAGAGTGCCTGCCAACCACACTTGGGGTCACCACAGAGCAGAGAGGAGGAGCCGAGAGCCCCTAGGACAGCTGCTGCCCCTGCTCCATGCGGCCTGCTCCTGGGGTCAGTGGTGTGGAGGAGCTGGCCGGCCATGAGCCCTGGAACTTGGCAGCCAGCCACCAGGCTCCCGTTCCCCAGGTCCAGAAGAGCCTGGGCAAAGGGCATGCTGTCTCCTGGCCACCCCAGCCCAGTGCCTTCCCGGGCCGTAGAGCCACTCAGGAGCCTGGATCCGGCCGTCCTGCCTGAAGGCTGACCACAGGGCAGTGTGTCCTCTCCCCAGGCTCAGGTGCCCTTGCACGTGTGCGCGCAAAATGATACACCAGCAGGGAGATGAAGGCAGCTAACAGTTCCTACAGCGGGATCCCAATCCCAGATACACACACGAGAATCGGGAAGAAATGCCTGCCTGCCCCGAGGGCTGCCTCAGAGAGTTCTGGAAACAGGCACTTTCACACCCCACTTCCTGCTTTTCCCCATTTTCTACAAAGACTCTTTATTTTAAAAATAGGGCTGACCACAAAGTCCAGTCTGGAATCCCTCGGGAGCCTGACCCCAGCTCAGCCCGATGGCCCTGTCACCATGTAACTCTGCCTCAAGGCTCCCTGCAGAAGCCCCCACCCCACGTCACCCCCTGAGGCATCCGGAAGCCAAGGCCATGCCTCTGGAACCCGCTCCTCCTGCCCTCCTGGGTGTGATGGGCTCCAGCCCCCAATGGCCAGCTGTCCCTCCCCCCAGGCCAGCTCAACTCCGTCAGTGATGTCCTCAAACACCCGCATCCACTTCCTCCGACAGGACCGTGTGCACCCTCCCCTTGCTGAGAGGAGATGTACCCTCTCTGCCCACCCTGTCACGGGGCCAGGAGAGATTAATAACACACTTAATTTCACAAGCACAGAAGGTTGCATCTAAATGGCCAAAATATTTGGACCACAGCACGACAAGTGAGCTCATTCCGGTGGTTTTAAAAGCTGACACAGACGCCGCTTGGCTTGTGTTCACAGTGATCGCGTGCCAACACGGCTGAATGGCGAGGTCGCCCGGGATGGTGCCCCAGACCCTAGGACCCCACGAACACCAGGGATGGCCACAGACGGGGAGCAGACAGCATGGGGTAGGCCACGGCACGGCCCCGCCCCAGGCCTCATATACTGGCACCCAGGTGCCCTGAGGACCAGGTCCTGCCCAGGGCAGACCAGGGACCCAACCACGAGACCAGGGAGGAAAAGGAGCCAGTGGTGCAGAGATGCCCCCAGCGCTCCCGAGCTCCATTAGAGCCTGGAGGTCGGGTCAGGTCTGCAGGAGATGGAAGGGCCGGCCTCCTGCCGGGGCCACAGAGAGGCTGTCCAAGTGGGCCCAGGAGGACACCGTGCAGGGCCATCTGGGTGTCTGGCGAGGAGCCTCCAAAGGCTGGGCGGCCCCCCTCTGGAAGAGCCCAATTGTTAGGGAAGTGGAACAGGAGCTGCAGGAAGTTCTGACCCCAAGGGGCCCACGCTTGGTACCCCTGTCCTCTGAGCGCTGGTCCCTTATTCCTCATGCCAGGGATCTATGTGATATTGGCTCCATTTTACCAAGAGGAAAACCAGGCTCCGAGGGGGGCATCGGCTCTCTTCACCGCCCGCTGCACTGGAGTCCTCCTGGAAAGCCCCCAGGCTGCTTGGCTGGGGAGGGCTTGGCTGGGGGGCTGCTGCAGGCACCCCCCTCAACTTAACTCCAGGCTAGCTCAGCAGCTGGGTCCTCCCTTCCCAGAGGACTTTCCAAAACAAAGGAGGGTCCCAGGCAGGCCGGGATGCCCCTGCCTCAGCCCCTGGCCCCTCCAATTTTGCACACAGGGACCCACGCCCAGAAGGAAGGTGCTTGCCCACGCGCCTCCCGGCACACAGGGCCTCCCAGGCCTGGCAGCCCCTCCCTTGGACTGCCCGGTAGGGTGCAGGCAGCACATGCCCATGGGTCTGCCGCCTGCCCTCCAAGAGTGCCCCCTGCTCATCCTCACGCCTGCTGTCCCCAGGAAGCCCTCGAGCAGCTGTGTCTGGAGCCCCTGACACATGCCCTTGCTGAGAGCTGAGCAAAGAGCTAACAGGATTTCCCTGCTGGCCTGCCACTCCCGCTCTGATCCTTCAGTGGTGTCTGAAGAGGAATTAGCACAGGCTCCCTCCCTCCCCCCCGCCCCAGCTACTCCAAGTGGATTTCCTCTGCGTTCAGCCTGGCTCCTGGCGAGGCTGGACTCCGGGCCAGCGGGGAAGGCCCCTGGACAGGCGTCAGCTCTCCTGTGAGGCAGCCAGTCCAGGTGACAGGGAGGGGCCAGCGTCGAACATGTTCACGGGAGGTCCTGCCCACCAGGCCCAGGCAAGCACCCTGAGGCTCTGACCCTCCCCTCTGCCCTAGAGCGTGGGCCAGTCCTTCCTGGAAGGCTGCATCTTGGGACAAGTCACAGCTCTGAGTCTCAGTTTTCTCACCTGTGAAATGGGACCCAGTAAAGGCCCAAGCGGGCCTCGGTACGCACAGAGCAAACAGTACGAGGTTTTGCTTTTTAAAAAATGGTGGAACGTGGAGCGGGAGGGAGGAAGGGAACTCCCAGGCACTGCAGACTCCTTCTGGATGGGCTCGGAGGAGGCCAGCTCCTCTCCTGCGGCAGCGTGACCACCTCTGAGCAGTGCCCGGCCTACTGTCTTTGCAGGGGTCTCTTCAGGAGGAGGCGCCCACCTGGTCAGTACCACCAGCAGAACAAGAGAGTTCACCACGCCCTCGTCCACATCGGCTGTGAGGTCACTGTCCAGACCCCAGGAGGCCGCCCAGCCCCTGAGGGAAGGCCCAGCTTCTGGAAGCAGCAAGGTCTGTGGAGGGGCGTGTCGCACCTAATCTGCAAGGAGATTCACAACAGGATTAGACCCAGCCCGGCCAGGCCAGCAAGGAGGCAGGACAGGCCCAGAGGCCATGGGCATGGGAATGGACACCAGGAGGACAAGAAGTTACTCACACACAGGGAAGCCAAAGAGGAGAGGATGCTGACTCACTCAGGTGCGACCAGAGGGCTGGAGCGATGGCACAAGGAGACCAGGCCATGCCAGCACTAGACAGGCCAGCAGTAGCAGAGAACCCAGGTGTCAGGCTGCCTTTCTAGGAGGATGGACCCTGAGAGGAGGAGGAAGATGGGGTCCGAGATGGCTGGGGTGGATGTGCCAGGCCAAAGGGGGCCAGCAAGGGATCCAGGCAATTCCCACCCTCCACGGTAGGCCAGCACTGCAAGGATTCACCCGAGCAGGGGCCTATTTCTGCCCTCGCGCCTTGAAGTGAAATCACAGAGGGCCCCCGAACCCAGCCAGCTCTCTCCAAACACAGGGAATAAAGTTGCAACCTAAAAGTGATCATTCCAGGGCTGTGGCTCCGTGGTAGAGCACTTGCCTAGCAGGTGCAAGGCCCTGCATTGATCCTGAGCAACACACACACACACACACACACACAGTGATTCTGCATATCAAATTGTGTGAGATGCAGCCAAAGCAGTGCTTAGAGGGAAATGTTTAGCTTTAAAGGCCTGCATTAAAAGTAAAAAGATTTAAAGTTAATAACCTAAGGTTCTATGTTAAGATGATTTTTTTTTAAAAAGAAGAACAAAGTAAACCCAAAGTGAGTAGAAGAAATACTAAAGATAAATGCAAGAAATCAATGAAACAGAAGCAGATCATAGAGATGATAGTTGACAAATGCAAAAACTGGTTGGTTGAAAATATCAGCCAAATTGACAAGTGCCTCCTCAGAATAACCAAGAAGAAAAGAGAGAGCACAGAAGTGGTTTTCTACTAGGAATGGGAAAAAAGTACATAGGCACTGTACATGTAAAAGGATGTAGGAGAATGCCACAAACGACTTTTTGCCTTAAAAAATGTGACAATGTAGAGGAAATGAGCGTGTTTCTTTCTTCCTTTTTTCCCCTTTTTCTTTCTTTCTCCCTTGTTAATCTTTGTTTTTTTATTATTTTTTTATTTGTTTTTTTTCACCTGAGAATTGAACCCAGGGCACTCTGCCACTGAGCTACATTTTCAGCCCTATTTATTTTATTTTGAGACAGGGTCTTGCTAAGTTGCTGAGGCTGGCCTCAAACATGTGATCCTCCTGCCTCAGCCTCCAACTCACTGGGATTACAGGCGTGCACCACTGTGCCCAGAAACATATTTCTTGAAAGAGAAAACTTACCAGAATTGACTCAAAATGGAATATAAAGTCAGATCAGCCCTGTAGCTCTTAAAGAGATTAAATAGACCAGAAATCATCCTGAAAGAAAATTCCAGATCCCAATGGTCTCATTGGTGAACTCAGTCACTTAAATCTTTTATCAAAGATTTAAGAAAAAACATTTTTTCAAAGATTTAATAAAATTCTTTTCAAAATATTGTATTAAACATAACAATATATAAAAGAGTAATATTCATGATCAAGTGGGATTTATCCCAGGGATGCAATGTCAGTTTCACATTTGGAAAATAATCCACAGAATTCACCATATAAACAGGCTGAAGGGGAAAAGTCACATAGCAGTTTGATTATTCCAAAGGATTCTGAAAAAGGATTTGACAAAGTTCAACATAATTTCATACTAAAAAAAAAAACTCAGAAAATTAGGCATAATAGAGAATTTTTTCAAAGTGATAAAAAGAATCACAAAACAAAACAATCTCATTTTTTAAAAAGACATATTTAACAGTAAAAATGCTGACTTATTTCCCCCTTATACTGGGAACAAGAAAGCATGTTCTCTTGCCACTTCTACTCAACATTACCGTTAGTCAAGAAAATGAAATAAAAGACAAAAAGCTCAGAAAAGAAGTTGAAGTGCTCCTTTTTGCAGATGATGTGATTATGTATGTAGGAAATCCCAGGACATACACAAACAACAATCAGAACCAGTGAGTGAATTTAGCAAGGTCACAAGATGCAAGGTTGATATTTAAAAAAAAAATTTTTTTTTTGCTCTTTTGTGTTAGCAGTAAACAATTGAAAATAAAATATTTTAAATTTCACTTATAATAGCACAAAAGAAGTAAATTGTTTGGAACAAATCTAACAAAATTTGTTCAAGACATCTATACTGTAAAGTAAGAAAATAAAAAAGTTATACCATGTTCATGGATTTGAGAGTGGCATGTTGGATTACAATTACCTCAAACTGATTCAACACAATTGCAATAAAATCACAACATGAATTTTGATAGCAACTGACAATATGATTCTAAAAGTCATCTGGAAATAGAAATAAATGACTTGGAATATTCAAAGCAATTTTTTAAAAAGCAATTAAAAAAAACAAAGTTGGAGAATTGACCCTATGTGATTTTAAGTCATTTTATAAAAATTACACTAATAAGGACAGTTTGATATTGGTCTAAAATAAAAAATGAAATGTGCATATGTATAATTTGGAGGACTAGAGCCCAGAAGCAGACCCTTACGTATGGTTAATTATTGACAAAAATGTAATGGGTAGAAATTTTGTTGAAAGGAAGGCTTTTGGATGCTCTGCCAACTAGATACCTATATAAAAAATTAAGTGTCAACCCTTATATCAAACACAGTAATTACCTTAAAATGTTTCATAGGACCATAAACCTAAAAGCATAAAGCCCCTAAAAGAAAATACAGTTGTTTGCTACTTTGGGGTGAAAAGAGGACTCTAGGATAGAACACAAAATCATACAACCTTTTCTTTAAAAAGATCAATTGGACATCATCAGAATTGACAAATTTTGGCCAGGTGTGTCGTGGCACACACCTGTTATCCCAGAGACTCAGCGGCTGAAGCAGGAGGATCACAAGTTTGAGGTCAACCTCAGCAACCTAGAAAGACCATGTCTCAAAATAAAAAATAAAAAGGGCTGGGGATGTAGCTCAGTGGCAGAGTGTCCCTGGGTTCAATCCATGATACCAAACACACAAAATTTAAATTAAAAAGTTTCATTCTGCAAAAAGTACCATTAGAAAATGGAAAGTCCAGGCACGTATCAAGAGGAAATATTTGCAAGGCATATACTACACAGAGGACTTGTGTCTAGAATATAAAAAGACCTTTTAAAATTCAGTATTAAGAAAACCAACAAGAATTTTAAAGGCAAGAGATTTGAACATACATTTCACAAAAGGAGACACATAAGTGCCGATAAATACATGCAAAAATGCTCCCTGAGACATCCCCACATCTACTGAGATGGCTAACTTTCAAAGACTGACCATTCCGATTGGTGGCAAGGACGTGGCAACTGGGGTGCTCTGACCCGGCCCTGGGGATGTAGAGGGGCATAGTCACTTTGGAAAAAATTTTGGTGTTTCCTTTAAAAGTTAGCTATTCATCTCTCCTGTGACCCAAGCCAGCACTTGCTCTTGGACACATGCCTACAAAATATCTGCACACAGCCGTACAGCAGCCCTCTGCAGTATGGGCCCCTGCCTCCTGTGTGTGTCACCAGAGGAAGCAAGCAGGAGACCTCGCGCCACAGTGGTGTAGGAGGAAGGAGGTGGCCCTGGAGGCCCTGGAGGCCCTGGAGCCCCAGCCTCAGCTCTGCCCCTTGCTAGCCGTGTGACTTCCCCTCCCCAGCCCTCTGCTTCCTCAGCTACAGGGCCTGGGAGCAGAAGAGCTGTGTGCCGTGCTCCGAGGTCACAGAGGGGGACAGCAGCCCAGTGGGCAGCAGAGTCCCAGCAACAGGACGGGGTGCCAGCAGAGCAAGGCTCTTCTCTGGGGAGGCGGCAGGGTTCAGGGGGAATCTCAGTCCCAGGCAGTAGGATGTGCTCCTCCCAGGAGGAAGAGGGATGCAGAACGGCCCTCTCGCCTTCAACCGTGAACCTGTCCGTCTCGTGGGGCAGGAGACACAGGCTTGGGTGTCAGGCAGATCTGGGCTCAAAGTCCAGCCCAGCATTGTGATATTGTCCTGGAATCCAAAGCTCCGAAACCCCAGATTCTCGATTATAAATGGGCAAGAGAGTTAGCAGCTCCCCCGTCAGATACAGGAGGGAGCAGGTGGGCTGTCGCTCCACTATCCATGCCCCTGTCCCCTCGAGGATGCCTTGGGCAGCAAAGCCAGGCTCTCCAATGGCTCCTCATTGGCAGAGCTGAGCATGAGGAAGCCCCAGGTGGTGGTTAGCATGGGGACCCAAGAGCTTCCTGGTGGCACCCCCTGGCCAGCCTCGTCTTCCTGGCAGACCAGCTCCTGGGTGGCTGTACTCAGGCCCAGGTGGTGCCCCTGGAGGCAGCTCCTGGCTTATGCTGTGCTGGGCTTGCTCCTTCCTTCCGAACTGGGCATTGAACCCAGGGACGCTTCACCACTGAGCCACATCCCCAGAGCTTTTATTTAGAATCTTGCTAAGTTGCTGAGGACCTCACTAAATTGCTGAGGCTGGCATCTGACTGGCCATCCTCCTGCATCAGCCTCTCAAGTCTCTGGAGTTACGGGGGGGCACCACGTGTGCTGGGCTCTTTCTGGAGGCCCCCGTGTGACCTTGCTCAAGGGAATTCTACAGCTCTGTGGGCTCCACGTGTGCCGCCTTCCCTGCACTGAGAGGCTGGAGATTGGTCCCTTGGTCCAAAGGAGGTAGCCACAGTTTCAAATGGACCCCACGGCAGGACAAGGGCCAGGCAGGTAAGGCCCAGGCAGGGGGTGTGGCCTGTGCTGCTGAGCCAAGGTGCCACCTGCAGGCATGGGGTTTACTCAGGACGTGACTGGGAACTAGAACCACACACTGCCTCTGATCAGGAAGCCCATGGGGTCCAGCTGTGGTCCTTCTGCTCCACGCAGTGTGGACTGGGTTTGAGGGTGCAGTCCAGCTGGCAGCAGGATGATCTGGAAGGTCCACCACAGCTTTATCACAAGTCTGAATCCTCAACAGCATGACAAGACTGGGCTCAGCTGGGACTGTCACCCTGTGCACCTACACATGGCCTCATAAGCACATTCTCAGGGTGAATGGACTCTTAAGTCACAGCTCAGGATTGCCTGCATGTCCCAAGGGGGCCAGAGGAGAAGCCATGGGCTTCTGACTTAGGCTTAGAAGTCCCGTGGCTTCACTTGTACTTAGTGTGCTGGTTAAGCAAGCTGCACCGTCCATCAGATTCCAGGGGCCAAGACTGAGACCCAGCTTTCAGTGGAAGAAGAGTTATTTTGGAAGGGCTCTCTGCTAGGCTGTTTCCTCAGGAAGCCCATGAGAAAGGCACTTACCACCACCAATAGCATCATCATCCTCACCCTTATCATTACAAACTTCACCATCGTCACCACCAGCATCACCACCATCATCATCATCATCACCATCACCACCACCACCACTCTCACCAGCATCACCACAACCATCACCATCACTACCACCGTCACCATCACCACAACCATCACCATCACCACCATCACCATCACCACCATCACCATCACCACCATCACCACAACCATCACCATCACTACCACCATCACTACCACCATCACCATCACCACCATCACCATCACCACCATCACCACAACCATCACCATCACCACAACCATCACCATCACCACAACCATCACCATCACTACCACCATCACCATCACCACAACCATCACCATCACCATCACCACCATCACCACAACCATCACCATCACCACCATCACCATCACCACCATCACCACAACCATCACCATCACCACAACCATCACCAGCATCACCACCACCATCACCACCATCACCACCACCATCACAATCATCATCACCACCATCACCACCACTACCATCACCACCATCACCACCACCACCACCATCACCACCAGCATTGTAGCATCACCACCATCAACACCATCATCACCACCATCATCACCATCACCACCATCACCACCAGCATCATCACCATCAACACCACCATCACCAGCATCACCACCAGCATTGTAGCATCACCACCAACAACACCATCATCGTAGCATCACCATCATCGACACCATCAACACCATCATCACCACCATCATCACCAACATCATTACATCATCACCACCATTATCACCATCATCACCACTGTTGTCACCATCACCACCACCATCAGCAGCACCACCAGATTCTTTACCACCATGGCTAACACCATCTTGACAACCTCATTACTGGGGAGCACCAACTGTGCACTTAGGCTCTCTGGGTTGCCAAGACACCAAGTCACAGAGTGACTTACCTGAGCCAACCTGGCTGCAAACTGGTGTCCACCACATCCCTCCCCAAGGACTCTGCCTCCACGAGCCTGCTCCTAACTCCTCCCGAGGCTGACTGGGCTTAGCCCACGAGTCCTCTCCACAAACGTGAGGGCAGGCGGGCTCCTGGAAGCCTAGTCTCCTGCTCCCGTGCAGCCGAGCAGCTTGGGAGCTGAGGGGACCAGGACATCGCAGACGTCCCGCCGCTGTCTACACTAATCAAGTTGATTGAATAATTGCCACTCCTTCATTTGGCGTCAACGCAGCCTTGAACCTGGCTCTTTTACAGAGGCGTTCACCAGACCCTCTGAGGGAGGTGACTCTGGCTGGTCAATAGTGCTGCCTGCTCCCCCAGGTCAGGGGTCTCCTTCTCCAGCTGGAGGAGAAAGGCTAAATGACTGTCCGAGGTCAGGGAGTGACCCATGGATGAGGCGACAAGAGGAGCCCTGCACCGACCACTGCCTCGGGCGCTGACGACTAAATCACCCCAAGGAGACGAGTGTGATTTCATTTCTAGTCCGTCTACAGGAGGGGGAAAATCAATGTTTGCTAAATGAAAAGGAAAAAGATTGGCAGGAGGAAAATATATTTCCAACTTTTAATAGTGCGTTGTCGACAATGACCATCAGAGGTAAAGAGGGAGGGCCCACCTGGCTGAGTGGCTTGGCTTGACAGAGGGACACGATCTGGGGACTGAGGGCCAATGCAGTGGGAAGGCAACAGACTCCTCTGCCCAGTTGGGGTGGTGGGCACTGTGGGTGAGCCCAGCTGAATGCCCCAGTGGGCCAAGGGGGAGCAGGGAGGTGGTGTAAGGGGTCATCTGTGGACAGAAAGGAGAGAGAAGAAGACCTGGTCTCCTGCGGGGGCAGGAAGCACCAGGAGGGAGGGCAGGGAAGCGAGGAGGGGATTCCTGGGGCAAGGGGCAGGCACCTCCCAGGACCTGGCTGGCCCCGAGGCCCACCCAAGGGGGTTGAGGGCCACGTTGGTTGAGAGGGTCGGTTTTCTTGCTCCCGGAGCTCCGGTGTGCCTTCAGGAAAATGCAGCACAAGACTCCTCGGTGCCGGCCTAGTTCCCAAAGCCCGGAGGAAGCAGCGCCCAGCGCCCGCAGAGGCTGCCCGCCCCGTGGGGGCGATGGTTCAGCGAGTACAGCCTGGGAGGGGTGGGCGAGGGCCCAGTCCAGGCTGGGTGGAGGAGGGAGGGCGGGACACAGGTCTGTCTCGGGCTGGCCCAGCGGAGTAGGGGAACGTTTTCAGAGGAGGAAGCCACAGGAACTGAAGGCTCCACGGCCCCGCTGAGAGGAGGAGGAGAGCCCAGGGTCCAGGGCCCTGCATCAGCCTCGCCTGTGCCCCTGACCACACAGGAGCATACTTACAGCCAGCCTAGACCCTGGGGAGGCAGGACGTGTCCTCAAGCATCAGGACCAGGAGACTCCAGGCCCCAGGAGGCTGGCCTGCGGGGCAATGCTCCTCGTGGACGCAGGGCAACCCACCCATCTGCACCTTCCCTTCCTTGTCGGTTCTCTCCAAATCGTTGCTCTTTGCACTGCTTCTGAGCCTCCTGACTACAAGCACAGGGCTGTGTCTGAGCTGCACTGACCTTGGGACACCAGCCGACCTCTGTAGCCCTGGCTGGAGTCTTCCCTTTACCCCCGGCTCCTGGTCACTCTTTCCTCCCAGGATTAGCCACTAAATTATGCACCTCTCCTGGGGGCTTGCAGAGGTGATCACTGTGTCCCCAGCTGACACTGCCCAGCTCAGGATCTGGGCCCACGCAAACACCCTGCCTTTGACAGTCCCAGACGTCCTTGTGGAGAGAAAGTGGACACAGAGATGGAGGGGACGGTAGCCCAAGAGGTTTCTGGCCAGGTCTGACCCAGGCCTCGTGAGGAGTTTGCCCAAGTTTATAAGGTGAACTTGAGGCAGGTGAGAGCCAGATGCCACCAGCGTCTCTGGGGCCTTCCTGAGTCTCTCATGACATCTGTGCAAAGTAAAGGTATCTGTTAGCCACAGCGCTGCGTGTGCCTGCGTCGGGGGCCTATCCGCAGGACGTCCTGCCACAGGGGTACCTTCAGATCATGTGTCCTGTGTGTGATGCATTTCTACGTCATTTCTGCTTCAGTCCAAAAACATAAGACGACAACGGACAAGAGGCCGAGAAACATGTCAATAATCTCTCCCCAAGGAAGTCACCACCAATGGCACTGTGATCTGCTCCTCGCCTTTCTTCTGCACCTAGAGGGACATGTGGGAGTTGGACACGGTGTGCGTCTGCGCCGTCAGCGTGGTCCTGCCCCTGTGCCCCTTCCTCCTGAGGTCTCGGTTACTTTAATCTGGTGAGGTAAGTGTCGACGGACCTCCCCTCACGTCACTAATTGAATGAGCCCTCTTCTGCGCCACACCTCCCGTGGTCTGCAGCTCCAGAACATTCTTGATGAGGGTCCGTCACGGTCCGGGGGCAGGCTAGTGGCAATCTGACCATCCCTGGAATGAAGTGCCCCACAGCGTCCTTGTCCACCTCTTCACGGGACCTGTGGTCTCCCTATGGGGACTCTCTGGTCTGGGGGTCGGAGGGTGGTGGGTGGACCACAGGTCCCCTGCGCCCCCAGCCCCACTTCTGCTGCGTCCTTGCTCTTGGCAACTTGGTTACTGATGTCGACTTCTTGGGGCTTTGTGGGTGAATAGGTTGCCATATTCTTGCTGTCCACAGTAGTGACCGGAACTAGGTGTGCCTCTGCAGGGACAGTTCATAAGAGGATGGAGGGCAATCCGTCGGCCACCCCGGCCCACGTCCCCTAGAGACGAGCACCCGCAGAGCCTCCCAGCCCCGACACCCACACACTGTTCAAAGGAGCACAGTCAAGGGCCCAGGGCTGCAGGGCATGGGGTGCTGCTTGGGGCTGGAAATGAGGGCCTCCCACACCCTGGGATTAAAGGGCGAGGGGAGGGCAGAGACAGGGAGGACCGCGGGAGGGGCACCTAGCAGGGGGCACGCCCCTGGCCCCAGGGGAGCTCCAGAGGGTGCTGGGAATCAGCAGCCTGGCGGGCGGGACTCGCTGCTCTCTGACGTGGTGAGCAGGGGGCTGTCGGTTCAGCCTCGAGGACCCCAAGCAGGCAAGGGTAAGGGCCAAGGGACAGAGGAAGATGTGCAGCGGCAGTGTTTTTCTATTGATCTGAGGATGCTCTTTATGGTCATGGCGCTGCCCATCCCTCCAGCAGCCGCGACAGGACCCCCTCTCATCTGCACTGTCCTGCGTGAGCCGGGGCCCGTGGGACCAGCACGGGCTGTGCCTGGGGACATTTCTGCCATCAGTACTCAGGTTTGTCAGGCTTCCTGCCTACTAAACAGATAGTGCTAGGCAGCTTTAAAAATGTCGCCTCTGGCAGGGAGATGCGCCCGGGATTCAACGCGGCACGGGCAATCACAGGGAATTACCGTCAATTTATTTGGAAGGACTAAAAACAGCAGCATCGAGGGCTGGAGAAGCCGCACTCTGGCTCCTGGGAGAGTCCAGTTGTCAAGGTAAACACCAGAGTCCCTGCTTGCAGGAGGCAGGCACAGGGGGCTTCCAGGGACCCCCACTCCTGATGTTCCAGTCTCTCTGGGTCCCCTCCCACACTGGACAGGGCCAATCTGTGTGACCAACAGGACATTGTGGAAAGGAAAAATGTGACTCGGAAGTTGGGGTCCAAGAGACGAGGGTCTTCTGTCTTCCCCCGCAGGAAGCTGACCACTCGGGCAGCCTGAGGAGAGATCGGAGGCCTCCTGCCCACCGCCAGCTCCCGCTGGCCAGCCGTCCAGCCCTTCCGAGCCGAGCCAGCCCAGCAGACAGCCTGGTGGCTACCTCCCGAGGAACCAGGACAGACCCTCCTGGCCACACTGCTCCTGGCTTCCTGACTCACAGAAACTGGGAGTGCGTGGGGTTAGCACTGCTGTAAGCCCCTGCGTAGCCAGGGAACGGCTAGCTGCCAACCTAGGCTGCATGCCAGATCCAGGCAAAGCCCATCAGCACGGCTGCCCGGCCACTCAATGCCAGGGTCTTTGAGATCAGAGCTCAGGGCGGAGGCTCTGGAACTTAGACCTCTCTGCAGAGCCGCTGTCACCTTTTGGCCTCCGTCTTCCCTCTATAAAAGGAAGGAGCTAAGGAGGACACTTCCAGCTTGACCTCCTGAAGTCCACAGAGGCCAGGTGAGACCCCCTCCCCGCCTACACCTGCCTCCATGACAGGGGCCAAGCCGGGCTGCACAAGCACCCAACTCTAAAAGCACCAGAGCAGAGTGTCCCTCTAGCGACCCACAGCTCTCTGGTGTTCATTTCCAGAGAAGAAACTGTGCAGATATATAGAAAGAGTTATCATGGACACCGGCCCCAGTGATGATTACACACGATGAACGTCCCATGATCTGCCATCTGCCACCTGGAGATAGAGGACAGCTGCTGGTTCAGCTCCTGTTCAAGACACAAGGCTCAAAACCAAGAGATGCTATGTCCAGGGAAGGAGATGGACATCTGGAGAAGAGAGAGAACAAACTCACCTCTCATCTTAGCCTGTTTTCTGTTGCCATTACTAAACACCCGAGGCCAGTACTTTATAAAGAAAAGAGGTTGTTTAGCTCCCAGATCAAGAGCATGATGTGGCTTCAGTGGTCTCCGGTGGCAGGGAGGTCACTGGTAAGAGAGGGAGGAAGTGGTCACTGGTGAGAGAGGGAGCAAGTGCACCCAGATGGCTGACCTTACTTTATTCAACCCACTGTCAAGGGAACCAGTGCAGGCCCAGCAGTCCTGGCTCACTCCTGTGCAAAGGCTCTGATCCCTTGCATGGGGGAACCTGAGACCCAACCGTGCCACAGCCCTACCTCCTAAAGGGCCCATTACCTCTCAGTACCGTCCACAGGGAGCCGTCAGACATTCGCAGACCACAGCAACCTCCCTCTGCCTTTCTGTTTGGGTAGCTCCCACAGACGGGGTGAAGCCCACTGGAGGGGGTGGGACCCACTGACTGGTTCTGGTGCTGATCTCTTCTGGAAGTGCCTCACAGACACACCTAGAGCAAGGCCACCAGCTCCCAGGGCACCGCTGGGCCCAGCTGAGTGACACATGGAACTGACCCTCGCAGTCCCCTATAACTCCTTTTGAAAATCGAGGCATGTTTCACGTGCCACAGAATCCCCGTTTCACCGTGTCCTGGGCTTGCGAACACACAGTTGTGCAACCTCACCCCTACCTGATTCTCCTCTGCCTCGGCACCCCAGAGGGGGCCACACCCACCCTGCCCTGCCCCGGCCCTGGAGAGGGGCTACTGTCTGTTCCTGCTGGCTTGCCTTTCGGGACACTTCAGAGCGCGAATCCCACAACACGCAGCCTTCGCTCCTGGCTTCTTGGAGTTACGGTGGCAGGGACCAGCTGAAGGCTATTCCATGACCAAGGCTGCCTAGCCATTCACCCACAGGTGGACAGCAGGCTGCGCCCACTTCATGGCTCTCATGCATAGAGCTGGCCCACCCCCAGGACAGGAATGAGCCAGAGGAGCTGTCCCTCTGCTTAGGGGACACCAATCCTGCACCTACATTTTGATTAAGTCCTATTTGTGGGTTGGCTCCGGGAAGACCCTGCCCTCTGGATGGGAAAGGCACGTGCTTTGTTGACGGGAGGCAGGCAGGGCCCAGAGACTCGAGCCCCCACCCGAGCCCATCTCCCTGATGTTCAGCCTCCCCATGAGCCTGGGGTTGAATGACACCAAGAGGCCAGGGGTCAGGAAGGACCCTGGCCATGGCAAAGCCTGCTGACCTCGCCACGGGACCCTCCCAGGTGCCCCAGAGGCCCAGGACCAGCATGCCTGCTCCCTCCCCACTGCCTCGAGGAGGCTCGGGCTGAGTGAAGGCCCTGGAGCTGGCCTAGCCTCTGCCCAGCCTGTGGCAGCAGAGGGGCTGCTGAGCCCACCCCTCAGTTCTCCTTCTGTACCATGGCGGTAACAATACCTGGGCAGGGGCAGGTGCTGGGGCCATGGCGCCACACGCTGGGCCTTCCACCAGGGGGGATGGCGGGGCCCATGAGCAAAAGCCCGCTCTGGGGAGCAAGCGACCAAGTACATGGCGGAGGAACAAAGCTGGCTCTGTGTGCTGCACCGGGCCAGGGACGGGCTGGGCACAGGTGGCCCTGGCCCACGTGTGGCCTTGTTGACTACTTGGAGGCTGGGTGCCCCCGCGGCTGCACACCAGGTCCAGGAAGTAGACGGCCTGCCTGCAGTCCCTCGGCACCCTCCCCTGCCAGCCTGGTCCCTGCAGCCTGGCCTCAGAGGGCCGGAGCCCCAAGGCTGGGCTGGGCTGGAGACCAGGCCACCTGCCCTAGCCCGAGACCACCCTCCATCCTGGTCTGCACCCGCTAAAATACATGATAAAGGGAGGGGGACCAAGCAGAGGTGAAGGAGGGAAATGAAATGGTTCTGCCTGACTCTTCCTCCCAAGGCCTCGTACAGGGAGGAGGAAAAGGGGCTGGGCCACTCTTCCCTGGCCCGCGCCTCAGACACCGGCTGCCTGCCCCCCAGGTGACAATATGGCCATCCGTCCACAGATAGGGCCATCCGGTCCCTGGGGGCACCTGCGGGCTGGAGACCTCAAAGCAGGTTCTGCAGAGATGGAGCTTTGGCCCGTTCCTGCACTTGAAGCTGGAGCCCGGCCTCCTCTGTGTGTCCTGGAGAGCTGTGGGAGACACCCACCCACTGGCACGTCCTGCCCCCCAAGGGCACCCAGGCAGGCGGCCAGGGGTGGCCTGTGGGCAGCTCGGGCCTTCACCCCACCAAAAAGCCTCAAGACGGACATTTCCCGTGAGGCCTGAGGTGCTGGCCATGCCGCTCCAAAAGGTGTGACGTGCGGCCTGTGGAGAAGCCAAGCCCCAGGGCTGGACACAGCTCCAGGGCAACACTGTTGTCCACCACGTGAGGCCCCGGTGTGGTCAGAGGAGCCAAGACTCAGCCAGGGCCCCCGCTCCCGTAGGGCCGGCCTCCGGGGAGCCAGGCAGGGCAAAGCCACTGATGAACGCGAGGTCCTCACTCCACCCAGAAACCACTTACATGGACCTCCCTGTGGGGACCCGGGCCCTCAGACTGGCCTACCTGGAAGCAGGGTGGGTGCCGAGACCCCTGGTGAGCTCGGGTCCTGGTGGGGTCAGACGGGCTCCTGGTCCAGTGTGTCCAGTGCCCTCTGAGGACAGCAGGTGAAGACAGACCCAGGGAGAAGCCACAGGTGGTGGGGGCAGGCCGCGTGACGTGATGCCCGTGAAGCCATGCCAAGCCTTACCGACCCCCCAACTCACCCAGGAGGACGAGGCGGGATCCCTTCTCCTCACCAGGCCCTGGCACAACTCAGAGTGCAGGAAGAGCGGGGCTCCCTGGCCCAGCTGCGTGCTGGGAGGTCTGGACACAAGGTGGGCTTCCCTGGGGTCGGACTCGGCTGGCACAGCTGTTTCCGAGTCAGAAAGCCGGGCGCTGGAGGCGAGCGGGCACCGAAACGTCTCCCTCCGGCTCCTTCTCAGAGGCGAAGGAGATCACCATCCGCTGGTCTGACCTCAGTCTCCATCCCAGGCCTCGGGCCCTGGAAAGGCCCAGCAGGTGGACTGGAACTGGATCACCATGACTGGGCTGGTCACCAGCATTGGGCTAGGCCCTCCTGGTCACCCCACCCGGAGGACTTGGCCCCAGAGATGGAGACCAAGGCCTGCGGCAGTGGGCAGCCCACACACCAACCTGCTTCACTTACCTGCACCTGGTGGAGCCCCTCCCCCGGGCTGCTCCTCCATGCTTCCCCCTCCCGAGGAGGATGCGTCCTTCCTGGGGGACGGTCCACAGGTAGGCTGGCCCTCACAGAGTCCACACTCCAAGGCAGGGTGTAGGAGTTAGGATCCGCTAGGCTAGGGGCAGTCAGAGATCAGAGCCACAGCCCCAGGCCCAGTGACCAGCTGTGCCAACCCTGACCGGGGTAAGGACCATGATGAGCAGGAAGTGATTCTGTGACTGATGGCTGGAGTCGTGGTGGGCTCAGCAGGAGTTCAGCCCTGGGCTGGGTCTTGTCTGAGGGCACTGGGGAGCCACAGAGGGGTTTAGAGGAGTGCCATGGGTGAACTTTAGGAAGACACTTCAGAGGCCAGGTGGGGAGGGAGGGTGGGCACAGAGGCAGGCTCCCGTGAGGAGGTGGAGGCCGGCATGGCTGGGGACACCAGGACCAGGCAGTGTGGCATGCCAGAGTGGAACAGGGTGGGCACTGGCCATTTCTGCCTGGCTGGTTTCTCAGAAGGCCGCTGTCCTGGCCAGGGGCTGACCTCCCCCCACCCCTACCAGGTAGGCTGGTCCTAGCTGGCTCTTTGTGGGAATTGGGGATTTCTAGCATGTTCTGAGCCAGCCACCTGGGCTGTGCCATGAGCTCATGTCTTGAGGGGTGCGGGTCTAGGGGCTACAGGTGTCCACAAAGAGGTCCCCACTGGAGGCAGATGAGGTCCCGCCCCACAGATCTCCCTCGCCCCCATCAGAAAGTAGCCAAGGTGATGGCACAGTGCAGGTGGGTAGGGGACATAGGCCTGTGCTGGGGACAGAAGCTGGGCAGGGAGGCTCAGCACGTGCGTGAGGTCCTGTGGCAACTTTCCAGGGCCACCCAAGGCCCAGAGCAGCCTCAGGCTGGGCACGGACACCCTCCCAGAGTCAATGCCTGGGTCTAGGCACACTGAGGCCCAAGGAGCAGACCTGCCTCTCCCCTGGTGATGGTCACCTTGGGAGGATGGAGGCCAGCCCTCCTGACCCAGGGCACCCCACCCGCCTCCACCTCCAAAGGTCAGGTCCTAGGGGATCAGGTGTCTGTGAAAACTATCCCCCGAGAATCATCCGGAAGCTCCATTTCCAGACAGGGCTAGGGTTCCCGAGGTTGCCCCGAGCTTGCCATCCACGTGACAGGTGGAATAAACTCCTTCGCCTCAGCTGGGAGCATGGGGTCCTTGTTGGGTCATTTGTCCACTCAGCTGATTTCTGTCAAGGCCCCGCTAGCATGGGCTGGAGGGACAGCGATGACCAGACAGAGGCAGCTTCAGGGAGTTTGCAGTCAGGGAGGAGAGGAGCCTGCCCCACTCTCCATGTTCCTCGGCACCATGCCTGGGCTGGAGAAGGGCAGTGGGCAGCGGGCAGCGGGCAGCGGGCAGCGGAGCTCCTGGGCAGGGATTCAAACCACAGCCTCCAGCCCATTGCCGGAGACCTCTGTCTGGCCATTGGGAAGCTGCACTCCGCAGCCCAGGGAGGAGCATCTCGCAGCCCGGGTGCCACCCAGGTGCTTGCCAGCCACTTGTGGCTCAGGGACTTGCTGGTCTTCAGGGACCGCCAGTTCAGGAGATGGAGCAAACTTGACTTGCCAGATCCCAAGCCAGAGACAGCCTCAGTCCCCACGGGAGCGGCAGAGACGGCGGGTCCCTTGCCAGCCCCCAGCCAGGCCACCGTGGCCTGCTGGGAAATTGGCGCCTCCTCCCCACCAGCTGCTGGTTTTCTCGAGGGCGCGCTGGGTGCCAACTGCTTCGACTTGTTTGGAATGGAAATCTCCCCTTCCTGATACTATTGTCACTGGTACGTCCCCCCAGAAGTGGGGATCTGGACGTGCCGAGGAGGCAGCAGCCTGCCCTCCCGGGGCGTGAACAAGCCCATCTGTTTCCACTTTGGATGTGGCGGAGGCTCAGGGCGAGGGCTGCCGTCTGAGCCCACAGATGCTGAGCAGAGGTGGGGGCAGCACCCACGGCACCCACGGCGGGAGAAGTGCTTGGATGGAGACAGCCACCGCCGTGGGGCTGAGGCCAGGGCGCCCTGGCCAGCCCCCCACAGCTGCATAGGTTTGGGGTCCCAGAAGCCCTTCTTCCTGTGGCACCAGAGGCCAATGTGGGCTCCCTGACTTTGCACCCCTGTGGCTTCCCTGCAGGTCCTCAGGACCCCCAGCCTGCCAAGCCCAGCTCCAGCCTGCCCCCCTGAAGCTGCCCAGACCCCGTACTGTGGCACCACATGGTGGGTTTAGGGCAGGGCATGCCCTTGCTCAAGGTTAAGCACAAACCTCAGAGACTCACAACACCAGGTTGTCTCCCACCTACCCTGTCCACCTGTGTCACCTCCGGGTCCTATGCACAGCAGGGGCTCTGTGGGCTCCAGACCTCAGAGAGGAGGAGGGGCTTGTCAATACTTGACTGGCAGGTGCATCCTAAGTAACATTGTATTTCAGGATCAAATTACGTTGCATGCACGTACAAAGGTGGCATAGTGAATCCCAGCCCTGTGCCCGACTGTGATGCACCCACAGAAAATCAACTGAAGAGCTACATCCTGTCTGAGACTAAGTCACGGTGGGAGTAGGGGTGACGGTGCAGAGGCTGCTGTCAGGTTTCTGTGGCCAGAACAAAGCAACCTACAGATTAAGACGTGGACCCCTGGTTCCTGGGGACACCGACCTGTCACAAGATCCACTGATGAGATAGTGTCCATTCTCAGAACAGGCGTTCATGCATGGCGTGTGACACCCCTCCCAACTCACAGACTCCCCCACCTCCTGAACAGGCAGGAGCCCCGGCTCAGAGCTGGCACAGGCCCTGCACTGACCCCACTCTCTCCTCAAGGCAGCGCCTTGGAGGCTGTGGGCCCCATGCGGCCGCCTCCGCTGCAGCTCCCCCCCCCCCGACACATACCGCGGCCACGCTCCTCCATGCCTGTCACCTGCCGCCCTCCCAGGCTTCTAGGGCCGGGGTGGGGAAACTGAGGCACAGGGTGAAGAACAAGCTGCCCCAGGCTCACTGCCGGCCTAACTCTGTAGACAGTGTTCTGGAAGGCGGCCCATTGCTCCCACCTGTCCCTCGGAGAGGACTGGAGCACTGGAGCGTGTGTCCAGGAGGCAGGGACGCTGCCTCTGGTCTCGTGGGGAGGGAGGGCAGCTCAGGCCCTGGGAGGATCCCCTGGCCCAGCTCTCAGCCTGCCTGAGATCACACGTCCTTGCACAATGGGTGCAGGGGCCTGGTGGGCTGCCAGCCCTTCTTACGGTCCTGGGGACTTAGACCCTGGGCCCAGGGTGCCCCTGAGTTTATTCTTGTCTGTGCCCACCCAGTGCTGGGCCCTGACCCCAGCTGGCCCCCACCACACCCAAAGCCAGCATCTCTGGCCCTGGGGCTGAGGCTTCTCTGGCTTCCTTGTCTTCAAGTCAGGCTAAAGGTGCCACGGCTCTGGGGGGCTCCGGCTTATAGACGGCAGATCCCTCACTCCTGAGCCTCCACAGCACCAGGCCGGTTCCCTACAGCAAACTTCTCCTGCCACATCTCCCACGGTTGGTTCTGGGTGCCTTTCTGGCACCACCAGGCACAGGCTCACACGCAGTGCCACCCTGCACAGCCTCACCACCCATCTGCTCCGACCCTGTGGACACTGCCGCAAGTCTCAGGCCAAGACTGCATTCTGTCCCCATCAGTCCTCCCAGCGACTGTGTGACATGGCTCTGCCACTTTCTCTGTGGTCAGGGGAGAGGACCGAGCCCAGACCTGCCTGAGGTGGACGACAGACACAGTTCTGTCAACCAGAGTCTCACTCCCTCCAGCCTGAGGGTCACGAGCAGAGCAGCACACACGCGTGGCCTGTGTCCACATACACGCCTCCACGGGCCACGTGAGGGTAGACACCCGAGAGCACGCCACACACAGGAGCCTGGGACTCAAGGACCCCGGAGGCTGGCACACACCTCACGCTGCAGGGGCAGAGGCTGCCCGGTGGCCCACACGCTCACTCGGACCACAATGACACATGGTCCCTTCCCTCCCCACCCCACCCTACGACTGTCCCACCCCTGCCGGGAACTGGGTAGAAGAGGAGGTCCACCCAACTGCTCCCCATCCCCAAAGCAATGACATTGTTCTTTCTCCTGCCATTAGCAGCTCTGCTGATGGGTGGCCTTGCATGGTGACTCAGCAGCCGTTGGCCAGTCCATAAAACGGCATTAATCCCACCAGGGTTGCCCGCAGCGTGTCCATCAAGACAGACTCACGTGGTCCTCTCTCTGGGCAGTCTTTGCAGGAGGCTGAATGAGGTGCCCAACCTGAACCCCATGGTGGGGAGCTGGCAGGGAGCTGCTGCCCCACCCCTGCATCTTCAGCCCAAGGCCAGGTGACCATGCTCCTCCACGCCCCCCCTGCTGCTCCAATGGGGCAAAGGACCCCCAGAGCAGCCCCCCCACCAAGAGAGCCCAGAGAGGGCTGGGAGCCCCAGGACCAGGTTGCCATGGAATCAAGAGGGTCTACTGTCCACCGGGGACCCAAGCCAGGTGTCAGCAAATTCCAGCAGTTCACATGTCCTGTGACAAAAATGGCCCTGGCCCGAGAAAGGAGCCCTCGAATTTCCTAGTATGAAATTTCAAAAAGCAAAGCTGTCCCAGAATCCAGATAGGTTTATCCTGGAGGAGAGGGGCTGCGGGGCTTGCTGACCGTGGGGCTACCAGGTTGGTCCCTGCCTGGATCACCCCTGGCCTGCCCCATTCTGGCCGCCACAAAGCCATCCCAGTCCTCCTCACCCAAGGCCAGCGTCAGCTCTGGAGCCCGCCCACTGTGGTCACCCCCTGGTGGGAAGTGGCTCACAGGGGAGGGGGACCTCTGTCACCTGGGGTCTGGCAGCTGGCTTGCCTTTCCTAGGATTGCTTGGGCAGCACTGGGCAGCCCTGGGCAGGCAGGCAACCTTTCCATCTGGCCACCTGGGCCAGGACGTAGGAGTCCCACTGACCTACAGGAGGGACCCCTTGGTGGCTCCCCACCCAGCAGAGGGGAGGGGCGGCTGGTGGCTTCCTCCCAGCAGGGTGAGGAAGGGCTCCGTGTCATTAATCCCCTGGGGTGAGTCCCCCAGCTCCTGCTGAGCTGGCCCCTGCTCCAGCAGCCAGGGCCTCGATCCCAGGTGCATGACTGTCACCAAGATAAAAGAGACATAATTAAATTCCAATCAACTGGGTGATTTGTTATCATAATGTAATATTTCCCTCCAGCCCCTTAATCCCACAGATCTGCCTCCGCCAGGGCTGCGGGTGGGGGTCCCTGCCACTCTGGGCCCAGCTGCTGGAGCCCCTGCCCCCACACACTCGCCCTCCCCCAGCGCCAAGCCCTGAAGGTGATGATGAAGTCATTTTTCTGAGGAATGCTCACCTGGAAGACAGCTTGTCCTCGGGCCAGCCAGCTAATCGGCTCATGGAGCTGGGGAGGCAGGCCCAGGGGCAGTGGGGTGAGCAGGGCGGGCCCTGGTGCCTGCTGTGCTGGGAGCCTGCTGCCCGTGGGGGGGACCGTGTGGAGCCTGCCCGTTGGCCAGTGTGCACAGGGAGGGGAACACGGGACCTGGCGCCAGGGTCCCAGGAGAGATGCATGTGCTCTGTCGCAGCACGGCTGAGGCGGAGGGCAGAGCCCGGGCTCACACAGAGCCACTGTGCCACCTTCCTGGGGCCTCAGCTCCCTGTCTTTGAGGTGAGCCTCCTAACGCTGGGCCACTGGAGGAGGGGAGCCCTGAGCCAGGAGGCAGAGGCCGTCTCCCTGCCTCCCCGGGGCCTGTGTTAGAGAGGCCGAGGGGCCACCCCGAGGGGGGCAGGGCTCCTGGGGAGGAGGTCACTTTGTTTACACCTCTGGCCCTTTCTGTGGCTTCCACGTCTTCTAGATACGGGTCTGTCGACTGTCACGGGGTGGGAGGCCTGAGCTCTGGGTGGCTGGGCAGGCTGAGGACCCAGGCAGCTCGGAGCTCGTCCTGGGCAGGCCTGCGGCCACAGGGTGCAGGACACAGGGGTGTCCGTGGCAGCAGGACCCCTAGACAGCAGCTCCCATACCTGTCCTGGGCCTGCACAGCTCCAGTGTGGGCTGGTCACCTCTGAGACCCCATCTTCAGGGATGCAGCTTTCCCTCCAAGCTACAGGGCCAAGGAAGTCACCTGCTGGCCCTTCCTCCTACCTGATTCTCCCAACACCCGGGGACAGGGAGAAGGAAACAAGGCCAGAGAGGGTGCCCGAGCCACACGGCTCTGAGCGCCAGAGCTGGGGTTCGACTGCAGTGGAAGGACCCCCGAGCCAGGCTCTCGACCTCCCCAAAGGCTGCACCGTCTGATGGAGGCCCGCACAAGCTTCGCTGCTGGGAAAAGTGATGGACGCACATTGGGGACAGGAAATGGACACTGTGTCCGAGACACACCATGGAGGAAATAATGAAAAACAACCCACATTTTGACTCAGGGGATTATGATGCAATTCCTCAATAAACATAAAAATTCTCAGCAATAAATAAAAGGAACAAAATTAAAACTTGGTGGGGTGGAATCTCCAGTGGTTCTCAGTTGGTCGACTTCCGAGTTTAAGACTCTTCTCCCTGGGTTCGGCTCAAGGGCTGGTGAAGCCAGACCAGTGAGCATCTGATGGCCCCCGAGGAGCTGCTGTGAGGTTCCCTCCCCAGGGACACAGAGGGTCACGTAGGCAGGTGAGGCCGGTGAGGCTGAGGCTACGGCTCCTGTGGTGGGACACGCCACCCAGGCTGGAAGGCCAGGGGCACAGGGGCGGGGGGCTTCTGGGCTGCACATCTGTGGCCAGCTCCCCACTCCAGGAGTAGGCCCCTCCTGTGCAGAGAACAGCACCCCACCACCACTGGCCACACCACCCAGCTGTGCTGCAGAGCCTTGCGCCTGCCTACAGAAACCTAGTGTCCAGGCCCCTGGACCCAGCAGCACAACGCAGGGACTGGAGCCCTCAGCAGGTGCCCAGAGCCCTGGCAGGAGGCCCCGGAGCTGTGCCTCTGTATGTAACCTGGAGCACTCAGGGTGCAACACCAACCCCCAGGCCTTTAGAGCCTGCCCTGCATGTGAAGCAGGCTGGTGGGTGAGGAGGCCGCCACACAACAGGCCTGGCCCCAGGGCCTCTCCTTCCTGCCCCAGGGTCTCTCCTTCCTGCCCCAGGGCCTCTCCTTCCTGCCCCAGGCAGTTTTGCTCCAACTGAGCTCCCAATAACAGCCTAAAGCTGGGCGGCAAGCAAGGGCCTGGTGCCCCGAGAGCCAGTGCTCTTGGTTGCCTGGGGAGGCCCAAGGGCCACGCTCCACGGAGAGCTGGCCCTGGTGATTAGTCCTGTCTGCCTCAGGGCACGAGAGGCCCTGCCAGAGAGGGCCTGGCTGCTCCCTGTCCCCAGAGACCACTTCATATCTCCCTCCAGAGTGTCAGTCACACTTTCTGAGGCCTTCATGACATGTCCTAATGTACCCCGCCAGGCAGCCACCCACCCATCAGTCCACCTGTCCATTTGTCCACTCATCATCTTGTCCACCTCCTCATCCGTCCACTCATCCCATGGCCTTCAGCTAAGTTCTGCAGGTAAGGGTGCTAGAGGGTGAGCAGAGGCCTCCATGTGGCCTGTCTCCAGATCGCCTAGGAAGCTCCATGCCTGGCTGCACAGAGAGACCTGGACAGGAGACGACCTGTAGGAGCCGCCCCAGATGACCAGCAGCTCCACGAGGGCCCTGAGCCCCGTGAAGGAATTTGAGAGGGGAGTGGAGGGGGCTGGCATGGGGCCTGGGCTTCCTGGGGACAACCTTCCAGCACAGGGACATGAGGGGACGGAGCGCACACGTGGAGGTGGACACAGGACAGTGTTGTGCAGAAGGGGGCCAGAGGACGGGGTCTCGGTAACGAGACCTGGACTCCAGCTTTGACTCCCTCTCACCTGGGCCTCGGCGTCCTCCTCTATGGAGCAGAGGTGCTGGCCCAAGTCACAGCAGCTGTGTGGACGCACAGCCACAGGCTCAGGGCTGGACACACGTCCTGGACCAGAAGGAGCAGCTCCTGGCTGCCTGGACACTCACCCACAGACGGAGGCCAAAGCCGGGCCCCCAGGTGGCAGGGGCTTCCGGGAGGCATCCCCCTGGCTCCCAGCTGCAGGAGGGAAGAGTGTGTGGGGAAGGGCCCGGCCTCGGCGCAGAGCGAGAGCTGGGGAGGGCGGCAGCCCGTGCCAAGGTGGTTACAGCAGCCCTATTCATCAGCGGGGAACTGGAAACCTCCCAGCTGCCCAACAATGGTGCTGGGGAAGCCAGCGGCCGCGCAGGCAGCTGTGCAGGCCCTGTGGGCACATAGCTCTTGGCAGCATCTGCAGGGTAGGCAGGCAGCAGGCAGGACCAGCCGTGTGGGCATGTTGGAGGGCCAGGCAAAGGAGGGCACTGCGGGGGACAGTGGGTTGTGGTCTCCCGTGTCGCTGTCCCCTGGATCCTTGGGAAGCCCCAGGGTCTTGCTGTCTACCTTACAGTGTAGAGAAGGGGTTTTGGTGTCCCATGGCTGGGGACATTACAAATGGTTTTTGTCCCAGTGCCTCTGTCCTGCTGGGCCTCAGTTTCCTCACCCCTGAATAGGGTGGCCACTGTTCTGTGAAGCCAGAGAGCGGGCCTGGCCAGGCCAGCAGGTGTTCAGGAAGGCACACACCACGAGAGCCTCTCGGATGGCCAGGCTACGAAGGGAGGGGACCCCAGAACTGCAGGCTGCCTGGCGCCCCTGTGCTTCCAGACACTGGACCTCTGCTCGACTCCCACTCCACCCTGCAGCCCCTGCCCTGTGGCTGCTCTCCTGAGCGTGTTGGCAACAGGGGCCACAGGCCTCTGCATGCTCTCAGGCTGGGGCCCGAGGACCTGAGTGGGCAGCAGGTGGGAGGGGAGAGCCAGGACTACCCCGCCCCCGCTCATGCAGGAGCCCAGGCATAGCACTGTGGGCCTGGCCAGTCACTGGGGGACCCTCTGTCAGGGGTGCAGGCCCCTGGGGAGGGAGGTGTGGGGGCGTGTAGAGGGGCTGGAGCTAAGCTGCGTGGCTGAGGAGCAGGGAGCCGAGGGGACTCCCCAGCCCTCACCTGGGGCACTGGGCGGGCCTTGGCCTGGGAAGTGGACACCCTGCGCTCTCAGGACAGGTGAAGGAGGAGCCTCCTGGCTCCTCATAGCTTCCAGCACTCGGGGAGCAGAGACCCAGGCCCCTGACCCCACGAGCCCGGCCGGCCGAGGGTTTGCAGAAGCTCAGCCCAGTCTGAGCCCCAAGGTGGGCGTTTCCAGGATCCCTCAAAGCGCTTCCAGCCGTGATTGCCCGAAGCCCGGCGCGCCACAGCCCTTCTCCATCCTCATCCTATTTGTTCACAGCTGTCACCACATTTCATAAATTCCTCATAGAAGGAAACCGGGTCTCAGTTCTCAGACACCCGCGGCCGAACCAGAATCAAGCCAGCCCCTGAGTGGCACTTTCTCTCTCTCTGTTGGACTCAGTGTCCCACCCTTGGCACCAAGGACAAAGTCCAAGAGGGGTGGGCGTGCCAACTGCTCCCTCTACGTCCCTGTGTCCAGCCCCACCACCCCTCTCTGCCACCAGCAGTGTCCTCAGTGTCCTGCAGCCCCCCAGCCACAGGCCTCCCTCCCTCCCCTCCCTCCCCTGGACGGTGCTGGGCTCCGGCTCTGCCAGACCTGGGGTGGGCCTCCGGAACCCGCAAGAAGAGCTGAGCACGTAGGACCCATTTTCTCGGATGAGTTATAATTTTCCTTCATTTCCCCTTCAAAACACGCTAATTAAACGGACATTGTGGAGACAGCCCATTGAAATTCAAAAACGCACCCTCTCTCCAAAGAACATCCCCGTTTCTTTGGAGGCAATTGTGTGCATTGTGGAAACTGGGCATGGACGCGCACACGTGCGCACACAAGCGCTGAGCCCGGTGCAGGCGCCGCCTCACCTGAACGGTGTGCTTCCTGCCGGGGAAGGTGGCTGGAGGCCCCTTCTCCGCCAGCTGCCTTCACCACGAGGCCCTGAAAACGGGTGCTCTGGTCTCTCACAGCCGTGCCACTCTGCAGTGGGGCAGTGACCCCTGGGGGCTGTCCACCCTTCCATGTCCTCCTCCAGGGCATTGTCCCTCTGCAGCCCCTGCTGTGCCCCTCACTGATGCCCACTGAGGCTTCTACACCAGCCTGAGGATGAGAAGGTGACCTTGGTGAGCCACCCCGACCCTGAGCATCACCTCTGGGTGACAAGAGCAGAGAGAGCAAGGTCCTAAGGTGCCACAAGAAACAGCCTTGCCAGGGAGGGAGCTGGGCCTTGAGGGCAGCAGGACTCACCTGGGGCGGCCCCTGCTTTTGAATTAGTGACCAATACTCAGCAAACCGTCATGCTCTGCGTGAGCGCCACTCAGCCAGATGGAGCGCTACCAGATCCCTCCTGGGAGGGCAGCCACCCTGCTGGGCCGCATGGCTCAGCACCACAGGCCCCTTCTACCCATCCGGCTTTCCCACAGCTCTCTCTGAATGAGGCCCATGCTGTGTCGGAGCTGCTCATGTACATGTCCAGCCCCTGCAGGAGGACTCCTGGCAGTCTCCGGCCAGGGTCATTGTGAACGAGGCGGGGGTGGCCACTCGCCTATCTCAGGGTGGCCATTGGGCAGGTCTCTGTCAGTCACAAACCTGGGAGTGGGAATGCAGGGTTATTGAAGAATGTGGACAAACACCTCAAAGAACCCTGTGGACAGTGTCCAGTACAAATCACAGGCTCCTTCTCAGGCCAGTTTCTCTTGTCCTTTCCCCCTGGACATGGGACCCTCCTGGCCTCAGTCCCCCTGCTGCCATCCATCCTGCTGGCCAGCCTGATGTTGTGCTCTCTAGAAGGTGAAGCTGGCCGTGTGGCTGAACTGACCACCCGGCCTCTGCAGCTGGGAAGCAGCCCCAGGACTGCCGAACACCACCATGGCAATCCCATCCAGGGCCCTGGGCACCCAGGTGTGCCTCAGGGGTGCACCCCACCTGGTCTCAGTGGCCTCGGGACCCTTCATGACCTCCCACCCCCACTGCCTCCAACCATTGCCTTGGTGTGGGCCTCCCCTCAGGCAGGGGAGCCCCAGGTTCCAGCCCCAGGACTTCACCCATTTCTAGGCTCCCTGCCTCCCTCATCAGGAGTGGTCACCATGAGGTCACTCACCCTCAGAACCTTTCTCCTCGCAGCCAGTGCAACTCCGAGGTCCATGTGTGGCCGTGCCCCAGGATGACGAGGCCGTGAATGCCGAGGTCAGCTGGCATGTAGGCAAGCAGGAATTGGAAGGACCATCATCACAGGAGGACCTCCCACGCCCTCAGGGACTCAGCTTCCCAGTGCCAGGGCATCTGCCCATTCTGCCCAGAGTCTGCCCACAGCCTCAGGGGCAGGCAGCATCGGGTCCTGCCCAGCTCCCCAGCCAGGACGCAGAGTCCCCGAACACCCAAGGCTGCCAGGCCTGGGCCCTGACTCCAGCTTCAGGAAACGGAGACCGCCCATCCCTGGACCTCCCTGCCCCTCTCAGGCCCACACCCCCCCGCTGCCAGGCCCTACACCTTGACTCCAGGGTGGGTGAGGACCCGTGGGGGTCCTGGGGAGGCCTCACCCCTTCCTCATGGGCCCCTTCATGCCCAGAAGAGCAGGTAGAACAAGTCCCGGAGGCAGGGGGTGTCAGACCACGCACCTGGCACCCCCCTGGCATGCCACCAGACCCAGATCCAGGACACAACCGCCCCCAGCAGGGCCATTGGGGAGCAACGCCGGGGACAGGCAGGCCACAGGCCCAGCTGCCACCCCTGCCCAGGACCATTGGCACACATGCCAGGCCGTGGGCCGGTACCAGGGAAGGGGCTGCCTGGTCTGGAGGATGACCAGCCCAGATGATTGTCCACACCTGGGGAGAAAGGAAGGGGTCAGCATGTCCTCTGAGCTGTCCCAGCCCTGCCCCAGCTAGACTCCCTGTGCAGGAACCCCAGGCCAGGTCTGGGCCACGGGCAGCCCGGCGCTGGGTCATTACATCTCTACCCCCTGGGGTCTGGGTGGCCCCCAGCCCCAGCCCACCCCAGTCCACCTGCACCTCCACCTGAATCCCAGAGGCACAGAACTAATGCAGCTGGCCAGGGGAGGGGGCCGCCCTGCCCACCCTGGGTCGGCAGTGACCCCAATCACATGCCCTCCCCTAGGCTGGGGGCCTGACCAGCAGAGATCTTTGTCCACTCTGGGGGCTGGGTTGGGGACACAGCTGGGCGACAACAGGGAAAAGGGTACCAGGACAGGCAGCTGCCTGGGGGCGACGGGGGGTTCCGACATCAGGGTCAGCCTGGCCTGAATAGGAGCCCCTCCTGCCTCCAAGCCAGCCTGGCGCTCCCTCTCACTAGGGCAGCGGGTAGGGGTAGGGAGCGCTTCCTACTTCTGCCTCCACCGAGCAGGTCTTCAGCCAACAAGACAACTGGGTGGGCACATTTTGAGCACCTGCTGAATACAGCACAGTACTGATGCTTGTCCTCCAGCTCCCAGCCCTGGAGGCTCAGAGGAGCTCAGAGACAGTGGGCGCCAGGCAGGGAGCCAGAGTCCTGTCTGCTGGACACCAGCTCCTCCTCCCCCTCCAGCCTCCCCCCGGGCCAAGCCCGCAGCAGGGGAAGCCTGCCCTGACCCCCACCCAGCTCTCTAGGGGAGCAGTGGAGCCTGTGGGGCTGTGTCCCCACAGCCAGATCAGCAAGGGGAGTGGGGACAGAGAGACAGAGACAGGCAGGGACAGAGACGGGGAGAGGGAGAGAGAGGCAGGGAGGAGAGGGAGGGACACAGAGAGGCAGGCAGAAAGAGAGGGCGGCAGAGTCAGAGGAAGAGGGAGAGGGACAGGGAGGAGGGGACGAAGGAGGGGACAGGAGAGGACAGGCATGGTCCTCAGCACCACTTAGCCCGACTGTTGAAGGATTCCTGTGATTGGGCTCAGGGGAAGCCATAAATCTGAATAACCATCGGTCCAAGTTTTCCAGCCTCCTTGAATCAACAGACATAATTTCATTGGCCGACCGAGGATCCCAGAGGGCCTTCTGATAAAAAGCCACTTCTTCAAAGCATCAAACCCAAGTTGCTGTGCCTCCCAAGCCACCCGGGGTCAGGATCCCAAGAGGGTCGAGTCTGAGGCAGGGGCAGGCTGCCGTGGGTGGCCAGGGAGGGCCTGCTCACAGACTGCAGGTGCTGGGGCACTTTGTGGCCTCCTTGAATGGGACACCCCCAGCTGGAGGAGACCGTCCCAGCTCTGCTAGGTCGCTACTGGAGCAGAGTGCTCACTCCCACCGGGGCCGGCCTTCCCCCTGGGCTGGGGACAATGCATCTCAGGCTCCTTCTGAATCCTGGGAACCCCCAGGGCCGCTCTCACAGCGAGGTGGTGGCTGGGCCACCCACCCAGAGCCACCCAAAGGGAAGGCAGCCAAGGCGGATCTGAGCCCAGGGCACAGGGTCCCAGCCTGGGTTGGAGGCTCCACCCTGGACAACTGTCCTTGAAGGAAGCAGAGGCAGCTTCAGGGGCCCTCCCTCACAGAGGGGGACACCAAGGCCCCGGAGGACCCTCAGAAGCAGGGACGAGGATGTGGGCTCCAGACTGTTCCAGAGAGACACCTCGCTCGGCAGCCCTTCCCGGGGCACAGAACACCCAGGAGAACAGCAGAGGAGGCCTGGCTTTGGGGTGGCCCCTGTCCTGGAGATGCCATCTGGACTCAGGGTGCATGTCCCTGGCCTGCATGCCGAGCACCAGCGCAGCGCCCCAGACACAGTGAGAACAGGGACACACCCAGTCGCCCTCACCCTCCTCGGTGGGCCTGGGAGTCACTGGGTCCCTCTGAACATCCCGGCTCCTCCTCAGCCCACAGGCCTCAGGACGCCCAGCACCTCCCAGCACCCGGCATCCTGAGCCCCGGTGGCTCAAGCTGAAGCCACGGGACCCCTCACTCATGTGATCCCTGAGCATCTGAGGCCCCCAGGCACTGGGCTCGGGGGAGACGGAGGTGAACAGGTTCTGGTGCCCAAGGACTTGGTCTGGTGGTGAGCTAGGAGGGGCAGGTCCCTGCGTGGGCAGCTTTGATGCTACGTGGCAGGGACTTGCTCAGGCCCGGTCCACACTGGGGGTCAGGGAGGGCTGTCTGGAAGCAGTGGCATCTGGTGATACCAGGGATAGCAGCTGTGCAGATGCTGAGGACGAGGGGCCACTGGTGCACCTGCGGACAGAGCTGCCCACTTCCAAGGGCTGGGACAAGCACCTTGGAGTCCATCCCAGCAGCTGGATCCCTCTGCGCCCCACCTGGGACTGGGCGCTCAAGGCACGTGTGGCCCCCACAGACGGCACGACCCAAAGGCAGAGACTGAGCAAGCGAAGGAGTCCGTGGGCCAGAGAGTGGACGAGGGATCGAAGAGGGCGGAGAGCAAACCCAGAGTCAGGGCAGCTTCATCCAGACCTCCGGGGGTCACTGGGGGCCAGCACAGTCTCACAGTCAGGAGACCGGAATGGTCAGCCTCTCCCAAGATCCTCAAGGAGAGAGGGCAAGGCTGTGCCCCACGCAGCCATGGCATCCTCTCCACTCAGACCAAGCCGACCACACTGGGGCGACCCCTCCTGGGTGCAGGCTCTCCTCCACCCTGATGGCTGAGGCTGGGCCCTCCACTTCCCGAAGGCTGTCCTCTTTGACTCCCCAAAGATGCCACCAACTATGGATGTTTCTCTAAGTACCCACAGGAAGGAACCCCAGGAACCCCTTCAACAAACCCCAGGCCCTGAAGCCGGTCAGACTGTGCGGCAGGGCAGAGGATGTGGGTGCACACGCCCCTGTGTGCAGGTGGGGAGTCCTTCCTTCATCCAGCTCAGGGAAGGAGAAATCTGGCCCCCGAGGGCTCACCCTCCCACCTGGTTTGGGAAACTGCCCAAGGAGCCAGCCTGCTTTCCAGTGAGAAGGACCCTGTGAGTGGCCGCTCGGCCCTCAACATCGCTGGACACGCAGCCTCTGGAGAGGCACTAAGGCACAAGGCCTCTCATCCGGCCGGGCAGACATTCCCCTCCCACAGAAGAGGCTCGGGGGCTCCTAGGAAAGCTGCAGTCTCCCATCCACACTGCACTGGGGGAGGCTGGGGACACAGCCCAACGTCAAGCCCTGGCCTGGTGTGTGAAGGCCCCGGGCTTGATCCCCAGCATGCAAAGCAATACATAAATAAGATAAAATAAATACGCTGAACTAGACCCCCATCTACCCTACCGCCCTCCCATCCGCACATCCACCCACCCACCCTTCTGTGTGACTGTCCATCCACCCACCCACCCATCATCCATGCACCCTCCCATCCACTCCTCCATCCACCCACCCGTTCCCCCACCAACCCATCCTGTCCATCTGTCCAGCCACTCGCACACCCATTCAGAAAGGAAAGACTAGCTGATTAAACCAGCCAGGGGCACAGACGTTCTGCACAGCTGGACCGTGACCAGGGGCCATGTGTGTTCATGTAGTGGCCAGCCCTGGCCACATTGTGGGGCTTCCCGTGGAGCCCTGCCAGGCCTCCCCCTGTTCCTGTTGCGTGTTTGGGGGGGGACAGCTGGCGGAGCTCCCTTCATGACCCCCCAGGGTCCTCCCAGCCCAGCAGCTGCCCCAAGTGGACCTGTGTGTGAGACCTGGCACCTCCTGAGGACAATTCCTGAGCTTGGGAAAGATGTCCTATGCTGTCCCCAGACCCAGGGGTCCCTGCACCTGGATGGGGAGGGGGCTATCCAGACTTGGCTCCGGGAAACCCAGGAGCCCTTGGAAAGGCACAGCCCAGCCCCACCCTGCATTTGGCCTTTCTTCAAGGGGCCAACAGGGCTCGTTGGGCACCCTGGGAGGTGGAGACACCGGCCCATTACCTTTCAAAACAGTCACTCAAAACCCTGTCTGTTGGAGAAGCTCCCAGCCACGGCCAGAGGTCCCAACCTTGACCCTCAGCCCTAGGCACAGGAGACCACATTTCCAAGCACAGCTTAATATTTAACCTCCCACGGGGCGTCCAGCCCGAACATTATCTTTGTGCAAACTAGACAGTTCAGAGGAGCAGACCTGGATCTCCCCAGCCTGGGACAAATGTCCACCCACTTCTGCCCACGAGGCTCTCGGCTTGCCCAGCCCAGGGCTGGGGTTAGGGGCCATCCTGTCTCACCAGCTCCCAGGGCTGGGGACCTGTGGGGGTGCAGCAGGGCTCCAGGGCAACCCCTCCCCTGCTGGTGGTTTTACCCCCTGCTGCAGAGGGGCCCCCTGGAGCCTGCCCAATTCCTGCCCCCACGGTGTCAGCACCCACCCGCCGGCCCTGCTGTGGCTCTGGGGGACAGCCACACCATCTCTCCTAGCCAGTCTCCCTAAAGCAGCCTGGCACAGGACTGGGGTGCAGTGGTGATGCCCAGATGCACGGGGTGGGTGGGGAGCCTGGAGGGAGAAGAGCAGGCGCTTCCTGGAGCGGGCACCTGCTCTGAGCCGTGTCCACCAGGCATCCGTGGGGAAACACTTGGAGCTGTCCCGAAGGGGCCCCTGCCCACCAACACCCTGTTTGAGGGTCACCATGACATTAACTCCCTGGGACCACCAGCTGGCCTCATCTGCAGCCAAAGAAATGCAGAAAGCCCAGCGTGGACCCGGGGAAGGGTGGCCCCATCCACCACACACACACACACACACACACACACACACACACATATACACACACACACGCATGCGCTCTGGGGCCTCGGCAAAAGTTGGCCACAGACATGCTCCAGGAGCAGCGAGCTCCCTGAGGGTCATCCTGGGCCAGCCAGGTTGGGGCACTTGCTGGCCTCCGAGTGCCCAGGTGGAGGGCCTTCTGCAGGAGTGGGGTCATGGGCAGAGGCTGGGTGCAGCGTGGTGTCAGTGGCCCAGGGTGAGCCCCACTGAGGCCCCTGGGACGCGGAGGGCACAGAGCCGGTGCCCAGCCTGACTGCACAGGGGCGGGCTTGCCCAGGGTGATGGCAACGGGCCTCCAGTGCCTTCATGACAACAGGCTGGGGTGTCCCCAGCCCTGAGGAATAGTCGCAGGACAGCACAGGACAGACTCTGCCTGCCCCCAGTGCCTCAGAGCTCCTTCCAGGTGTCCGCGTCCACCATGCTGACCAGGGCTCACTCCAGGGAAGGATCCACAGCCCACGACCTGAGTCTGCCCCCAGCTTGGCAGTCGACCCAGGCAGTTCCAGGAAGGGAAGACAGCCCTGTAGCACCTCCCAGCCCCCAAGGGCCACTGTGGGCCCTCAGGTGGGCAGATGCCCCAGCCTGGCACAGCATCTGCTTCTATGGGTGGGGATCGAGGTGGCATGAAACCAGTGTGTGCAAAGAGCTGAAGGGAAATGAGGTGGAGGGCAGAACCCAGCCCAGCACAGCCACCGGAGGCAGGGCCTCCACCTCTGGGGTCTTGGACTTTATTTCCTGTATTGGATGGAAGCTCAGGGGCAGGGAGGAGGCAGGAGCCCCAAGACAGGAGAGAGCCCGAGAGAGCATCTGCACCCTTGTCCTGGCAGGCACAGCACAGTGTGGCCATGCTGAGGCCCGGGCCACCCCTCCCTTGATATGCACGGCCAGTGTGAGAAGCACCCAGAGGACGGTCCCCAGTGTCACCCACCCTGCCAGAGCTCTGCTGGCTGATTCCTCCTAGATTCAAAGGCCACACAGCCAAAGAGCTGGATTCCAAAACCTCGCTGCTCTGAGCCTCGATTCCCTGCTGTAAAGTGAAGATGCTGACAATTCTGACTGGTCACAAGACCAGTGCAAGTGTCAGGCAGGCATCAGGGCCAGAGCTGTGTCCGGCCTTCAAGGTGCATGGCAGAGAGAAAGGTCTGCGTTGGTCTCTGGTCACAGTGGCCACGTCTGTAATCCCAACAGCTCTGGAGGCTGAGGCAGGAGGATTGCAAATTTGAGGCCAGCCTGGGCAACTCTGTGAGAATCTGTCTCAATATAAATTAAAACTAGAAAGGGCTGGGGGTGTAGCGCAGTGACACAGCACCCTTGGGTTCAGTCCCCAGGATATTTTTTAAAAAATGAAGTCCCTCTTGGTAGCACCGTTTTGTCTTTTCGTGTTTGCAGTTCACAGCGACCCAGCTGAGGCCATGAGGTCCCTGGAGTCCCAGGGCCTCAGAGCACCCTCGTGGTCTGCGTGGCCACGGGGATAGCAGATGAAAGCTGGGGACAGTAAATAAGCCCGAGGTGAATGAGGTGAAGCGTTCACCTTTGGCCCCACCTCCCCCCTCCACCTGCCCTTGGTCTGTTTGCCCACATTAGGGCTGATGGACAGTAGGACAAACATAGCCCAGTGGCCACTGGCCAAGGGGCCCTGAGGACACGGCCCGGACAGAAACAGGGTAGGGAAGGGTCAGAGCCCAGAGCCTGGGCCTATGGTGAGCCATGGCGGGTGCCAGGCCTTGAGGGAGGCCACAGCCCAGCACCCATGCACCGAGAAACAGAGACCCAGGGACGGGCCGGTACAGGTGCTGCCCACCGCACAGCACCATCAGAAGCAGGCCAGACCCCGGGCCCACTGCCTGCTCCCTCCCCCTGTGTGTGGTAGGGAACCCACAGCGCGGGGCCCAGGCTGTGCTCTGGGCCACTCTGTCCACCATGGATCTTCTCTCTACCAGCCACAGCTCCCGGGAAACATCCAAGAAGACCCAGACCCATGCCTACCCTCTGGCCACCAGGGAACACCTGGTTCAGGGTGGGAAGGGCGGGAAGGAGGATGGCTCACGGAGGCCTAACTCAAGGACCCAGGCGTGTGGCTCGTGGGGTCTGCAGGAGAGGGACAACCCCGGGGTGGGGGGCATGAGTGAGCCGCAGCACCAGGGTGGAGGGGACGATGGGGCCTGGTCCAGAAAGCCCGAGTCCCTGGGATGCCTGGCCAGTATTACAGAGGGTCTCAGGGCCCTCAGCCCCGGCGCCTGCAGCCGGCGTGTCAGCTCGGTCCACAGCTGGCACCCGACCTGCCTGGCCACCACCCTCCTGTGACTGCAGGCAGGCTCCTGGCCAGCAGGAGCCCCGTCTTCCTGCCCTGGCCAGCCTGGGACACCTGGGACGCCCCTCTCACCTGCCTGGGGACCCCACCCAGGCCTGGCTCACCTCAGCCCCCACCCTAGTGGTCAGGATCTCAGTGGGGCCGTGGCCTCTCCCCTCCCCACGTGGTCCTTCCTGAAGGAGGACGGAGATGACCTGGGGCCTCCACCCTGTGCATTCACCCAACAGGGGTTGACCAGGCACCTGGTACTTTCTATCACAGAACTGGCCTGAGGACGACCTGGCCAGCAAAGCAGGGGGGGTCCCGTCCCCTGGAGCCTACGGCCGGGGCTTCGACCATGCAGGACCCAGTGCTGGACGGCGGAGGCCTTTGCTCTGCTAGCTCCGCCCTCGAGGAACTGCTTTATAAACAGGCCTCAGCTTCTTTTGAGAACCCACAGAAGAAAAGGGCCTTAGAGGCAAGGACTCGCTTCCTCTTTTATTTATTTTTTATTTTTTAATATTTTTTTTAGTTGTTGAGGGACCTTTATTTATTTATACGCAGAGCTGAGAATCAGCCCAGTGCCTCACACGTGCCAGGCAAGTGTGCTCCTGCTGAGTCACGGCCCAGCCCTTATTTCCTCTTTTTTTATTTTTTTGAATATTTTTTTAGCTGGAGATGGACACAATACCTTTATTTATTTATTTTTTTTATGTGGTACTGAGGATCAAACCCAGTGCCTCACACATGTGAGGCAAGCGCTCTGCCACTGAGCCATAACCTCAGCCCCTCACTTCCTCTTTTACATAGAAACATCTGATAAATCTGTTCGGGGCCACGAAAACCCGTCCTGTGGGGGATCTTGACACATCCTTTTATTGGCAAAACTAAAAATCCCACTGTGCTTCCATTTCTTGCTGTGGCTACCAGGAAGCTCAGACTCACATTAAGGGACCAATGACAAGCACTGGCCCCTCTCTGGCTCCTGAGGTCATGCTCTTCCTCCTCCCTCTAGATCATCCCCAAACCTTCTGCTCTATTTCCATGTTCCAGTTCTGGGTTTTGGAATGCATTATTTTTCAGATTGGCAACATGTTCACAGAAAGTATCTAATTTGTACTGTGCTCAGCCACTTAAGGTTGGGTAAAAAATAATTTCCAACTGTGTCCTACAGGCCTTGGAACAGTAACTGCCCCTTCCTGTGGACCCCCTGAGGACCCCCTGAGGCCTGCACCTGGCCTCCTGGCCCTGGCATCCTTGGTTCACACTGAGGGCCCCCCCCCCCCCGGGGTCTTTGCCCCTAAGTGCCTGGCTTTCGGGAAGCCCCTCCTGCCCCCAGCTGTGCACCTGGAATGTGGAGTTAGGGATTGCTCCTCACCAGGAGAAGAGTCCCCAGTAAGGGGGGGTGTCCCATCCACGACATCCCCTTCCTGACTCTGGCTCCATCTCACAGACTCAGACGACAGCCGGGCACTACCAGCCCAAGACCCACAGGGACCAGGTTGGAGCGGGTGCCAGCTCTGCAGGCTGAACGGGAGCAAGAGACCATTTCCCAGGAGAGGTCTCTGGCTCCCACAGCTGGCCTTCAGCACCCACCCACATGCCCCACCAGCCCAGCCCCACCCCAGGATGAGCAGGCCCCGGGACCTGTCCCTCGCACCCCTCCACGGTGCCCAGCCTGCCTGCCGAGGTCGAGCCCTGCCCAGGGCTCTGCTCACCCAGGACCTGCAGGTCCACGCAGTCATGAGCTACAACTGGCGAACTCAGCCAAGGCAGGGAGCAGGCCAGCCCAAACAGGCCCCTTGGGGAGCGTCCTGCCCAGCTCTGGGCTCTGAGCTGCGTTCTACCCGGCACCACCTCCGTGAATCCTTAAAAACATCCCCTCCCAGCTGCAAAGTGCAATAAAGCAGCATCATCAGTATTAATATTAGTTATTGTTATTGATTTCAGCTCTAAAGAATTGATTTTCAGTCTGGGCCCTTTTATGAGGCTCTTTGTGGAAGACAGATGGATGTGGCCCCCCTCTGCTGGGGCCTTCGGCCAACCCCCAGGTGAGACGAGACCCACCCAAAGCAAAGCAGTTTCCGAGGGTGGCCAGGGTGAGGATGCTGAGTCGCAACCTCTCCTCCTCTGCCCTGGACAACGAGCGAAGGCCAAGGTCCCAGAGGTTCCCACGCACACAGCGGCACGGACCCACCCTTGGGGTCATCGAGACCTGTGCAAGACAGGCCGTACTCACCCCTGGCTCAGATGCTCTGCCCCACCCAGGACCCCTATCCCCCACCCCTTCCTTCCAGAATCCTCAGGATGGCCGCACTCTGGGCTCCGGGGCTGCTGGACTCCCACCCACCCTGGCCAGCAACCATGGCCAGGCCTGTTGTCCTGGTACAGGCAGAAACCAGCTCTGAGCCTGCTGTGGGAGGAATGAGTGACCACGAGCACCTCTGAGTGCCTGCGAGGTGCCAGGTACAGGACCCGAGGACGCCAGAGGATCATCCACATGACTGGGGGGACTTAGATGGAGAGACCAAGGCCTGGAGAGGGGAGTGATTGCCATCCCAGCTTCTCTGTTGGCGCCTGTGGCTCCACCCCAGAGGGGGAGCAGAAGGGGGTGGGATCTTCTGATGGACAGCCAAAGCCCCGCCCTCCAGCCACGCCCAGAGAAGGAAGAGGAGCAGTCCTGCGGCCCTCCCCCTGGCCCTCCCCCTGGCCCCCCTCCCCCTGCCTTCCCCTCCTCTCTCAGATCCACTGCTCTGTGACCCCGATTGAGAATCTGCTATAGGTGGGGTTTTAGAAAAGCCCAGGACTCATATTTCTAGTCGTCCCCAAACACTGTCTTGCCAGTGACGCAACACTGGGCTTCATCCACTCACTTCCTCAACCATCCGTTTGCTCCTTAGAAGACGTGCCAGGCAGTGGCACTACCGATGCCAACAAGGGCCAAAGTGACAAAGCCAGGCGTTTCGTAATGTGGAGGGTTTAAGGGCATTTGTTTGTTTGTTTTGGTACCAGGGATTGAACCCAGGGTACTCAACCACTGAGCCACACCGGCAGCCCTATTTTGTATTTTATTGAGAGACAGAGTCTCACTGACTTGCTTAGGGCCTCGCTAAATTGCTGAGGCTAGCTTTGAACTCGAGATCCTCCTGCCTCAACCTCCCCAGCGGCTGGGATTATGGGCGTGCACCACCACACTGGCTCATTTTTGTTTTTTTGGGACGGCTGGTCTCTGATACCTGGGCTCCAACCATCCTCCTGCCTTAGTCTGCAGAGTTCTGAGGCCCCAGGCCTGCACCACACGTCCACCCACCACAACGAAATTCACAGATCTCTAAAGGTATGGAGCAGGGCAAAGATTGGCACTGACCCATGGCCCATGTGCTTGCTGCCCAGCTACACACATGTCCACACTGCAGATTCAGATCCAGGAGCCACTTTGGGGTTCAAGGATCCTGTCATTGCTGTCACCTAGCTCCCGGCCCAGCCCCACTCATCCTCCTGCACCAGGGCACCCTGAGAATCTGGAGGAGCCCAACACTTCCTGGGAAGCAGGTCAATGTCAGGGCTTAGGGGCCTGCAGCCCACCAGGGACCCCAGGGTTCCCGGGCAGAGCCTTAGGACCTGCTCACGTCATGCCCCAGCATGGTGAACGGGGTCCCCAAGGTCACCCCTCCACAAGAGGCAAAGCTGGAATCCAGCCCCGGCTTCGTGTTTCCCAAGGCCCTGGTGGTTCTGGGTGAGGCCAGCGGCTTCCCTCAGTCATCCCTGGGGCCCAGGAGAGAGCTGGGCTGGGGCCGGAGACTGAGGGCTGCTCCCGGGAGCTGGTGCAGGCGTTTGCCAGATGCGAAGGAAGCTAGCTGGCTTGTTGCAGGGCCCGCTTGGTCCCAGTGATGTCCCCATGACACTTGCTCCATCCAGAACCACCCTCTCACCCGCCTGATTTCCAAGCCCATTCCTTGAACACTGCACCCAGCGGGTGGCCACTGCCCGCTGCCCAAGTGGAGGGGTCTGCAGGTTTCTCTTCCCGCTGCAGTGGAGCTGAGAGAAGAGTCCCTCCCCAGGGCAGGTGGGCTCCGTGCCCCTACCTCTGGATTCTGTTGAACTCACCTGCCCTGCTGCCAGGCTGAACCAGCAGCAAGTGTCTTCCATGACCGTGGCCCGGGATCCTCAGTGCCCTGAGTGGCCCTTAAATTCTGCTCCGACTCAGCTAAAGGGGAGCCGGTGAGCCCAGCCCTCTGTCTCCTACAGGCAGGGCCCCTGTGTTATCTGGTGTCATTGCTGCCAGATACGACAGCCGGAAGCCCAGCACGTGTGACAGCCAGTGGACGCGTCCAGGGACTGTGAGAAGCAGGCAGGGACCTGGTCACGCAGGAGGGCCACCCGAACCATGGAGGGAGACTTCACGCAAGAGTAGACTCAAGCCCCCCTTGAGAGCGACACTGGGCCAAATGATTTAAATATTGTTTAGCCAATTACCAGCCTATAAATTAATTGTTCACAGCATGCAGAGGCGGCATCAGGGAGTGGAGAGGTAATTATGCACAAGGCGCAGAACTCCCGCAGAAGAGGCATATTTTACACTTAAGTTATAATTAAACTTAGAGAAATCTCTTCCGCCCAGTGCACAAACATAATCTGTGTCAGCCTTCCCGGGAGCTGCGCCTCTAATCAATTTATTTATCTGCTGTTGGAAGATACCAGGCCTGTGGCCCCCACCCATCCTCAGCACAGGGGCTGCAGGCTCAGAAGCACCTGGGCTGCGACCCCAGCACAGTGCCCCAAGCCCCGGTTTGTGGCTGTTAAAACTTGGAGTCCCAGAACAGGCCAGTGGCCAGCATCAGGAGCACAGGAGGGAGCTCCGGGATCCCAGGGCCAGCACGGGAGTCCCCAGGCAGGCAGGGCTCTGGGCTGGGCAGGCCTAGGACCGTGGCGCTCAAAACCCAAGGATCCTGCCAGGACGGGAGCACTCTCTTGCCCCAGGGAGGTGGAACCAGCCCGTTCTTTAATGGCTTGGCCTAATTAGGAAGCAGCGATGCCCATAAATACTCTGGGCAACACGAAGCTGCAGGGATGGGTCTGCCTGAGCCTCGCAGTTCCCCAAGCAAATTCCGTGACTGCCTGGGAGAGCTGGGTGGAAGAGGGAGCCAGTCCCCGAGTCACTAAACACCGGCCGGTCACTGCTAACTACCGCTCACCATGCCCAGCAGGGTTTCAGGAGACCCAGGCCCACAGACCCCACCAGCCCACGGCCACCTCCACCTGCAGCAGCCACATGTAACCCCTGCCCTGACTTCTAAGGCCTCCTGTTTCCCCACGCGCCCTCCAGCAGTGAGAGTCGCCATCCCGGGGGACCCCTCCAGCAGGGTGTTGTGGGGTCCTGTATCCATTCCAGCAATGCTTCCCTGGGGCTTTATTCCGTTTCCTCCCAGCCAGCTTTTCACATGCCTGACGGCTATTTGGAAATCCTGTTTTAGACAGTGCCTGGGCGAGGCCTGCCCTTTCCTCAGCTGGGCCGTCGTTTTCTTGATTTGTAGGAGCTCTTTTCATATCCTAGAGAGGAGCCTCCATCAGCCTCTGCCTCTGGGGCTGGCCTCTGTGCCTCTATTGCTCCTTTCCTCTCCTTAGGGACTCGTCCTCCCCAGAGCTGAGGTCTGCCCTAGATCTGAATCCTGGTTCCACCTCCCTGCAGACAGAACTCTTACCCTTCCTCCTTTCTCCTTCAGGGCCTTACTCTTGCTGGCCCCAAGGTCACATGGAGACACTTCACCACCCTGCATATCATTCTGGGCTACTTCCTCCTGGTCTTTCCAGGTCCTGCTGGTCTAGAAGCTCCCTGTGAGGACTGGGAGTTCCTCTCTGCTGGGCACTTCTCGCTACGGCTGCTGGTCTGCCCGTTTACTGTCACCACCGGGGAGGGAAACATCGAGGGCTGCCCGGTGGAGGGCCTGGGTGCTAAAGGTGCTCTTCCCTGCGCAGCCTGACAGCAGCCCGACAGCAGCCCCTGCCTCCTGACGCCCCAGGTCAATGCCTCCTCAAGGACGTTTTCCTGGAAGAAGGAGGTCGAAGTGCTCAGGTATCTGCACGGGCTGAGCCCCTGGCAGAAGCGCTTCCCCCCTGGAGGCAGGACTTCCAGAGCACAGCATGGAAATACCAGTGCTCCTGCCCCCCCCTTGCTCCCCGACAGTACCTACCCTGCCTCCTGGGAGAAGGGTGTCAAGCCCTGGTGTCCTAGAGAAAGGCTCCTGTTTATGCAGGTGACATCCCAGCTGGAATCCCAGCTCTGCCTTCCCGAGGCTGCCCCGTCCTGGTCAGGCCGGCAGTGCGGGGAATACAGTATGTGGCGTGGCTCTGGCCAGGCGCCCAGGGCTGCACTTCCTCAGGCTTGTTTCCTAAGGTGGAGGTTCAGGCATGGCTTCGAGACCTTCCTTCCTTTCCAAGGGAGACAGCTGCAGCTGCCCATCTGCTGGCACTGCCATGTTCCCATCCCTGCTGCCTGGGCACCCTGTGCCTTTGCTGTCTCTCTCGACAAGGTATTTTTTCGTTTGCTCTGATTCCTTAACACCTGGTTGCTTGAAGGGATGCTTATTTTACACATGTTTTGACTTCGGTATGAGGCATCCCCCCAAAGCAAAGCAGGAACATTCAGAGATGAAGTGACTGGATTGTGAGAGATGTAAACTGGTGGATTCATCCATTGATATGGATCGACTGAGTGGTAGCTATAGGCAGGTAGGATGTGGCTAAAGGAGGTGTATCACTGGGGTTGTGCCTTTAGGATTTATATCTTGTTCCCCGTGAGCAGAGTTCTCTCTGCTTCCTTGATGCCTTGTCCTGAGTTGCTCACCATGAAATTGCACCTCACCCCAGGCCCAGAGCCATGGAGTCACCCATCAATGAACTGAGGCCCCTGAAACCATGAGCACCAAATAAACTTTTCCTCCTCCAATTGTTCTTCTCATGTCTTTTGAAAACAAAGACAAAACAGCTGAGTAAAACATAGACTGATACTGAGAAGTGGGGTCATTGCTGTGATTCACCTGACCATAGGGTCCAGAAGATTTTGGAGATTTTTAAGAGTCTGTGGGAGGAATTTTTTAAAGTTGAGAGACTTAAACTGGAAAAGGTTTAGAATGTTGAAAATGGAGCTTAATGGGGAATTCTGGTGGAAGCTCAGAGGACAAGAATGCTGATAGGACTGTGGACAATAAAGACTGGGCTCATAGAGTTTCACAGAAGGAGAAATCTATTGGAAATTGGACTAGAAGCCATTCTCATTGTGTTCTAAAAAGAATTGTCTACATTTTGCAAATGTCCTGAGACTTTCTGTGAGGCTGAATTTAAAGTAATAAACTAATACATCTGCTGGAGGAAATTTGAGGCAGCACAGCATTCTGGCAGTGGCATGTATACTACTGGCAGCTTTTATCCAAGTTTACTGTGATAATCAGGATCAGAAAGCAAAGCAGAAAGATTTGAAAAGTTTGCAATTTGGCCAGAAGAGTGTGAGTAAAACTGGGGCTAAGGTAGGTATGGGTATTAAAAGGATCATAGTTCCTAAAGAAATGCTAAGCACTTTACTCATAAACAATAGAAAAGGTGACTTAAGGGCATCTCAAGAATTGGCAAAACCATACTATCTCAGGCTCAAGGGTATAAAATTAAAAACTCATTTGAGAAGAGGTGATGGGGGCACAATTCTCACTTGAGGGGCCTAAGAAGTTACTTCCCAGTGCTCAGACGCACAGGCATTTAGACACTGCTCCAGCCTAGCTCCCAGGAAGTTTGACTACTACTTGAAATGGTGGCAGGCCTTGGTGCAGGAATATAGATGCTGGGGTAGGGGGTCCTAGAGGCTTCCACCAGGATTCAAAGGAAGGCCTGGGAACATAGGCAAAATGCAGAAGGGCTGGCGTCCCCACAGGCGGCCCCCGAGAAGGTGATCCATGAAGATGTTAGAAGGAAGCCAAAACTGTTGTAGAGACCCCCGAGATTAATAGGTGCAGTACTGTGGGACGCTGCCAAGGAAAGCTGCAGAAATCAGGCAGAAACAAGCCAAGAGAGAGGCCATATGAGCTGCAACCAGCAAGACCCTACGGGTAAAGACACACAAGTCTTTGTAGAGAACGTCATGATGCCATGTGCCCCAGATGCTGGAAGTGGAACCACAGGATTTGTTTGCCCACCTGGATTTCAGTCTTCTTTTGGTCCCATCCCTTCTGTCTGGCCCCTATTTCTCCCTTACTCTGTGTCATTATATATTGGATACAGGTAACTTGCTTTACAAGGAAGGGAGTTCAAACTGAAAGTTGGCCTTGAGTCTCAGGAGATTTTGGACTAGTACTTTTGGGTCATGCTGGAACTTTTAAGACTAGGAATTCTTTTTTTTTTAAATATTTTATTTTTTGTTGTAGTTGGACACAACATCTATTTTTTATTAATTTACACATGCTAGGCGAGCGCTCTACCACTGAGCCACAGTCCCAGCCAAGACTGGGAATTCTTAAAAATGGGCTAAATATAGTCTGCATCATGAGATGGGTGTGAGCTTTTGGGCACCAGGGCCAGAATGTTGTGGTTTGGATATCAGGTGTTCCCCAAAAGCTCATGTGTGAGACAATGCAGGAATGTTCAGAGGGGAAATGATCAGATTGTGAGACCTTTATAACCTAATCAATGCATTAATCCACTTGAATAGATTAATTGGGCAGTGACTGTAAGCAGGTAGAGTGTGGCCAGAAGAGGTGGGTCTCTGAGACTTGCCCTTAGGGTTTGTATTTTGTCCCTAGAGAGCAGAGCTCACTGTCTGCGCTCTTTCCTCAGCTCCACCTTTCTTCCTTAATGTTCTCCTCACCTCAGGCCCAGAGCTACAAGGTTGGCCATCTATGGACGGAGACCTCTGAAACCAGGAACCAAAATAAACTTTGCCTCCTGTAATTGTTCTTGCCAGAACATTTGGTCACAGCAACAAAAAAAATAAAGCTGAAAAAACAACACATATTTGTGAATTTTCCAAATTTCCTTCTGTTATTAACCTCTAGTGTCAAGCCATTATGCTCAGAGATGATGATTCCAATTTTTAAAAAATCTTTATTGTTTCTTTATAATGATATACAACAGAGGGATGCACTAACACAGTTTAATCAATCTCATTCCCAGTACCTTCCCTTTTCCTCTGTGCCTTCCTACTTTCAATCTTTTGGAAGTACTGAGACTTGTTTTATGCCTTAACACATGTCCTGTGGCATGCTCTGGGTTCACTGCTATTGTTTGTTGGAATGTTCTGTTGTTGGAAGTCTGCTAGGTCTGGTTGGTAGGGAGTGTTGGGAAGTTTTCTATTTCCCTGCTGATTTCCGAATTGTTTCATCCATTATGGAGAGTGGATTACTGAAGTCTCCCACTCTACTTGAACATTTTTCCTCTCAGTTCTCTCAGTTTTTGCTTTTTTTGTTTTGCAGGTCTGTTGTTAGGTGCATATATGTTTATAATTACCACATTTCTGTGATGGATTTTACGCTTATATCATTATGTAATCTCTTTCTTTATGTCTAATAAATTTGAACTACAGTCTATTTTTTTTCTGATATCAATCAGCCACTCTATCTCTTGAGTAATGTTTACATGGAATATCTTTTTCTATTCTCTCACTTTCAACATATTTGTGTCTGTGATTTGAAAATGAGTCCCATAAACAGCATATCATTGGGTCATGTTATTTTATCCAATCTTTTAATATCTTCCTTTTAATTGCAAAGTTAAAATTATTCACATTTAATATATATGCTGAAAGTAAAGGGAATACTAATCTGATTTTGCTCTTCGGTTCTTTTGCTACCTTTTTTTTTCTTCAGTTCCTCTGTTACTGCCCACTTTGGTTTCAAATACATATTTTCTAGTATTATTTTAATTCCATTGTAATTTCTCTTACTCTTCCTTTGTTGTTGCTATCCTTGTTATTTTCTTATGGTTTCTCTAGGCATTACAATATTGCACTTAACATCTTATAATAATCTCGTTCATGGTAATACCAACTTAATTTAAATTAAACAGTGCACAAAAATTTTACTCCTATATATCACCATTCCCACAAATTTAAGTTGTTGTAATCCAAATCATATCTCCATGCACTGAGTGCCCATCAACCTAGAATCATAACCACCACTTTGTGCAGGTATCTTTTTTTATTCTGATTTGTTATATGTCACAGTGGAATGCATTGTTCCACATCTAGAGCACGATTTCTCATATCTCTGGTTGTAAACAAAGTATGTTCACACCATTCGTGTCTTCATACCTGTACTGTGGATAATGATGTCCATCTCGTTCCACCATCATTTCTAACCCCCTGCCCCCTCCCTTCCCCTCCCACCCCTCTGCCCTATCTAGAGATGGTGCAGGTGACTTTTAAATCAGATTTTTAAAAAGGAGTCACAAACAAAACATGCCTCGGTTCTCTTTTAAATTGACCAGTGAAGCAACTTCTCCTGGCCTTCTTTTCTCTTTTTTATCTATGCATTCCTGCAAGTGACCTGATTTCCTCCTTCTTTATGACTGAATGGAACTCTATTGTGTGTCTATGCCAATCTTTTTATCCACTCATCCATTGGCGAACACCAAGGCTGGCTCCATCGTTGTGGGGAATGGGGGTGTTTATCGTTACCTATTTGTACAAACCCACAATATGGCAGTACAATCTGGGCGACATCATTCCCGTACTCCCCCACCCACCTTGTCCCTGTCCTCCACTGGTCTTCCTGCAGTTTTCGTGAGATGCACCCCCACTTTTCTTTCCTTTCTTCTCTCTAGCTTCCAGAAATGAAAGAAAACACACAACCCCTGACCTGGGTCTGGCTTATTTCACTTAACATCATGCTCTCAAGTTCCACCATTTTCCTGCAGATGACATAATTGCATTCTTACTCGTGGCTGAATAAAAACTCTGTGGTGGATATATTCCACACTTTCCTTAACCAGGCATTCATTGACGGACACCTAGGCTGCTTCCGTAGTTTGACTATTGTGAATTGCGCTGCTATAAACATGGGTGTGCATGTGCCACTGTAGTGTGCTGACTTTAACTCTTCAGGATGAACAAATACCAGGGTGGTCTATTTGGGTCATATGGTAATTCAATGCCTAGTTGTTTGTTTGTTTGTTTGTTTGTTTTAATTTCCATGGTGGGTGTACTAATTTACAGTCCCACCAAGAGTGTAGAAGTGCTCCTTTTCCCCCACCTCCTCTCCAGCAGTATTTATCATTTGCATTCTCGATGACGGCAATTCTGACTGGAGTGAGATGAAATCTCAGTGGAGTTTTGATTTGCATTTCCCTAATCTCTAATGATGTTGAACACTTTTTTCATATATTTGTTGGCCATTTGTATTTCTTCTCTTCAGAAGTGTCTGTTTACTTCATTTTTCCATTCACTAATTGAGTTATTTGCTTTTTTGATGGTTTTATGAGTTCTTCATATTTCCTGGAATAGCTAGCAGAGGTTCCTTCCATTCTCTAGGGTCTCTCTTCACATTCTTAATTGTCTCCTTTGCTGTGCAGGAGCTTTTTTAATTTAATGTCATCCCATGTATTAATTTTTGGCATTATTTCCTGAGCTTTTGGGTTCCTTTTGAGAAAGTCGTTGTCTGTCCCTGTATATCAGAGTCTTGGCTGTATATTAGAGTCTTCTTCAAGAAGTTGCATGGTTTCTGGTATAATTCCTAGGTCTTTGACCCAGTTTGAGTTGACTTCCGTGCAGGGTGAGAGATAAGGGTCGCGTCTCATTCTTCTGCATATGGAGAACCAGTTTTCCCAGCACCGTTGGTTAAAGAGGCTGTCTTCTCCACTGTTTTTTGGGCACTTTTCTCAAGGATCAGATGTCTGTAGATGTGTGGGCTTGGGTTTGTCCTTGTGTGTTTTTCTATTCTGTACCATTGGTCTAAATGTCTGCTTTTATGCCAGTACCATACAGTTTGGGTTTGTTTTGTATGTTAGCTCTGCAGCATAATCTGAAGTCAGGTACTGGGATGCCTCCAGCATTTGGGTTTGTTGTTGTTGTTGTTGTTGTTGTTGTTTGGCTTAGCATTGCTTCAGCTATTCTGGGTCTTTTATTCCTCCAAATTAATCTTTTTTTTTTTTTTTTTTTAGGTGTCTTTGGTATGTTTTATTATGTCTCTGTTTGCTTCTTTCTTTTTAATATATATATATTAAAATATAAATATATATTTACTTATAGGTGGACACAATATCTTTATTTTATTTGTTTTTTTTTTATTGGTCGTTCATAACATTACATAGTTCTTAATACATCATATTACATGGTTAATTCACATGGATTATGAACTCCCGCTTTTACCCCGTATACAAATTGCTGTATCACATCAGTTTCCCTTCCATTGATTGACATATTGCCTTTCTAGTGTCTGATGTATTCTGCTGATTGTCCTATTCTCTACTATCCCCCCTCCCCTCCCCTTTTCTCTCTCTACCCCTTCTACTGTAAATCATTTCTTCCATTTGTATTATCTTGTCTTACCTCCAAATTAATCTTAGGAATATTTTTTTCTAGTTCTGTGAAGAATCTCATTGGTATTTTGATGAATTTGTATAACACTTTTGGCAATGTGACCATCTTGAAAATATTAATTCTAACTGGGTGCCGTAGTGCACACTTGTAATCCCAGCAGCTTGGGAGGCTGAGACAGGATTTAAGTTCAGAGCCAGCCTCAGCAACTTATAAGATCCTAAGCACCTCTGCAAGACCCTGAATCTAAATAGAATACAAAAAAGAGCTGGGCATGTGGCTCAGTGGTTGAGTGCCCCAGGGCTCTATTCCTGGTACCAAAAATACAAAAAGAAAGAAAATATTCCTTCTGTCTATCCATCAACACTGGAGATCTTTCTATGTTCCTGTGTCGTCGTCGTCGTCTTCTTCTTCTTCTTCTTCTTCTTCTTCTTCTTCTTCTTCTTTTTTGGTGGTGGTGTTGGGGACTGAACCCAGGGCCTTGTGCATGTGAGACAAGTGCTCTACCAACTGAGCTATGTCCCTAGCCCCAATTTTATTTTTCACTGCTCTGTAGTTTTCACTGTAGAGGTCTTTTACCTCTTTGGTTAAATTTATTCCCAGGGTTTTTTTTTCTTTTTAGGCTATTGTTAATGTGATTTATTTCTCAGCAATTTATTTATTAGTGTATTTTTATGTTAATTTTGTAACCTGCTACTTTGCTGAATTTGTTTATCATCTCAAGAAGACTTCAGATGGAGTTTGGTTTGGTTTGATTTGATGTTCTAGATATAGGACCATGTCATCAGCAAACAGAGATGATTGGACTTCTTTTCTTATTTCTAATCCTTTAATTTCCTTCTGTTGTCCGACTGCTCTGTCTAGCATTTCAAGACCTATATTGAATAGGAGTAGTGAAAGTGGGCATCCTTGTTCTGTTCCTAATTTTAAAGGAGATGATTTCTGCATCTCCTCAGTCACTATGACTTTGTGTTTGTCAAGGTAAGTTAAGATGTTAAGGTAATTTCCTTCTATCTCTAGTTTCTTCAGGGACTTTATGATGAATGGGTGAATTTTGTCAAAGGCTTTCTCTGCATCTATGGTGATGACAATGATTTTTGTCCTAATTCTATTTTTGTGGTGAATTGCACTTATTGATTTACATATGTTAAGCCATCCTGGCTCCCTGGGATCAATTCAACTTGGTCATGGTATACAATCTTTTTAATATGCTGTTGAACAGAATTTGCTAATATTTTACTAAGGATGTGTGTGTCCAAATTCATCAGAGATATTGGTCTGTAGTTTTCCTACCTTGATGTATCTTTATCTGGTTTTAGTATCAGGATAATACTGGCTTCATAGAATGAATTTGGAAGTATCCCATCCCTTTCTGTTTCATGGATTAATTTGAGGAGTATTGGCACTAGTTCTTCTTTAAAGATCTGGTAGAGTTCAGCTAAGAATCCATCGGGTCCTGGGGTCTTCTCTGTGGGATGACTTTTTATTACTGTTTCTATCTCATTAGGTTTTCTAAGTCCTCTTGATCCAATTTTGGCAGATCCCCCGTGTTTAGAAATGTATCCATTTCTTTCCCACTTGTTAGAGGACACATTTTCAAAATAGTCCCTAATGAACCTTTGGATCTCTGTGTTATCTGTGGTGATTTCTCCCTTTTCATCTCTAATTTTAGAAATTTTGGTCTTCTCTCTTTTTTTTTTGATCAGTTTTGCTAAAGATGTATCAATGTTGTTTTATTTTTACAAAGAACCAACTCTGTTTCAGTGATCCTTTGTAATTTTTTATTTTTTATTTCATTGATTTCAACTCTGATTTTATTTCCTTCTTTCTGATAGTTTTGAAATTGGCTTGTGCTTGTTTTTAAGGGCATTTAGATGCAACTTTAGGGTATTTATTTAGGGTTTTTTCTGATTTTCCTGTTACCACTCATAACTATAAGATTTCCTCTTAAAGACTACCTTCACTATGTTCCAGATGTTTTGATATGTTACATCACTATTCTCAATTGATTCAAAGAATTTTTAAATTCCTCCCCTGATTTCTTCAATCACCCATTCATTATTCAAAAGTATATTATTCAATCTCCATATGTTTGTATAATTTCTGTAGAGTGTTATGTGTATGTGCGTGTTATTTCTAATTCCATTATGATCAGATAAGATCCAAGCAATTATAGTGTGTGTTTGTGTGTGTTTATTTTCTAAGAGTTACTTTGTGGACTAAAATATGGTCTATTTTGGAGATGGTTCCATAAGGAGCTGAGAAGAAAGTGTATTTGGTTGTTGTTGGATAAAATATTCTATAGGTGTCTGATAGTCCATTTGGTTTATAATATTTAGGCCTGAAGAGTCTTTACTGAGTTAATGTCTAGATGGCCTATCTGTGGTGAGAGGTGTGTTGAAATCCCCTCGGGTTATTGTACTGAGGTCTACCTGAGTCTTTAGTTCAAACAGTATCTGTTTCGTGTAACAGGTGCACCAACCTTTGGGCATAAATATTTACTATGATCATATCTTCTTGCTGGATTGTTCCTTTTACCAGTATGAAGTGACCTTCTTTGTCTCTTTGGGTTAATTTTGGCTTGCAGTGTAATTTGTTGAATATGAGAGTAACTACTCTTTTGAGGGGGGTGGGTGGATTGTTTACATAGTACATCAATGCCCATTTACATTCAATGTTTTTATAGAGAGTTTTTATTAATTTTGATTTATATCTAATGTTTAATTTGGTCAGATTTCTCATTTTCTCAGCTCCTCTTCAAATGAGATTTGTCCATTTGTGAGTTCAGCGTTGATTTCTTCTGTGTAGTATTTCCTTAGGTATTTTCTATAGTGCCGTTTTAGTAGTCATGGATTCTTTTAGTTTCTTCTTATCTTAGAAGGTTTTTATTTCCTTTTCAGTTCTGAAGAATGGCTTTGCTGGATATCGCAATCTATGGTGACAGTTTATTTTCTTTCAGGGATTAGAACACATCATTCCAAGCCCTCCTGGCTTGACTCCAAATGTGGCCTGATGTTTTTCTCTTGAGGCTTTTAAAATTCTATCCTTGTTCTGTACTAAGCATATTAATTATCATGTGTCATGGAGAGGCTCTTTTTTGATGTCTCTTTGGGGTTCTGGATGCTTTCTGCATATGGATATCCATCTCATTCTCGAGGTTTGGAAAATTTTCTGTTATTAATTCCCTGAAGAGGTTATTCATTGCATTAGCCTGCATCTCACAACCCTTTTCAGTTCCAGGGATTCTTTTTTTTTTTTTTTAAAAAGAGAGAGTGAGAGAGGGGGGAGAGAGAGAGAGAGAGAGAGAGAGAGAAAGAGAGAGAATTTTTAATATTTACTTTTATTTTTTAGTTCTCGGCCGACACAACATCTTTGTTGGTATGTGGTGCTGAGGATCGAACCCGGGCCGCACGCATGCCAGGCGAGCGCGCTACCGCTTGAGCCACATCCCCAGCCCCAGTTCCAGGGATTCTTAAGTTTGGTCTCTTATGGGGCTGGAGATGTGGCTCAAGAGGTAGCGCGCTCAACTGGCATGCGTGCGGCCCGGGTTCGATCCTCAGCACCACATACCAACAAAGATGTTGTGTCCGCCGAAAACTAAAAAGTGAATATTAAAAAAAAAAATCCTCAAAAAAAAAAAAAGTTTGGTCTCTTAATGTCGTGCCAGAGTTCTTGTATCTCTGATCATGGTTACTCACTTTCTTTTCTTTAATGCTGTCTGACTGTCCAAGGCTGGCCACTCTTCCAGCTCTGCGATTCTGTCTTCAGCATGGGCTACTCTATTAGAAAGACTTTCAACTGAACATTTTATTTGATTTATGGTGCCTTTCATTTCCAAGACTTGTGTTCAGTTATTTTTCGTTATCTCTAGTTCCTTATTGAACATCTCATTCACATCCTGTACTGACTTCCTTAATTCATTCAGTTGTTTTTGTGTGTTATCTTTGAATTCATTGATCATTTTTAAAATCATTCATTTGAGGTCTTCTTCTAGCATTTCATTCATTCAATATCTTTAGAGTCAGTTGCTCATGAATTAGGAAATTTAGGAGGCATGATTATTCCTTGTTTTTTCATATTTCTTGCATTCCCATGTTGATTTTCTTTAAATATCTATTTTTTAGGTGTAGATGAACACCTTTATGTTTTATGTGGTGCTGAGGATGGAACCTAGGTCCTGCCCATGCTAGGTGAGCGCTCTACCACTGAGCCACAACCTCAGCCCCCCATGTTGATTTTTATGCATCTATTAGAAAGGATTTGTCTTCCACTCTTACATGTGGACTTTTTAGGGCATAGTCTTCTCTTACCAATATGTTATAGGGTGGTCTAGACTTAGATCCCTTGTGGGGGTGGTATCCACAGCCTTTGTGTTAATTCTCTGTTTCTGCTGTAGGTAGGAGTGGCTATCCATTAGTCGGGCCTGAGGGCCTCCCCCGAGCCAGCCATTTCTACTTAGGTCCTGATTGTTAGTTGTTGTTGTTGTTTTTTTTTGGGGGGGGGGCGGGGGGTTCTCTTGTATTCTTCATATTAAACTGTCACTGAAGTTTTAATATGCTTAATCTGTGTGTGAAGCAAGGTACATGGTCTCTTGACCGGGTTTAGCTCAGAAGTTAACTCTCTAGTCTGTGAACTTATAGTGTCCCTGTAGATTCCCAGCACCTTGCTAAGAAGCAGTACTCCACTGCTTGAATCCTGAGTCATGGGGCAAATGAAAATGCAGCCTTCCTCTAATCTACCATCTGGACTCTGTCCTGATCTTTATTTTTATTCTGTAGTGTCCTTTCTTTTCAGCCTGATGAAGTCCCTTTAGTATTTGTTGTAGGGCAGGTCTGATAGCAGTGGATATTCTCAGTCTTTGCTTCTCCTCCTCCTCCTCCTCCTCCTCTCCTCCTCCTCCTCCTCCTCCTCCTCTTCCTCCTCTTCTTCTCCCAGCCCCCTCCTTCTTCTTCTCCTCTCCTTTTTCTTGTTGTACTGTGTTGCTCAGGCTAGCCTTGAACTCATGATCCTCCTTCCTCAGCCTCCTGCTGGGATCACGGCATGCACCACCTCACCTTCCTTCTCCCTCCTTCTTGAAGGGTAGTATTGCCAGATATAAAATTCTTGGTTGTTAAGTTTTTGTTTCAGTGCTCTGAATGCATCATCCCTTTGCCTTCTGATAGACATGGTTTCTAGTGAGATAACAACTATAAGTCTTACAGAGGATGTTGGGGCTGGAGTGGGGGCTCAATGGTAAAGCACCTGTGGGGCAAGTGTGAGGCCCTGGGTCCCATCCTCACTACCACATATAAATGAATAAATAAAATAAAAATCCATTTACGACTAAAAAATATTTTAAAATTCTTACTGAGGATCTCTTGTACATGATCATTACTTTTTTCTTGCTGCCTTTAGGAGTCTCTTTGTCTTTAGATATTGACTGTTTGGTTACAATGTTTGCAAATGTGGAGCACTTTGGTGATTATTGAAACTTTTGGATGTATAAAATAATATTTTCATCAAATTTGGGAAAAATCAACCCAAAGTTGGACTCAAAAAAAATATATGCTGATAGTTTTGTCCATTTTTTTCATTGTTATAGAGGAGCACATTTGGAATCCCTCATGCTATCATTTTTGTTTACATCACCCCACTTAAATTAACTTAACCTTAAATTAATTGGTACATGATCACCCTCAGCCTTTCACTGTTTGTTTCCCACCCACTGATGTCACTCGGTCATCAACTCCTAGTCCTCATGATTACTACTTACTCCTAAACACCTAAAAAACTTGAGGTATTGCAGCCACCAGTCTCCTCCACCAGTATCCCATCCCAGTTTCTCACTGGAGAAAGTTTTAACAGTTGCAACACTCTTAGATGATTTTACCCAACCAGCTGTTCAACTCCAAAATCCCATTTTAGAATTTGCTTCCTACAGCCACTTCCAGTACCAACTGCTCTCAGTCAGGTTTCCTGAGAAATAGACATCAAGACAGAGATTCTCATGCAGGTGATTTTTCAGGGAGAACTCTATGGAATGCACTTTAAGAAACTGAGGGATGTGAGGCTGGTAGGAGGAATAAGTAGAAATTGTGAAGCGAAAGCAACAAAGGACTCGGTTGATCTCATGGGAAACTTGAGTTGGGTTAACCCTTTAGGTCGTCTCAAATTAAAGCAAGGAGCTTTGTGCTCCGACAATGGCCAGTCATTGGATGCAGGCTCAAACTGGGGTGAGGCAGACTTCTTTGGCAGAGGCCATTCCTAAAGAAATACTCAGCTACGAATTATCATCAGGCAACATTCCCAGAAGCTGGAACAATGGGTATTTCCATGTGGACATGAGCATCTGGACAATGCATCATAGCCACCCTACAAATTATTATTATTATTTTTTTAAAGATAGAGTGAGAGAGGAGAGAGAGAGAGAGAGAGAATTTTTTTAATATTTATTTTTTAGTTATCGGCGGACACAACCTCTTTGTTTGTATGTGGTGCTGAGGATCGAACCCAGGCCGCACCCATGCCAGTTGAGCACGCTACCGCTTGAGCCACATCCCCAGCCCCCCTACAAATTATTAGATAATTGATTTTCTGCCTGTTTTATTTTATATACAAATATATGACTATGAATTTGCCTATAAGCACAGTTTTAGCCACATCCCATAAGTTTTGCTATTTTAAAATTTTTATATAGTTCCCAAGATTTTCTAATTTAATCTTCACTTCTTCTTTGCCCCAAGGGTATTTTCTGGGTTTCTTTTATGTTTGTTTGTAGTGGTGATGAGTATCCAATATAAATATAGTAAGAAAGCTTATTCCGAATTATCTCCATCATTTAAAACTTTTGTATAGCTTTCAATGGCCTAACTTTGGTCAATTTGGGTAAATGTTTCAAGTGAATTTGAAAAATAACATGCATTCTGTTGTTTAACACACCATAGTGTTCTTTATGTGGTCTTTGCCAAAATCCTGAGAAGTGATTTGGTATTGTGCTGTATATTTGTCAGTTACTTCAAGTCTGTTAAACATATTCAGCTCATCTTTATTTATAGTAATTTTTTGTCTGCTTGATCTATTTATTATAGAAAAAAAGTATTTTTCTATTTTTTCTGTTATTTTAGCCATTTTTCCTTTACATATTTTAAAGTTATATAATTAAGTTAATAAAAATCTGTTATAGCTTTCTGCTGGTATAACTCTTTTATTATCTTCAAATGACCCTCTTCATTTTAATTTATAAATATTTTATATCTATTTATTCATATGTATGAATAGATACATACACATGTGTGCGTGCGTGCGTGCGCGTGTGTGTGTGTGTGTGTGTGTGTGTGGTACTGGGGAATTAAACTCAGGATAGTTCTATCACTGAGCGACACCACCAGTCCTTTTTAGTTTTAACTTCTTTTCAGACGGGGTCTGGCTGCATTGTCCAGCCTGGCCTCACACTTGAGATCCTCCTGCCTCAGTCTCCCGAGTCAAGAGACAGCTTTCCTTTGGTGGGTGTTTCCATGAGTGTGTTTCCTGCTCTCTCCTCTCAGCCTGGCTGGGGTCTTCTGTGTTGTGGGTGTGTGTCTAGCAGGCGGCACGTACCCACTGACTTTAAATCCCATTCTGACAGCTTTTGCTGTGTTGGAAGGTTCTGTTCTTCCGTGTCTACTCCCCTTTTGGGTTTCTACCTGCCGTCTACTGTTTGTTCTCCATTTTTTCCAGGTTTTGTGTCCCGTTTCCCTACCTCCCTGCACCCTCCTTTCTTCCCTTTATCATCTTCGTAGTTTGGTGCCTCTGTTTTAAACCTTCCTCGGGATGATACCATGCATCCTTGACCTGCCCCGTCTCGTAGAAACTAAACCCATACTGTCAACTCCTCCCAGATAGTGCCGAAAGCTCGTGACCGGCCACCCACACCCCACCCTCTGCCTTTCTTATTGGTGTTGCCAGACACCTAACTTCCACCCATGCTCTATATCCCAAGAGATTGTTATTGTTGAGGCCGATATTAACCTACCTTACCCAGAAGTCTTGTCTTACCCAGATGTCACGCTTCCTGCATAACCAGTGCTTCTGCTCGGGCTCATTTTTCTTCTACCTGAAGGATCCCTTCCGAACTTCTCTCAGTTTAGGTGTGTTGGAAGGGAATTGTCTTGGTTTTTTTTATTTGTCTAGAAACATATTTATTTCACTTTCACTTATTTTTGCTACTTACATGGGACTTAAAGTTCTAGGAGAGCCAACCACTAGTATTTATTGAGCAACTAAAACTGTACACGTAATTCTCCACAAACCCCCGGGGAGACAAGGGCAGGATAATGCTATTCCTATCTCCATTTAGAGAGGGAAATCTGAGGCTGAGAGCAGTTCAGAAATTTGCCTAAGGTCACCCCAGGTAAGTTGGCATTCTCTAGGGAAACAGAACCAGAAGGAGATACACATCCTTCTCCATGCCTACCCATGAAATAAGGCATTGGCTCCCACGACTGTGCAGGTTGACAAGCCCCAACATCTGCTGTCAAACTGGAGCCCCAGGATGTTGACGTGCACGCCCTCGCGGGAGGCAGGCGGGCTCCCTCTTGCTCAGCCTTTTTGTTCTATCCAGATCTTCAAGGGACAGAAAGCGGCCCCCTCAATTGCCAAGGGCAACCTGCCTGACTCAGCCTACTATTCAAATGCTAATCTCACCTGGAAACCCCACAGACACATCCAGAAGAGTGCTTGGGCAAGGTGTCTGGGCACTGGGTGGCCCATTCAAGTTGACACCTAGGTGAGTCACCACACCTCACTGAGTGGCAGAGCCAGGACTGGGAGCTTAGCTGTGCACACCACACTGACTGCTCAGCCCTCCTGGGTGCCTGGGCAGCTCTTCCCTCTCTCATGTCCACTGTGTACACACGTGCTGTGCGCTGACAGACACAGAGCTGCCCATCAAAGTCTTCAGGCCACAGACGCACGAGAGCTGGGCCCCGACGCGGCCCCTTCAGGGCTGAGGAGCCTTTTTCAATGCCAGAAAAATGCCACTCAGTCAACTTGTGGACTGCAGCGTCTCTGCAGAGGAACCTCATTGTCTTTGGGGAGGTGATTTGCTTTTCTCTCTGGATACTTTGAAGACTCTGGTCTTGGTTTACAGCAGTTCTACACAGCATGCCTGGACCGCTTTCCTTTGTGTGGATCCGATTTGGCATTTGTAGATTTCCCACCTAAGACTTGATTTCTCGCATCTACTCCATCCCTCCTGGAAAATCCCCCGTCTTTATATCTTCACATACTGCTCCTCCTCCGCCCTCTCTGCCTCTCTGCCCTCTCTGCCCCTCCGCGAGCTCCAGCTGGGCATGTAGAGAGGGCTCCCTGTTCCAGGGGTGTTTCGTGTGCTCTCTGAATTTCCCCTCCTGTGATTCTTTATCCTCTTTCCCCTTTGATCAATTTCCTTCTGTTGCTGAGCCCATCTACTAACTTTTTGATTTTAGTCACTGAATTTTTCAGCTCTAAAATGTCTGCTCTGTAGTAGGTTCCGGGCACCTAGGGAGATTCTCTCTGTCCTCATCCCCTTCCGAAGTGGCTCAGTCCCTCTGTGGTGACACTGGCCACTGAGTGGTCTGCGGCCTGTGCTGTTGTCCATTTCTTTCTCTTGGCCATGCTTTTTGATATGCCTTGTGGTGCCCTTGGCCAGTGGGCACCCTTCCAGGCATCCCCACAGGAGCCTGGCGAGCCCTGGCCTCCATTGCTGTGTCCCCAGGAGGGTGGCACCCTGACCGTTTTCTTCTCAGCCTCCTGACTTCCTTCTCTACACAACTTCACTCACCAAAAAGTTCACCAGTAAGTCTTCGAGCATCAGGTTCACTGTTGCCACCCCCCTCCTCATCAGGACCTCTGCTGCTCAGTTCTTGGTACCTTGACATCCAAACTGCCCTCCCAGCCCCGTGACATTCAGCTGTGACATTCGGTGGCCTCCCTGCCTCCCATTTTGTAGGAGGAGCTTTCCCCAAAGACAGCAAGTAGCAGAGTGGCCGACGTGAGCGTTCCTGATCACGGCAGTGGCGGCAGAGGAAGCAGCTGAGGTCCACCACTCAGCCCACACCCTTGAGGCCCTCCCTCCCTCCCTCCCGGGCCCCTCACAGCAAGACTAGGGGGCAGGGCCTGGGGCACAGCTGGGAGGTGGCACTGGGGACTGAACCCTGACCTGTCTGAAGCCCTGTGCCGCTGTGTCCTGCTGGCTCTGGTGGGAAAGCCTCTACCCATCTGACTCACCTGCAGGATGAAGGAGGCCCAGCCTGCTGGAGTGTACTGTCCACGCTCCAGAAAGGACCAACACCAGAGCCTCTAGAGACCCCCGCTGGTCCCCAGGGGGCCTGCCTGATCCTTGAATCCCTGGAGACTGTGTGCAAAGAGGAGTTGTCCCTCAGCCCCTGGGGAGGTTGGTTCCCAGACCCTGCTCCACCGACCCCGAAGTTCATACGCGTCCACCTCTCTCACAGTGGCCTAGCTTGGCACGTAACCCGCACACGACCCCCACACACTTTCAGTCATCTCTCGGTGGCTCGTGGTCCCCACCACGGTCCACGTGTTGTGTGAAGAGCTGGCATTCCGTGCTGTTCAGGAGATCATGGCAACAAAGGTCTCTGTGTTCCCACAGACACGACGCTTTTCCAAAGTCTCATCCACAGCTGGGGGGACCCCTCTGGGACACCCCGTGAAGGACTGTTGCACGTCCATTTGTGTTTTTGTAGGAAACGTGTCCATGGCTTTCATTAGATTCCCACCAGCTCTGTGACCAAACCAAAACGAAGAGAGCTATCTGCCCGCCCCGCTTGGCACCCCACTTGGCACAGCTGTAAGTTGGGGAAGATCTGATCAGAGGATACAGGTGAGATGCTCAGCTCTGAGCCAGGCTCTGGCCAAGTCTCATCGGAGACTCAAGTTCGAGTCCCAAGGACTGAGCCTAGCGAGTCCAAGTCTGGATAGCTTGTGGCCCCCTGTGGCAGCTGCTCCTCCCTCTGTCCCCAGGGAAGTGTTGGAGCTGATGAGGGGGTGAGCCCTCCAGCATCTTGCCCAGGGCTCAGCCTCTGAGACAGCCCCTAGATGTCACACACTGAGAGGCACTGGACGGGCCACACGGGTGGGAATCCGGAGGTGAAGCTCTCAGCCTGGGCTACACTGCAGGGGCCTTGGCCCAACAGTGACCACAGAGTGACCGGGGGCTGGTAGCACCCTTAGTGCCCCAATGTGCTTAGCCCAGAATCTCCTTTTTCTTCATGAGTTTTATTCGTTGGAACAATTTAAGGTTCACAGCAAAACTGAGAAGATAGCAAGCACAGAAAGATCCTGCATCCCCAGAGCCCACGTCCCCTGGTGCCACCTTGGGCTGGCAGGGCACTCGTGAGACACATGGCTGTGAGCCCACGTCCGTCCTTTACTGGGGTCTCCTGAGCCCTCACCTGCACCCTCCTTCTGCCCGTGGTGCTTTCCTTGCTGTGTCCCTGGGGCTCCTAGCTGTGGAACTTCTCCGACTTCAGCGCCTTGTGACCGCCACCGCGTTGGGTGCGTGGGGCAGGAGTCTGTAGAACGTCCCTGTCAGGCAGTGTCTGCTGCGTTCCGTGCATTTGGCCTAGATGGTGGGCTCAGAGGACAAGAGGTGGCATTTCCTTCTGGTTCCATTGGATCAGGGGTGCATGGTGTCCTGTCCTGAGACAAGAGGTGGCAGCCAGTCCCATCAGTGGGGTCAGCTCCCTGCAGAGCCCACTCTGGGCACCGGCTCTCTTATGAGACTCCCAATGGTGCTCGTGGCTGGTTGACTGATTCTGCAGTGGCCAAGACCACACATTGACATTGGTCAGCTCCCACGCAGACACTGACCAGCAAGGCCGCCTGCTGAATGGTCATCATCCTTCATCCTCGGGCCATTTCTGCTCTCTGGCCATGGAGCCGGTCAGCTGTTCTGTGTAGAATTCCGTGAGCAAGTGGGGATCGGGGTCTGGTGATGCCGCAGGCCCCCCACGGTGTAGCCCTGGGTGCCCAGCTCAGTGTGGGCTATTCCAACCCAGGCAACACCACATGGAGTGTGTGTGACTCTCCCTTTCACTGGTGAGGAAGCCGAGGCCCCTAAGTGACCTGCCACTCAGCCAAGAACGAATCCAGCACTGGGTGCTGGGTAGGGAGAGCCCAGGACCAACCCACAGGCCACCTGACACAGAGGTCATCTCCAAGGAAGAGCGTGACACCTCATCTTCTTCGGGCACACGCCTTAGTTTTCAGTCTCTCAGCTAAATGACCAAGGGACCCTGGGGCCTGGACAGAGCCCATTCTGCCAAGCATTGGGTGGGAAAGTCAGAACAGACCAAGGAGATGATTTTTCCTGTGCCATCTCCCCTGGGCATGAAATCCCAGGGAGGTGCACTGAGAAGAAAAGGTCAGTCAAGGCCAGGTGGAGGCCAGCTCCAGTCCCTGGACACAGCTCCTTGGGACCCTGCAGCCCAAACGTGTTCTGCAGAAGCAGCGGCTTCTGGGGTCCAGCCCAGTCCAGGAGGTGTGCAGCCAACTTGGCCCCAGGCATGGGCGGGTGACTCATCCTCAGACACAGCCTGGGGACCTACACCCCAAGCCAGGTGAACAGGGCTGCCGAGGGGACCCTCTCCCAAGTCTGCCAGAACTCAGCCTTGCCTCTGCCCTTCCTGGCCTTGGCTTCTACTCTTCAGTGGGCACAAAAGCCTTGCTGCCCAGGGAGGATCCCCAAGGCCAGGTGGAGGCCAGCCTCGAGGCCTGAGTGCACCTGGCTTTGAGGAAGGTCACGGTCACTCATTCTCAATGGTCTCCATCCCGTCACCTAGACCACCCCTGGCAAAGAGCAGTGTCCCTTAGGCCTGCTGATGTGCCCCTCCCCCGGCCTGCACCTCCAAGCAGCTCCCAGGCCAGCGGGGAGCACGCTGCCCCCTTGGCCAAGATGACCACTGTCCTGTTTCTAGTTGGGTCCCAGTCGGGGCCCTGTGCAGACTGCAGGGGGCGTTGTCCAGAGCACCAGGCAGTGCCCGGTAGGGAGGGGATCTCCAGCAGGGACAACACAGAGGAGGGGGTTAACTAGGGGCAGGGACTGGGGGACAGGGCAGGGCCACCATTCCAGGGCAGCGAGTGGCCAAGAAAGGGGGGCAGGGACCCACGCTCGGCCCTGCTGACTCTGAAACCCACAGTGTCCATTCCTCACCCCCAGCCCAGGCTCAGCCCAGGCCCAGCGGGGAGCACAGGGCAGCAGGAGGAGGCCCCAGGGAGGAAAAGCAGCCCACCCAGGTACCGGCACAGGAACCGAGGTCAAGGACACCAGCCACAGGACATGCAAAGGCTGCTGAGAGGACCATGAGTGATTCCTAGATGCTGGACAGAAGGCAGCCACCTGGCCACAGCACCAGGCCCGGTGACCACAGACCTGATGGCCCAGGACATGCTAGGCTGAGGTCCAGGCCCAGGGGCTCACCAGACTCAAGGCCAGGAGGGAAAGCAGAGTCCCTTGGCACCAGGAGGCCAGAGGCGGCCAGCCTTAGGGAGGAGGGACAGGCCAGCCCGACGTCAGGAACAGGGGAGCCAGAGACAGGGCTTCTATGTCAGAGTGCCAGTGGGGGGGTCCGGGGTGCACAGGGGAGCTCCTCGGGAAGGGGTGAGGAGGACATCGGCACTGCCGGGACCTCGAGGCCTCCAGACGCCGCCACGTGACAGGAGAGAAGGAGAACACACAGCCCTAGAACAGGCCTCCCATCCTCTGGTGCTGGGTGGGGAAGGGCTGGAAGAGGGGAAGCCAAGGGTGAGTGACCACTAGGAGCTAAAGGTCATGGGGGGGCGGGCTCCATGCAGGGGTCAGTGTTTGCTCCCTCCCAGCTGTCCCTCTGGCCACCCCTATCCTGCACTTTCACAGGCTGAGCCAGTCCAGAGGGGACAGAGCCACTCACCAGTGACCAGAGCAGCCCCCGCAGGGACCCAAAGTCTGGCTCTGGAGCTCAGCCTCCCCTCCAGAGCTCTGCACCTGAGAGAAGGCCCTGACCGCTCAGAAAGGGAGGCCCCTGCCACCTGGCAGCAGGGGGACCCCCAGCTATGCTGGTGTGACCCTGGCCCGGGCAGCACTGCCCGCCCCTCCCAGGCTGGCCCTGGACCCAGAACCCCAGTGATGGGGCGGAAGAGAAGCGCACTCTGAGCGCTGCCCCCTCCCTCTCCTGCCCCTGCCCCTGCCCCTGGAGGGAGAGCAGTCTCCTGGCTGCCCAGCAGGAACAGGGGCCATGTCAGTGGAGCCCCAGAAAGCTACCCAGAAAGCCTCTGTTCCCCTTTCCACTGAGAAAACCAACACAGGAGGTGGCCACTTCCCCAGGGCCACACAGTCTACTGACCGACCGACAGACCGACCCTGGTCCTCACCCTGCTGCATCTCTCGGCCACTGCCAGGCCGGGCCCAGTGCTGCAGGCTCCGTGGGCCTGGGCAGGCCCAGCCCCCGAGCAGCCTCTGCTGCTGAGCCTCAGAGCGCAGGCAGTGACGGGGCCTGGCCCGGCTGGGCAGCCCCTGCTCCGGGACAGGAGCAGCTGAGCCGGGCACTCCGGAGGGGCGGGAGGAGCCCAGAGATGGCCTGGTAGGGGGACAGGAAGCAAGTCAGCAAGCACACAGCACAAACCCTGGCCTGACCCAGGGTCTCCGGGGCCAGGGCCCTCGGTCAGGCAGACAGTCTCCAGCCGCAGCTGGGAAAGCGTCCTACCAAACCCGGGGTACAGGAGGGCTGGGCCTGGCCCGCCCAGGCTGCCTGCTGGGGTGGGGGCTGCGCTGCACTGTCCCGTGTGGGTCCACAGGCTGCTCAGCTGTGAAGAGGAGAGGCCACCCACTGGGGGTCACAGGGGGACCCGGGTTTTCCGAAAGGGCCGGTGGAAGGGAAGGGAGGAGAGGCCGTGGGTCCTGAGGCCTGGGGTGGGGCCTCCTCCCAGGAGACAAGGCTCAGCCCTTTGTCCCTGCAGCCACAGCAGGTGGGGGAAGGGTCCGAGCCCCTTTCCAGCTGCTAGGGGAGGCTCCTGGCCCTTCCTGTGGGGCAAGGGAGGGCTCTGGGCCCCCATCCCTGGTTTGGTGCCCAGTCCTGCCTAGCGCCTGGGCCCTCAGTCCACAGCCGTCCCTGGTCCCTGCCGCACGCTGCCAGCTTGCTTTTTGTGTCGTGACTGGCAGGGCCAGTCTCCTCCAAGGAGCAGCACCAAGCTTCTGAGAGTTGATGGTGGGTGAGGGGCGGAGGGAGGCCACTGGGCCAGCTGTGCCCGGTTCCCCAGGCCCGAGCTGGCCCAGTGAGAAGGGAACACCCTCCCATCTGTAGAGCAGGGCAGGGGTCAGAGATCCAGAGGCCCAGGCATGGGCCTGACCCAAGCCTCCCAGAGGCCAGCTGCGTGTCCAGGCTGGGCCACGTGCACTGCCAGCTGCCCTCCCACATGCCTCCCATAGGGGACCCAGTCCCTGCAGTAGCCTCTGCAGTGACTGCTGTGGTCTGCTCACACGTTCATCTGCCTCCGTGTATCCTGTCCTCTGACCCCCACTCTCCTGAGCATCACCTTGGTGGCCTCAGGGTCCCCTCCTCTGCAGAAATGCAGCCACTCCCAGCTTGAGCCCTCAGCAGGTCCCAGAAACTGTCACTTAAATGAGAGCCCTGGGAGGAGTCTGGGCTGCATCTTTCCCAGAATGCATTCCCTTCTGGGCCTGGAATAAGAACCCTGTGACAAATAATGTCAAAAGACTTCCTTTCTAAACAAGGAGAATGCCTCTTCAGTCACATTTCCCTTATTGTCCTGGCTGCTAGGAGGCTCAGTGCTGCACCCAAGGCCAGCTCTGTGGCCACTCCACTCTGCTTGCTTCTGTATTCGGCCTTGCCTCTGGGATCACCTTTACTTTCTCATCTCCCCAGCATGTGTGTCCCTAGCACAGCTCCCAGCTTCGCAGGACTGAGGTGGACTTGATCGTCATGAGCTTGAAGTTGTGCATGGTGCAGCAGTGCCCTCCAAGACCCCCAGCTGGTGCCCACAGAGGCCATGAGCTCAGGAGGCAGCAGGGCCTGGGGAGCAGGCCGGGCAAGTGGAGCGGTGAAAGGCAGGCAGGGGGCACTCAGTGGCCTTGCTGATGGGGTGCTGGACATGAAAGAACAGTCCCTGTGAAGGCTGGAATTTGGAGGGGGCTGGGGGGTCACTGGAGAGAGGAAGAGGCTACAGGAAGAAGCCAGGGAAGGAACCAAGACCAAGGGCACTTCTCCAAATCTCCAGCCACAGGGGAAGTGGGGGGGCTGGGTGTCAAGGGGGCTGCCCCCCTCCGTGGGGCAGTTCTGTGCTTCCAGCAAACACCGAGACCTCGGCACCAAGGGCCAGTGGCCAGCCCGCCCCCTGTGGGATGTTCACTCCACCACCTCCTCTGGAGGCCTGGCTACAGGGAACACCGCTGACCCTGGCCCTGGCCAACGGGGCTTGTGCTCCCTGGAGGAGGCTGCCAGCCTCCACCTAAGGGGGACGCTGTGCAGGGCACAGCCCAGAACCTCAACAGATGGGAACAGGAAGTCTCACTGTTCCCTTTACTGTGACCCTGTCTCGGGGCATGGAGGAGAGGGGCGTGCCCAGCAGGGCATCCCACCAAAGCTAGGGTACAGGGTAAGGATGATGGGCCCGGCCACTTCTCAGCCACACCCGCAGCAGCCTGCCAGTCAGAAGGCACTGCCTGAGTCCCCATGGGCTGGTTCCCAGGCTCCACCTGCAATACTTCATGTCACCAGGGACCCTGTGTCCAGGGTCAGCAGCAAGAGCTGGCCAGCTGGCCTCTGTCCAAGCCCCGACCATCCTCTCTGAGGATGGCCCTTTAAGAAGCTGGGGGCTGCTGCTGGCCAGCTCAGGGACGGGCACGTTCCCGATGGCTCTGGAAGGCTGAGTTGGAGAGGAGACAAAATGTTCTTGCACAGCTCGGTAAACAAGCCTAAAGTGTTTTGAAAGCTTCTGTCGATATAAAGGACCATGATATAAATGCAAGAATTGCAAAAGCAGGCTCCCAGCTGCCTGGGAGGGGTGGCAGCTGGAGGCAGGGTGCCCAGGGCCGCCCACGCCAGCCCAGGGCAAAGCCGCTGGGGTGTCCAGCTGTGCATCTTCCTGCGCGTGTGCGTGCGTGGGCGCGCGCGCGCGTGTGTGTGTGTGTGTGTGTGTGTGTGTGCAAATCGGCGAGGGGTGTGTATACAGGTACCTCCGAGCGTGCGCACGGGCAGGTCAAGGCCTGTGGGTGCAGCACTCCAGGGCTGTCCTGTGTGCAGACAGGAAGCACACGTGTGTGGACTCAGCAGCTCCCGCCCACCCGGTCCCTCCTGGGGCATCGCTCGGGGAGACATTTGGCCCAGGCTGCAGAACCACCCCAGCCCAGGACAGGAAGGAAGCAGGAGCCCAGCTCCCCCGAGAGCTAATTAAGGGTCAGGGGAGTGTGGGGACCTGGTGACTGAGGAAAAGACATCTACAGAGCCAGGGAGCCAGGCGAGTGGCCCCACGGGGTGGACCTGTCACAGGTCTCTTAGCTCATCTAGGACTGATCTTCACTGTAATGATGGTGCAGAGGGCGTAAGAAGTCCCACTGGGATCATCCCAGAGCAGGGGGTGTGGCCTCCAGGTGGCACCAAGGCCAGGCAGGGGGGACGAGGCCAGGAGAGGCCAGCTTAACACCAGCTCAGGGCTGCAGGGAGGTCATCTAACCTCAGGGCTGGGTTGTGTCACCGTAAGATAGGACAGGCTGGTAGTGAGGTTGGGTGTGTGCCCCGTGCAGCCAGCCAAGGTGCTGGAACCTCTCCCGGCCCACTCTGCACTGGCCTTTCCCACCCGGCCACAGGGTCAAGGAGCTGCAGCATCCCCAGGCACTGGGCCCACCAAGGCCCACTCCACAACCCCACGAGCCTCTCTGTGGCGCCTGCCAGGCCCAGGGCTGGGCACGGAGCGCCAGGGGCAGGCTGCCAAGCCATCCCTGACCCAGGACAGGCACCAAAGGCAGCAAGGCGGCAGCAGGCTGACCTGGGGGAGCAGGGCAGGCCGTGCTGGTCAGCACTGGACCGGAACAGCAGCAGGACACAGTGGTGTTCAGCTAATGCCCCACCCATCAGCAAGCCCAGGGGGCAGAAGAACCCGGAAACCCAGGACAGGACCTGCATGCCTCCGAGGTCCCGTGAGGAAGGGGCAACCCAGGATGTCCTGTGCTGGCCTGACAGCAAGTCCAGTCCTGCCCAGCCGGAGCTGGCTTCTGTCCTCAGACCTGCAGGGAAGTCAGGCAGCAGGAACCGGACAATTCCTGGACCCTGCCCAGAGCCCAGGGGCGGCCCCTGCAGGCAGAGGAACATCTTCCCCTCTGGACACAGCAGGAGGCAGCCCGCGGGGAGGCCCGTTTGGGAAATGGGTGTCACAGAGCTCACTGAGGGGCCAGCCAATGCCAGGGAAGCCAGGCTGTCCACCCCTCAGACTCTAGGGGCGGGTGAAGGGGGACTCCCTGGCAGGGCTGAGGCCCTGGTCGCCAGTCGGCCCCAACCACTCGGACACCAAAAGGCCAGACAAGTCCCTTCCCGAAGTTCTAGAGAGAAGCGGACTCACAGCCGCTGGGTCTAGCAGCCCTACCTCAGGGACCATCAGGCAGCAAGCAGCCAGGCGCGGGTGGGCAGCGTGGCCTGAGCTGCCCCCAGCCCTCCACCCTGGAAAGGCTGGGACAGCCATACCAGTGCCAGCTCGGCCCCTGCAAAGTCTGCCACCTGGCTGCCACCCCTCCCAGGAAGGCAGCGAAGGCCCTTCCGTCCCCCTAGACAGGGCGGGGTGAAGGCCCCAGCAGACTCTACCAAGGCAGCAGCGGGACCCAATCTCAAACAGGCCAACGTGTCCTCTCACAGACTGGTCACCCCAGGCAGGGCTGGGCCCACAGTGGCCCCACAGCACCCTGGCCCTGGAGGGCCCTGGTAAGTGCACCTCCAGATCCCCCCACATCAGCCCTCGTAAGCCTCATGCCCCTCCCACCAGCAGGTGCTCCCGCAAAGACCGGGAATGACATGGGCACTCCCAGCCCAGCAGCCCCAGCCCACCCAGGAAGGTGCTGTAGCCTCACCCAAGGGGGTCTCCGGGCCCTGCCCATGCTGGGTTCCAGGGTCATGCTCATGTGAGAAAGCAGTGTTCCTTGGCACGCCCTGGGCACAATGCTTACAGCTCCAGTCCCTCCATGCGCATAGGGTGCATGACCCCGCACACCAAGACCTCGTGCATGACCCCGCACACCAAGACCTCGGACCCCAGACCCTTTTCTCAGAAACCTCTGTGGGTCAACATCCTACAGTGGTGGTGCCCAAGAGCAAGCTGCTGAATGTCCCTCCACCACCAGAGCAGAGAGCTTCAGGTGCCCTGGGCCTTGAGGCCTGGTGTGGCCAGCACGCTGTCCTCCCACCTCACCAAGCACGGGGGTCTGGGGGACTCTTCTGTGTACATGGAGTTTCCGGAAGCCACCTGCAGCCAGAGACACGGAGTCTCAGAGCCAACAGAGACCTCAGACCCCTCCAAACTCACCCAGTCCCTAGGGACTGTGACCTGGCCAGTCCCCCGATAGGCGGCGGCAGGCTGGGTTGAGATCCCAGCATCTGGACCCGAGGGCCGACCCCCCTCCCCCAAGGCAGAGGCTGAGAGGGGCTGAGTGCCTCTGACCCCAGCACCCCTGGGTCGTGGAACTGCAGAGTTGTCTGTGAGGGCAGAGAGGGGTCTGGGCTCGGTCCCCCAGTCCTGTCACCAGGCCGGCGGAGGCCAGGTCCCACATACCAGGCTAATTGGCGTCTGGCAGAGCGCTCCACACAGGCAGCCTGCTGTCCCCGCTCTGCACACTGACACCCTGGGCCCGGGAGCCCAGCCGGAAGCCTGCACTGACCCAGCCGTCCCCTCCCTCACAGAGCACGGGCAGCAGCGGAGCAGCAGGCCTGGGGAAAGCTCGGGGCTGGGAGATGAGAGCAGGCCACATAAACACCCCGGGGAAGCCCCTCGCCACTCGTCCAAACACTGGACGCCACCGGAGCTCCCTGCAGACAGCGGCTCCCCACAGGAATTGCCCAACGGGTCTGTTGCAAGGGTTTGAATTCCGGCGCCGGCCCTGCAGCCCCGCCCCTGGCCACCCGGAGCTCCCGAGGGTGGGGAAGGACCCCGCGAGCCGGAGGGAGGCAGGCTTCTCTGGGCCAGGGGGCAGAAGGCAGCCCGGGAGGCAGGGCTGGCTCAGGCCCTTCCTGGACCGGTCCCAGGGCTGTCCCCCGCTGGCCTCCAGGAAGCAGGGAAGCCTCAAGCCCGCCCCACCCTGGGGGCTTCAGGGACAGGCAGCGCTCCAGGCTCCTGCCCTGAGCAGGGGCTCCCACCGTTCCCCGCCTCATGGTGGTTCCTGGGGAGCAAGAAGGGCCCCAACCCAACGTGTTCCCAGCTCAGCCCCGGCCTCGGGGATGTCCCTTCAGCCCACGTCCCAGTCAGGCCTGGGATGCCTTGGCCTCGCCTCCTGGTCACGACGGGGACGGGTCGCCCCTGAGCACCCGACCCACTTTCTCCTCTCCAGCAGAGCACAGCCGCCTTCGCCTGCCACCACCTTCCCAACCCTGGGGGAGCCGCCCTTGACCAAGCACCCCTCTAGCGGCCAGAGAGGTCTGAGCTCCCCCCGCCAGCGCCACCGAAGCCCGTCTCACTGTCCATCTACAGGGGAGAGGGCCGAGGCTGGGGAGGCGGAGGCTCGGCAGGGACCACAGCCCTGAACCTGTTTTCAGCGGCCATTCCCCTTGGCCTGAGAAAGAGCCACACTGTGACCCCCATCTCCTTCCCCACTCAGCAGGGCAGCACCTCCTGCCTCAGGCCTGACCAGCCCAGCCCCGTCACCCAGCCTGGTGGGCCATGACCCGGCACAGGATAGCCCTAGGGTGGAGACCAGCCCGACGAAGTGCCACAGCCTGGGCCTCCTCAGAAAGGGACACCCCGGACGCCTCTGGTCTGCCAGTGTCCAGAGAGCACGGTCAGCGTCAGGAGACTTCCTGCCCACCTGACCCCAGCGGGCCCTGTGGCCCACCCTCCTGTTGGGCAGCACCGTCCAGTGCCTCTGGGTCTGCACTCAGCACTGGCCTTCCTTGCCCTGCTTCATCCCAGGCTGTGGAACCCCTCGTCGCCCAGGTGACCAGAGATGGGCCAGTGCCCTGGACCGCGGGTGCCCCCTGGAGCTTGTGCCTGGTCGTGAACAGGCAGAGCTGATGGGCGTTTGACAGGGCGCTCTGTACACCCAGAGCAGCAGCACTGCCGCCCGCAGGAGGGTTCGCGGCCTGCGTCCCGCACACCAGGCCAGCCTTTCCTGCACACGCTGCACCCTCCGCAGCCGCCCTCAGGGGGCGGCTGTGGACAGGTCTCTCAGGGACACCCCAGCTCCGGGACCTCTGGCAGCGCCCTTGGTCTCGAGCACTGGTCTCTGAACCCTGCTTCCAGCTCAATGCACCTCCTCACCTGGAGCCCCAGATAAGAGGCAGAAGCTTCCAGAAGGGCAGAGGGGAGCCAGCCCATGGGCAAGCCCTACTGTGCAGCTCTGGCTAAGCTCAGGGACACATCCCGAACGGCCACCTGGCCACCGGTGGCAGCTCCCACTTCTGCACCAAGCAACACACTGGTTAAAAGTTGTATCGATGGAACACCTCCGGAGCCGGCAGCCAGGCGCTCCCCACACGACCCAGGTTTGTTTAACGGGTCATCGCAGACACTCAAGTTTGTGTGTGAAGGGAGGTTTAGGACAATTTAATAGCTCATAAAGTTTTATAGTCGCAGTTGAAATCAGACTGATAACCGTGGTCCACGCGGCTGTCCTCTGCCCCACGTCTCCCTGTTTTTCCCGCTTACTGTAGAGTTAGCAGCTGCTCTGCTGTGGGGGGAGGGGATGCCTCTTTCAGAAGAGCAGTGGAGGCTTGGGCGGCACCTCCTTCACACACGGGCCTCCTCTGGACCTCAGAGGCCATGAGCACGGCCACCCCACAGTCCACCCACACGGCAGCAGGTCTGGCGCCTGTGGCAGCTGCCAAGAACCATCTCTCCAGGCCGAGGCTCGGAACCAGCCAGACCTGGTGGAGGCCACCATGAGTCGTGACCCACCGTGTGATGGCCAGGGGCCCACGGAGAAACAGGACATGAGCTCGAAGCCACCACTGAGCTCTGCACCCAGGGGCAGCCCTGCCCAGGCCTTGGGAGGAGGAGGGCTCCGAGGGGCTCCAGGGACAGGCAAGACTGAGAGTTGGAGAACTGATGTCCTGAAGCTCTCACCTGGTGCCACTGACCACGGGCACCTCAGTCTCCCCAACCCTCAAATGGGAACCATGTCGCCACCTGCTTCAGGTCGGTGTGGACACTACAAGGTCTGGTGCACGAGACTTGATGCCAAAAAGAAGACGCTGAGGAAAAGGATCGGCAGCTCCTCACAAGGCTAGGCAAAGCATTGCCATAGACCCAGCAAGTCCACCCCGAGGTAGACACCCCAAAGAACTGACGGCAGCCACCCAAACACCCCAGGTCCACGCAGGCTCCCAGTAGCACTGACCACGGTGATGGAAGAGGGAAGCCGTCCAGCATCCCTCAGTAGATGGACCTCAGGGCGGTCCATCCAGAGGGAGGGACCTCGGACAGGCCACAGCACGGAGAAGCTGGAAACAGCCCCCCTCATGGCAGAAGCCAGACGCAGGGGCCACAAGGGGTGTGGTGAGCAGAGGTGGCTTCTGGGCACGGGAGAGGGACACTGAGGACGGTCTGTCCCCCGGGGCGGGTTCTGGGGGGAAGCTGCGTGAGGAGGTGGTGGTCCGGCACCGTGGGCTCTGAGGGCCACCGACCCCGGGACCAGGAAGTGACTGCCTTTAGAGTCCGCGGCAAAGGAACTCCATCCCGACCTGCATGACTCACGGACGCCCTGGGCCAGACCTGGACCCCGACCCCGGCTCTCCCTCAGCCCTCAGTGCCAGGTGCTAGCCGCCCAGTGTCAGTAGCTGCTGGAGCCCAGGGGCCAGTGGCAGTGACACAGCAGGAAAGGACGGGGAGGCTGGCTCTCAGGTGGGGTGGGGGTGCTGGGAGGTCACTTAGAGGAGGGGCATGAGCAGCCTGGGACCCCCAGGAGGACACGTTCTCAGCCACGCTGGCTGTGGCTCCCACACGGCGTCCGCCCAGGATCCGACCCGCGGGCGGCCTCTCCTCACCTCTGCACACCCCTGACTCCCCACCCCAAATCCCACTTGGACCTGCCACATGGCTGCAGGTGACGTTGGTCCTGGGCTCCTTTTCTGGGCATCCCGTCCCCCCAGGGTCCTTGCTGACCGGTCACTCCCAGGCCTGCCCTCCTGTGCTTTTGCCACTAGGGAAAAAAGATCAGAAGAACCGGGGACCTTTGTCTCTGCCACGTGGACACGTCCTCTGTGTACGGTGAGCAACAGTGTCAACACAGAAGCCAGGGCCAGAGAAGGAAGCCAGAGGGAGCCGGCCAGGCACAGCAGGGTCAGTGGCCGCGGGGCTGCGGGACTCCGGGTGCGGGCTGCACCCGGCAGGGCGGTCAGTGTCCGCTGGGCCTCTCAGCCTCAGCACCTCACCCAACTGGCAGGGAACATGCTGCCCCGGGACCCAAAGCCTTCCAATGCAGATGCACCCTGAGGGTGTCGCTGCCCCTGGAAACAGACACACCACGGAAAGCCCTGCCGGCCTTCACCCTCACCGCCCCTCCTCGCCAGGGGGGCGGGAGCAGGTGCCAGAGCGTCCCCAAGTCAGGGTTCAGGGAGGGGTTTGTTAGTTTTTCAAGACGATTTCCTAAAGAGCTGCTTTAGATCCACAGAAAAATGGAAAGGTGCAAAGGTGCCCCCCACTGTGAGGGGTGGGTGTCCACCTGCTCCTGGCACCCGAGCCCCTGACAAGGATCTGGTGGTGCAGGACCGATCCTGGACAGGCCACCACCTCAGGCCTGGCCATTGGAGCCACGCTGGCTCCCGGCACTGGCTCCATTCAGCAGCTGCTACCCCATTTTGAGGAGTCCTGGGACCCCAGAGACCACTGGGAAAGTCCCGCCCTGGGCCCGGCCCAGCTCCACAGAGCAGACCCCTGACCACCGTGCCCATCCCTGGGTCATCTTCCTGGAAAGCCAGTCTCTCCCCAAGGCCCTGAGTCATGTGGGAGTTCATGGTCAATCTCTCTACTGGATCGTGGCTACAGGACCTGACCTCCCAGCCCCAGGTCCCCACAGGTGGCGTGGGTTGGGTGAGGACTGGACACTGGATTGGAGGTCTAGGCAGGGGTCCAGACCCCGAATGGGAGCCCCAGCCCTGCCCCAGCCCTGTGACTTTCTACTGGTCACTCGGGCTCCTAAGACTGGGCAGTACCAGTGCTCACTGTGATAACTGCTCATCCCAAGGGGGTCCTCTGAGGACCCCATCAGCCCCCTGAGACTGGCTCGGGTGTGTGGCATGGGTCACTGCAGAACTAAAACAGTGAGGGTTCTGTGCAAGAGGGAGCCCCCTCCAGGCAGCCATCCTGCGCCCCCTCCTCCTAGCTGTTTCCTGAGGGGTCCCAGAACCGGGCCGCAGAGCCGTCCTGGGCCTCAGAGACACACAGTGCTGCCAAGCCCTCTGCAGGGTGGGCCTCCCTGTCCCTGCCCCTGGGAGGCTGAGGCTCCAGCTGGACTCCGGCCTCCTGGCTCAGCTGCCTTCCCACCACCCTCTCGGATCTGGGTGTCACGGCGACCCTCTTCCATCACAGTCAGGCAACTCGCGACTTTCCATTTCCAAGTCTGGTTACTACAGATGCAAAATGAAAAATGAGCCAATAACCCACGAATCGGAGCTGCTCGCACCAAATGCAATAAGCTCCACGCAGGGCCAGCGGCCATCCCCGCCAGAGGAACTAGGCGGGCGTCACCGGCCCGGTGACAGGGAGAGGGCACGGGGAGGTCTCGCCCTGAAGGAGGGGGTGTCAGAGCCAAGTGGGGGAGGGCTGGAGTGAGCAAGAGGTCGGCCAGGAGACTCGGCCCTCCACCCCGGGCCTCCTGTGATGGGGCCACCTGAGCTCCAGCACCTGAGCTGCCCGGCCGCAGGGAACACACCTGAGAAGCCCCGGCACAGCAGAGGCCCAGAACACAGCTGCCCGCCCCCAGAGTGAACTCAGCTCAGTCCTGCAGGGTGGTGGGGGGCGCCCTGCAGAGAGAAGCTCAAGGCGGCAAAGCTGAAGGCCATTTGGGAGGAGGGCCAAGCGGCAGGCCCCACCTCTGCGAGGCCTCAAGGAGCCAGGAGCCTGCGGCCCCCCGCCCTGTGAGGCACCTGAGAAGCGTCCACAAGGCCGGAGCCACAGGTGGTTTGCAGGGTTATTGACATCCTCACTCGCAGAACCCCATAGAGGGTGGTGAGGCCAAGTCTCCCGTGGTCTAGACGGTCCCTGCTGTTGTTGGAACCCAGCTCGGCCCTCTCCTCCCCAAGCCTCCTGGGCTCTGGGTCTGCCAGACATGGACCCACACCCTGACCAGTGTCCAGGACTGCCGAGGGTCCTGGGTCTCTGAGCACCCATCCTTCCCTAGCCCAAGCTGGGCCGACAAATCCCTCTGCCTGAGGGGCCTCCAGAGCCCAGGGATCCGACAAGGCCCTGCCTGGCCCTCGGAGCCAAGCTAGAGGGGAAGTTGAGACCGGACCTTCATCAAAACCCCGACGTGCCCTTAGTCCTTGGTGTCTTGCTTCAATTTTGATTTAATTGTGCTTTTTAAAACATTTAAGCCAGACATGGTGCAGGCCTGGAGCCCCAGCTACTCGGGGGGTTGAGGTGGGAGGATCGCAGTTCTGTGACGCTGTGTCACCCTGCGTGGGCTCCGGGTGGTCTGGGAGCCATGGGTCCCAGGCCTGTGCATGACCAGCCCACTTTGCAAAAATGCAAATATTGTGTCCAAACGTCATTAGAGCTTGTTGAAGCCTGGGACAAGGGCCTCCTGCTCAGGCCCTGGCCCTGGCCTCTCCATTGGATGTCCTGTCCACTCTCCTGCCCTTCAGACTCATGATGGGCAGCCAGCTTCACCCAGTGGCCTCCAGGCCCTGAGCAGGGACTCGTCCCTGCAGGCTCCTCATGTCCCCAGGGTGTGCTGTCGCTGGGGTACGTCAGGTGGCTCTTCACCAGTGGATCCAGCCCAAGGGGCATTTTGGATATTGGGAGACGTTTGGGTCTTTGTAGTGACATTCAGTGACGCCCACAGCCCACCGAGCTTTCAGATAAGTGCTTTTAATTTCTTCTAAATCTGCTTCTAATTTCCTGAGCAGGAACCCCACAGGTCACCTGGGCCCATCTGCAGTTGGTGTGGCACCTGATGACCAGGCAAGTCTTGGAGGGCTCCTCCTGGGGTCAGGCATTCGCACCTGAAACGTGGATTATTTTATTATCAGTGATTTCCCTGTAATTCTCGGAATTACAATCAGGTCTGTGTGTGTGTGTGTGTGTGTGTGTGTGTGTGTTTTCTCGGATCATGAGTGAGATGAGTGATGTCATCTGAGTTTCATTTCAGAGCACCCTGGACTCAGGGGGTAAGAGCCACAGGCCCATCCAGTGGCCCAGGCCACCCCATCTCCTGGGATGGCTCACGGTGGCTGCACCTGGGGACACTGGCAGGCTGTTCCAGGGCAGTCTGGCTGGGGGTGCGTCCTGCCCACTGGGGCCTGGTATCTGCTGGGCCTGGACCTTGTTTTCTCGGCACTGAATGAGGATCTCCCAGATGCACTGTCCCTGGTCTGTGTGCAGACGCCGGGATGGGGCTGCCGTCCTGCTAGTTTCTTACCCTCCTGACCACACGCTGTGGCCACGAGGAGGCGAGAGGAGCCTGCTGGGAGGATGGCCCTGACAGGTGGCGGTCAGCTTGGTGGAGAGGAAGACAGGCTTTGGAGGCCCAGGACCCAGTGAACGCAGATGTGACATCAGGACCCAGCAAAGCGTGGGGACTCCAGGAGGAGCCGGTCATCCACAGAGGCCTCCGCCCCGGCCGGCCTCAGCAGAGGCTGTCGGTGGTGGGGAGCTTCTGGAGGAGGCGCCGGCCCTGTCCTGAGCCCAAGGCCCAAGGTGGGGGCAGGCCCAGATGCACCCTGCAGAAAATGCGGGTCCCCGTTACCATGTCAGCACCCGACGCGGCTCTGAGGTTCAGCTCCTCCCCTCCGTCCCTGGGTGCCCAGTCGTCCCAGCTGGAAGGACACTCTGTTGCTTTGTTTGCACCTTTGGTGAGACTCCCTGGGGGGGCTCAGCCTGGCAGAGCCCCCGGCAGCCCAAGCCCTCCGCCCCCTGGGAGGCTGATCCCAGCCGGCACTGCCTCCTAAGCCAGGGGAGGACAGGGAGGTGGCCTTGATGGCAGAGCCCCATGTTGCCCACTGTGGGAGGAGACCCCACCCCTTCGGGGGGACAGAGGGACGGAGCAGGGCAGCCCCGGCCAAGGTGGGGAAGGACGACGTTCACTGCAAGCCGAGGCGCCAGTGCAGCTCGGGGTCTCGACCAACGCAGACGCGACACCGTGTTCCGCTGTCCCCAGAGCTCCGCGGCCCTCTGCTGCCAAGCTGGGCCGACCCCAGCGAAGGCTCTGCCTGTGGAGTCCGCAGGAGTAGCAGAGGGTCCCTGTGGCGTCCTGCCTTTTCATTGCTTGGGGGGAGAGGAGTCGCTGTAGCAGGGACAGGCCAGGACTTCCCTCCCTCCCCAGGAGAGGGACTCCTGGGTTGTCCCCATTTCTCTTGGCCAGGTTCTAATAAAGACTTCCACATCCCGGGGGCTCGGCCCAGCGCCTGCTCCGGAGCAAAGCCTTCCGGAGATGCGGGTGCTGCGTGGAGTTGGGGAGGAAGCTCAGCGGCCCGGAGGCCCCTGCCATTTCTCAGGGGTCGGACCCCAGCTCCTGCCTTGGCAGGCCAGGGGCCACTGTGACCCCCACCCACCCCCACCTCCTAGAATCACGGACCTTTTATAAACAGGTGACTGAGGCCTGGGGACGCCTGAGATGCCTGGGGGGGCTTCTGAGCCCTGCTCCTCCTTACCCACCCACCTCCATGCAGTGACCCTCAGGGCTGCAGCTGCAGCTGCCCCAGCCCCAGCCCTTCCAGCCGCAGAAGGGAGTGGCCCATGTCCCCAGCCAGCAGGTGAACTGAGCCTGAACTCGCGGGGGCCGCGGGTGAGGTGTGGGGAGCTGGCTCCACGCGGCCATTGCTCAGCCCTGATGGCCTCGGCTAGGACATCCCTTTGTTCCCAAAGGAGGGGATGGCTGGGCTCAGAGGGTGGCTGTGGGGGACAGCTAGCTCATGGCCTGTACTGTGCGGCTGCTGCCCGCTGTGAGGAGATCACTCAGGCCCTGATATGATCGCCGCGGGACAGGCGGAAATTGGAGTGTCCCGGATGCTTGATCGAGGCAGCTGGTGCCGCGGCCGCAGGGACATTAGAGGCCAGCGTAATGGCCTCATTCAGCTCCCCCCGCAGCCCCGTGACCTTGGGCAGCTCAAAGCCCGTGCACTTTCCTAATGAAAAATCAGGTGTTAGGGAAATGACCACGGCCAGGCGAGCAGGGCTGGCAGCAGACACGTCTGTGCTCCCTGCTGTCTGTCTGTCCACACTGGCTGCTGACCACCTGCCCGGCCATGGGCCCCCCATGGCTAGGGCCTGGGAACCTCAAGAGGTAAGAAATCCCCACCCCCGGGAGGCTTGGCTCTAGCCTGTGGTGAGATGTGGAGTCCCCGGCAAGAGGCCAGCCTGGAGACCTGCAGACCTCCAGGTCCCTGGACAGATGGTCATGAGGAACAGACCTGGTCCCACAGGCCAAGATCAAGGTCAAGCCACAGCCCTCTTCCTCCTGGGGGCCTGACAGGAAGGCCGAGCCAGGGTCTGTGGCTCACGAAAGGCCCGCGGGCGACCACCCACTGACACTCAGAGGTCAGCGACCCCAGCGCTCCAGCCGCCATCGGCCAGCTCTTCTGCCTCCCCGTGGGCTCACAGATACAAGTGGGCTGGGCAGCTGGCCCCCTCCGCAGGGTGGCCTTCCTGCACCGCCCTGCCCTACCAGAGTGTCCTACAGCACCTCTCGGCAGAGCGGGCAGTGAGGCCACGGCCCTCCCAGGCTGAGTGCCCTCTGCACCCCCACAGTCCAGGGCTGGGGACAGGTTGGGACCAGGCCTGCAGGGGTCACCTAGAGCCCACCTCTGTGGTCCTATGCTTGCCTCTGCCTCTCTGGGCTCAGAAGCTCTTCTTCGCTTCTCTTGCAAGCACACAGAGGGCACCCAAGGTGGTGAAGCCCCTGCTACCCACAGGGGCAGCTTCCTGGGGACAGACAGGCAGCTCCTCTTGGGTCTGGCAGAGGAGCAACACTCAGGGCTACTGGCCCCAGTATTGCTGAGGCTGGTCCTCCAGCAACCCAGGAGGCAGATCAGAACACAGAGGCACAGAGAGGCAAAGTGACTGTCCCAGAGTCACACAGCTCCAGGTGGTAGAGCCAGGACAAAAACTGGAAAGGGAGCCCCAGAGGCCCCTTTCCTGATTATGGAACTGACCACGGGGTCACATCCTGTGTTCCAATTACTTCCTACTCTTGCTCACTGTACAGCAGGCTGCCTGCAGTAGGTACTGAAAACATTCACCTGCTAGATCACCTCTGGAGTCACAGAGAGACACCCTACCTTGGAGGCCATTGTTCAGGAGGCAGCAAGGGCAGGGAGGCAGGGGAGGCAGGAGAGGCAGGGAGGCCGGTGGTCTATAAAGCAGGTCTGGGACGCGCTGCCCGACTCGGCGACCCACACGGGTGGCAGCAGCCCCTGCCAGGCTCTGCGTAGACTCCTGCCCCTGCCAGCTGGACGGTGAGGGTGCCACGCCCTTGGGGTCAACCTGTGCCAGGCCGGGGTCTGGAGGCCGCAGGACCGGGGTCTCCGGGGGGACACAGTGCCAGTGCCCATGGCGGCTGGGGGCTTGCCCTCCTCGGGGACCGCTGACTTGCCTGCCCAGCCGCCCAGGCCAACTCCGTGTGGACAGCAGCACTGCGGGGCCGGGGCCACTCTCAGCAGAGGATGGAGTGAGTCCACGGTGGGCAGCGGCACCCTCCCAGCTCCAAGACAGACCCTCCCCACCCAGCGCCTACAGACATGGGCCCCATCTCCCAGCCTGAGTCAGCTCCCCTCCGAGGACCTCTGAGCCTCCTCCAGGGCCCGTCCCCTAGCACTCTCCTGTCTACCTTCTGTTTTCCATGTGCCCAGCAGCCAGGGGCCTGGCAGGAGGAGGCTGGACTCTGTGAGTGGTGTCACCGCTGTGAGCCTTGGTACCCTGGGCTCCTCCCCCTCACACCCAGCCCCCCGCCTCCCAGCCAGGCCAGCGAGTCCTCCTGCAGAAGCAGGATGCTGAGCACCTCCTCCTCCCTCCAGAACCTTCTCAGGCTTTCCTCTGCCCCCCAGTCCAGCCCCCATGCCTCCCCCTGCCTCGGAGCCCCGCTGAGAGCCAACTCTGACGGGTGCTGCCGCTCAGCCACAGCGACCCCAGGCACCTGTCACCCAGCCCAAGCACCCCTCAAGGGGGCCTCCGTGGGGCTGCAGCCTCGCTGGCCATACTCGGTCCCTGGGGTCGGATTGGTTTGTACACAAAGAACCAGGGGCCAGAGCTGGCCATCTCCAAGGAGTGGGATGCTGTGGACCTGTGGCAGGAACCCCCCGGGGGTCTCTACGGTGGGCAGGCCCACCAGCACGGCAGAGGTGCCAAGCAAGCCCGTCACAGCCCCCAGCCCCAGGCAGGCGGCCAGGTGCAGCGGGTCTAGAGCCCAAGTCCCAAGGACCTTGGGCCGCTTAGACACCAGCGTGGGCCAGCTCCTCCTTGCCAAGTCATCTCCCAAGCTGGTTCTGAGGAGGGGGCACGGCGCTCAGACCTCTGCACAGGAGGCCAGGCAGAGTCCGCTCCCCAGGCTGCTTTGACCCTGCGTGGCGCCTCAGCCCCCGAACGGACATGCTCAGGGCGACGTGGTGAGGAACCTGGACTCGCTCTCCACTCCCACCAGGGGTGCTGCAGGAGAGAGGGACAGAGTGTGACTGCCACCCTGCCCCAGCCATGGGCGGCACCCAGCCTTGGCATAGGTGAGGCCCAGGGCCCAGCTGTTGGCCCAATTCCTGGGACCTCTCAGATATCGTTGGTACCAGGCCTCATCCCTGTTCCCAGACTGGGCCTGGCTGGTGACAAGATCTTCTGCCATGGGCACCCCAACAAGAGCAAGGTGGGGGGCAGTTCCACGACCAGTCCCCACTGCAGCCCCCTGGGTGTGTAGACGTCCCTTTTGGTGGAGTTCCGGTGGTGGCAAGTGGCAAGTGGCTGCTGCTTGTTTGTTGGATTTGCTCGAGTGACTTAAGAAGCAGACACTGTGTCACCCCGCGTGGGCTCCAGGTGGTCTGGGAGCCATGGGTCCCAGGCCTGTGCGTCACCCTGGTTCAGAGACTCACCTGAGACGAGGAGACTCAGACGAGCCTCAAGGAAAACGTGGAGCTGCGGGGTCCCCTCCACCTGGGGCACCCACAGTCAGCCCACCGAGTCCGTGTGCCACCCCAGGCCCACGCCACCCACCCACCCTCCTGCACCCGCAGGTCTGCGTCCCCGCCCCTGCCACTCCCCACCCTGTCCCTTCCAGGTACTGTTTCCAGTAGGCTCTTGGCCACACGGGACTCTAGCCAGGCGAGGTGGCCCAGGACCACAGTCCCCGCGCCCTGGGGGCTGAGGTGGGAGGAGTTCAGGGCCAGCCTGGGCAACACAGAGAAATCTGGCTTTAAAATTTTTAAAAATGTCCTGAGGATGTGGCTCAGGGGGAGGGCCCCTGCCTGGCATGCACGAGGCCCCGGGGGCAAGCCTCACACTGCCAAAAAAGTGTCACCTACACTGGGACCGAGAGGCCAGGGCAGCGTCAGCAGGGACAAGGAGTTAGATCATGTGACCATGAGCATCACGCCCTGAGCCCCGAGATCTGGGGACGATAACAGGCTGTGAGGGTCCCTCGTCCTCCCCTCAGCCCTTCCCTCCTCCCCACCACAGGACCAGATGCCTCCAAGCCCCGCCCCGAGGGGTCTGGGGAATCTCCACCCCCGTCCCAACCCCTCAGCCTTGACAAGGCCCTGACCCCAAAAGCCAGCCCACTGCTCATGCTACAGGAAGGCTGTTGGCCTGACCCTGGAGGACCCCCCGGGGGCCAAGGCCCACATCAGCCCTTCCCTGGGGCCTTCACTGTGACACCACAGAGAGTCCCTCCCCACCGAGCGGCTGAGCTGACCCCTGGGGAGAGAGGCTGCTCCCTGAGCTCCGGAGCCATTCCCGCCCCTGTCCAGCCCGGGTGCCAAAGACAGAGCCACCACTGGGCCACCAGCAAGGACTCAGACCACATTTCCAGGTGGGGGACAGGGGTTGACGGGACTGGGCTGACGATGTCCATCCCTCCTGGCCTGTGACCTGTCACCGCCACACCATCTCCAATTTGTCACCAACTTGACAACTCCACATTGAACCTCACTCTGAGCAACAAGGAAACAGCGGCTTCAGTGGCACTCCTGCCCCAGGAAGGACAGCAGGGACACCCCAGCAAATAAAGAACGTGTCCCTAAAGGACATGTTGGGTGCCACCGCGAGTCACACAGGCCCAGGACAGGGCGGGGGGAGGACGGCCACAGAGCAGAGCCCTGGGTGAGGGGTGAGCGTGGAGATGCTGGGGTGCTGGGGAGACAGCAGGGCCAAGGCCTGGGACAGGATCGTGCTGGGCAGAGGGACCCGGCAGAGGACAGTGCCGGGAGTGTCCAGGACAGTGCCACAGGGTCAGCAGGACCCAGTAGAGATCCAGAGCCCACTTAAGGAACAGCCCCACAGGGCAGACCAGGTTTAGGGATCTTAAAACACTGCAATATGGCGTGTTGAGTGGGCAGTGGACCCCACAGAGGTGGACCCCCAGGGGGAGGTCCAGCAGGATGGAGGCACATGGGAGCCATGGCCACATGGAGGGTGAAAGGTCGTGGTGGGGACAGCTCAGCCCAGGCTCCCCGGGTGGGGAAAGGCGAGGAGACAGGCGCCACCTGGGAGGGGATTCAGGAGGGAGGGGCACCCAGAGCGGGCGGAGAGCAGGCAGGTGCAGCTGGAGGAGGGAAGGCTGGGCCAGCACACAGTCGTCCCTGTCAACAGGGAAACCTGTCCCCTTCACGGGGTGTGAGGACCAGAGAGGAAGCTGGCGAGAGGCAGGGCGGAGGCCTGGTGGGAGGAGGGGTGAGCCTGCAGGAGGGAGGCAGACTCACCCCGGGCCCCTTGTCCTGTCCTGCTGCAGCCACAGGAGGACCTTCCAGGAAGACAGTTGCCCCCTCTGTGAAGGCCTGTGCCCAGGGGAGTCCGGGAGTCTCCCAGGGCAGGAGCCCCGGCAGGGCCCCCCAGCAGGTCTTCTCCTTGAGATCCATGCGGTCTCCCCCTAGTGGGTCCCCTTCCAGTGCCCCACAGCAGCCTGTGCTGAGTAGGCACTCGGACTTGACCCTGGGGCCCTGGACACTGGGTTTGGGGAGCCACTCGGCCTCCCCCTCCTCTCTGCTGGGCCGTTGGCTTCCCCTGAAGCCCCCTGGACGGGCTGCTCACACCCCAGGCCCATGCTCCTGCCCCAGCCGGTCACCTGGTGCCAGCTGTGGGTGGAGCATGGTGCAGGGGTGGGGCTCTTCCCTGCTCAGAGGATGGTGCTCCTGTGCCTCCCTCAAGGCCCAGGCACATGTCCAGACGTCCCTTCACAGGCAGGAAGGTGGCAAGCCCCTGTCCCAGCTCTGGGACCCTCCTCCACTGTGCCATGCACCTGTCATTTATACCCATTAGCGTAACCTGGTGGAAACAGCTCCCATCACACACCGGGGTGTCACACAGGTATCCCCAAATCCTCTGTCTCCACAGCCCTTCGAGGGCTGCCGGCCATTCATACCCATCATCTGGGAGAAAAATAAGTCTCTCCATAATGCACACCTCTCTGCGGAGGCGCTATAAATATGTACCATGACATCGCCAGCAGCGCGGCTTGTGTGAGTGATGTAATCTTGGGGCGTTGCCTAGCAACCCCACAACGTCTGGGAGCTCCACTCTGGAGTGGGGCAAAGTCACATTTATGCAGTTCAGTTAATCAGCTTCCTGGCAACTCCGCCAAGATGATCTCATTTTATTCATGATTATTTTATGTGAAATGCACTTTTAGCTCTAAGAGAACACAAAGATTTAATTCAAAACCCGCTATTGCTTTATGTTTCCAGGGTGTCGTTAGCACGGCGTCCGTGCAAATAACCATGGTAACACATGGGTAATTAGTATATATGGCACGCGGCATTAATACAGAGCCGGCCGCCTCCCAATCAGCGACGATCACTGCGTGTTATTACTGGAGTAATTACCTGCACTAACACGCAAATTGAACTAATGGTCAATTGAAGTAAAGTGAATGGCTTTTTATTCTAGTCCCTAAATAATGTGTCTGCCTGGCTGAGTGGTTCAAGGTAAATAAAGCTCTTAAATTGGCGGCTCTCCACCGGCCCTCCCCGTGGAGAGCAAGGCTCTCGGGTCCCTAAGTCGGCAGACAGCCCCACGTGCTCAGGGGCCTCCTCCCCCAGCCTCCCACCTCCCCGAGGGCTACCTGTGCGTGGGCACCCCACTCTGCACCCCTGAAGTGCTCTGGCCCTTCTTGAGCATCCAGAGGTCGGCCGGTCTCACTCATCCACCCCCCAGGGGAGGGCACAGAACTTTCCAGAGCGAGGACAGAGGGCAGAAGGCAAGGGTTCTTCTCCCAGGGATGTTTCCTTGCCCCTGGGGTAGGTGGGGCAGCAGCCAGTCTCTGGCTTCCGATTACAGGATGTGGGGGGGAGGGAGGTCAAAGGTCACCTCTGCTCTTATTAACAGAGCATTTCTGAAATTCCATAGACTTAGAAAGTCTTCAAACAGGAAGTCACCCTGGCCCTCTCCAAGAGATGTGCACATTCCAAGTTGGAGCCTCACACGCCCCTCAGGGAGGCTGGGGAGCGGGCAGTGCAGAGCAACTGCCCGGAAGGTAGACCAGGCCCCAGGGTCAGGTGCCCAGAGGTGGGGAAAGGAGTGAGGCCAGCCTCCCTGGACTCCCTGGGGAGGCCGTGGGATGGTGAAGGGCCTGGATTTGAAAGGTCCTCCAGAGGGCGGCCACCAGGCCTGGCCGATGATTCCCCAAAGGCAAACTCGGGGGCCAGGGGAAGCGAGTGGGGGCCTCCTGCTCCTGTCTCTGAGGAAGTGGGTTTAAGCCGAAACAGGAAGGGTGGGGCAGGTCACCCTGAGTAGGAGGCCGGAGGAGGAAGGTCACAGTCAGAGGACAGCAGCAAGAAAGCCCTGAGTCGGAGGGTGACCAGAGGCCACTTGCAGAGCCACATCCCCAGCCTGTGATGCCACAGGCACAGCAAGCCCCTGGCGCCTGCTTGGCAGGGGGCGGAACTCCTCTCAAGCCTCGAGCCAGGGCTGCTGCCACCCAGAGAACACCAGGAGGCCTTTGGTCCCCAGAGCGATGGCCCACAGACGAGCAGACCCTCTCCAAACAAGGGCTCCGTGACCCCACAGCCTGCAGATGCACGCTGCCCCCACACTGTCCCCTCAAGGCAGCAATGGGCGTAGAAGGTGACCCAGAGCCTGCAGGACCAGAGCAGAGGGCGCAGGGCACCACGGCCTGATGCCCAGCACGCCCTGTGGGCAGGGCAGACTGTGTCCAGTGAGGCAAGGGACAGGGGAAAGGCCGGGCAGCCCTGGACTGAGGGTGAGCTGTCGGACACTGCAGCTGAGGAGGTGACCTCTGCCTCCACAGCTGGGTCTGTGTCGTGCCCGCCGTGTCCACTGCAGAAAGGCCACGTTAGCACCACAGGCCGATGGGGCCCAGGGCAGATGTTGGACAGCGGTCGGAGCCGGACGTGAAGGGGTAGGAGGTGGAAGGGGTAGGAGCAGACAAAGCAGGCCCACAACCTGCAACCCAGAGGCCAAGACACGGAGAGGGACGGATCAATCGCAGATGGCAACAGGGCAGACCCCACCACAAGGTGCTCAGGCCAGAGATGTGGGCGAAAACCTGACATCTGTTGAAAGTAAGTCCCCAGGGGCAGGGGCCACACCTAGGACCCCAGGGACTCGGGAGGCTGAGGTGGGAGGCTGGCAGGTTCCAGGTCAGCCTCGGCAACTTAGTGAGGCCCCGTCTCAAAATAAAAAATAAAAGGGGCTGAGGATGTGGCTCCGTGGTTAAGCACCCCTGGGTTCAATCCCTGGTACCAAACTAAATAAAGTGAATAAATACATCTGATAATGGTATGGAATTAGATTAAATGGGCCAATTCTTCACAGTAAATAAATACGTGACACATTGAAACAAATTGGAGAAGAAATAGAAAATTAATAGAAAAAGAAAAACTAGTCCTTTAATCGTGACATGAACTTAATCAGTAACTAAACAGAACTTCTATAAGAGAGCCCAAGGACTGGGTGACCCCACCTCTAGATCCACTAAATGCTTAAGAACAGCCGTGACCTCAGACCTGCAGACTCCACCAGAAAGCAGAGCATATGTGCCTCGAACCATTGTGTAAGGGTAGATGAGCTAGAAATCAACAAAAATGTACAAGAAGATTCAGGCCAGGAGATGAGCGAGAAACCAAGAGCCCCACATTCAAGAATCAGATTGGAAAAGGGCAGGACCAACTTAGATTTTACACCTCGGGGACCTTGTAGTCCCAGCCCTGGACAGAGGAGAATAGATAGATAGACATATCGATGTTCATACATAAATATATAGTGCAAAAATATGAAGATTAACAAACTGATGCAATAAAAAGGACAGATTATCATTAAAGAGTTGTCCCTATATCAGAAATATACATGTTATTATCATTAGAAAAGCAGCCAATGTGATCCACTAAAGTAGGGAGAAAGAACAGAATCTCACTACACATAACAAAGACATTTGAGAAAAGTGAATGTTCATACATAACTAAAACTAAAACTGGGGCTGAGGCTGTAGCTCAGTGGCACAGCACTTGCCTAGCATGTGTGAGGCAATAGGTTCGATCCTCAGCAACACAAAGAAATAAATAAAATAAAGGCATTATGTCCATCTACCAAAAAAAAAAAAAAAAAAACGAAAACTGTTCTCAGCAAACTGGAAATAAGACAACTTCCTTAATATAAGAGTACCCATAGGAAGATAGCAGCACTCTTCATCCTTAATGGATAAATGTTGAAACTTTGCCTCCAAAATTAGAAGCAGGCATGGGACTCCTCTCACCAAGTCTATTCCATATTGTAGTAGTAGCAGTAGCCAGTGCAATAAAGTAAGAAAAAGAAATAAAAGGTGAAAAAAATAGGAATCCAGGTACAGAACTATCATTTTTCAAAGATAGCACAATTGCATACATAGCTCTAAAATAACCTATAGGTCAATGATTACATTTACTAAAAGTTTAACAAGGATATTTGATATCAAATCAACATATAAAATATTTATTTCTATGTAATGAGATTAAATGAATAAAAACAAAAATTTAGAACTGGGCATGTAGTCCAGTGGTAGAGCATTTGCCTAGCAAACAAAAGGCCCCCATGCTCAATTCCCAGTAACAAAAAAAATTTAAATGATACCACTTCAACAACATCAAAAGATATTAGGTTCAGCCTCTGGCAAGCACTGATCTATTTTTTTGTCTCTATACCTTTGCCTTTCCTACAATGTCATGTGTTGTGCATGCACAGTACTGAGGGCTGACGGACCACTGAGCTACACCCCCAGCCTCTCTCCTTTTTATTTTGAGACAGAGTCTCACTAGGTTGCCAAGGCTGGCCTGGAACTACAACCCTCGTGCCTCAGCCTCCCGAGTTGCTGGGATTGCAGGTGTGCACCACCACTCCTGGCTCTAGGATGTAATCTAAGCTCTAGGATATAAACCAGTCTTTGGGTTTGGCTTCTTTTCGTTAGCATAGTTCATTTGGAATTCATTCATAATCTTGCATTATCAATAGCTCTTTCATTTTTGTTGCTGAGCAGTGTTTTACTGTATGGATGCGCCATGGGTTAGACGATATTTGAGTTGTTTCCACTTTGGAACAATTATAAACTAATCTGTTGTAAACACTTATTCACAGATTCTCATGTGATTTATCTAGCGTGAGTCCCAAGGAGGGGGACGGCTGAGTCATACCATAAGTATGTATTTAACTTTACAAGAAACTGCCACCCTGCTTCCCAGAGTGGCGGGACCGTCTTGTGCTGCCATCAGTGATATCTGAGAGTCCCACTTGCCCCACATCCCCACCAATCTTTGGCATTTCCAGGGCTTTCTATAGCTTTTGTTTTTGTTTTATGAGGTGCTGAGGATGGAACCCAGGGCCTGTGCGTGCTAGGCAAGTGCTCTACCTCTGAGCTGCATCCCAAGTCCCTGCCATCAATTTTTAAAAAGCCACTCTCATAACGCCTGGTGGTGTCTCATCTCAGCATATATGTAACGACTGATTGTCCTCAGCATCCTTTATGTCCCCATTTGGCATGCATATGTATTTTTTGATGAGGTGTTCAAATATTTTGTCCATTTTTTATTTGGGATTTGTTTACTTATTATTGAGTTTGGAGAGTGTTTTATATATCCTGGATATAAACACTTTTTTCAGATTTGCATCTTGAAAATATTTTCTTTAATCCTGTGGACTGTCTTGCCATTTAGATTTTTTAAAGTTTTGATAGTCTAATCTACCAAATTTTAAATGAATTGTGATTTTGTTGTCAGATATAAAAAAAAAATCATTGCCAAAACCAAGATAATAGATTTTTCTTCTTCTTTCCTTCTACAAATTTTATGGACTTAAATTTAAAATTTGCTTTCATCTTTTTTTTTAAACAAGAAATGGGGGCTCCCTAATGTTGCCCAGGGTAGAGTGCAGTGACCGTTCACAGGCAGGATCCCACAGCTGATCAGTGTGTGCCACCTGGTGGTCCCCTACTCCTGGCAAGTCACCATACTCATGCCAAATACAATGTAGGCCCCTGATTGGCAGGCAGAGTGCACTGCAGCCTCGAATTCCTGGGCTCAAGTCGTCCTCTTGTCTCAGCCTCCCGAATTAGCTGGGACTGTAGGACTCAGTCTTCCATTTGGAGTTTATTTCTGTATTGGATGTAAGGTATGGGGCAAGTCTCTTTTCTTTCCCTTTCTCCCTCCCTCTCTCTCTTTCTCTGCATGAGAATATCCGACTGCTCCTGAATTTTGTAGAAAAGAGTTTTCCTTCCAAATTGAATTATTTCACACCTTTGTGAAAATCAATTAAGCATATACATAAATAATTGTGTATGCAATTTAGCAAATCAACCAAGCATATCATTGGGGTCTATTTTGAATTCCACTTTGATCCATGGGTGTGTCCTTTTGCCAGGACCACACTGTCTTGATGACTGTAGCTTTAAAGTAAGTCTTAAAATCAGATGGTAGGAGTCCTCCATGTCTTTTTATTGTGTTTTTTTTTTTCCAAATATATTTTGTCTCTTCCGGCTCCATTGTCTTTTCATGAATTTTAGAATCAGCTTGTCAGTTTCTATAGACATTTCTCCTGAGATTTTTGTTGGAATTGTATTAACTCTCATGTTCATATTAAGTACAGAGCCCTCCAATCCATAAAAATAGTGTCTCTCTCCATTTATCTAGGTCTTCATTTTCCCTTCTTGATGTTTTATGGTTTCATATAAAGATCTTGCACATGCTTTGTTAGATTGTACCTAAATATTTTATGGATTTTGTGGCTCTTTTAAATGATTTATTTCAAATACCTAAGATTTTAATTATTTCATTGTATATTAACCATGTATCTTGTGACCTTGCCAAATTCACTTATTAGTTTTAGTAAATGTTTCATAGATTCTTTGAGATTTTCTTATAGACAATAATGAGTGAGAATACAAGCAATTTCATTTCTTCATTTCCAATCTAATTTATCTATATATGTGTATATTTATGTGTATATATGTATACAGGTATACATACATATACGTTTTGTTTCTTTTTCTTGCCTTATTCCACTGGCTAGGCTCTCTAGTACAATATTGTTAGGAGTAATGCCACTGCATACCTTGCTTTCTTCTGATCCTCAAGAAAAATATTTAGTATTTCATCATTAATTATGATATTAGTTGTAGGTGTTTTATAGATGCTCTTTATAAAAATGAGGAAGATCATTTCTCTCACTAGTTTTCTGAGAATTTTTCATGAACAGACTTTGAATTTTGTCAAAAAATCTTGACATCTATTGATGTGACCATATGGTTTTTCTTGTTTAATCTAATGATATGATTAATTGGATTGATTGATTTTTGAATGCTGAATCAGACTTTCATTCCTGGGATAAATCCCACTGGCAAAATGTGTTATTCTTTTTATATTTTGCTGAATTTGACTTTCAAATATTTTACCAAAGATGTTTATGTCCATGTTCATAGGGGAAATTGGTCTGCAGTTTTCTTATAATGTCTTTGTCTTATTTTGGTATCATGGCAATGTTGACCTCAAAAAGAGTTGGACAGCTGTTCTCCCTGCTCCTTTCTGGAAGAGATTGTGTGTGATTGGCATTTGTTTGGTAGACTTCACCAGAAATGACAGTTAGCCAAGAGTCAGTTTGTTGTTGGATGATTTTTAAGAACAAATTGAATTTCTTTAACATCTATACGGGACCATCTATTTTTTTCTGAGTTTTATAAATTGTCTTTTGCAGAATTTGTCTATTTCTTCTAAGTGGAAAGTGTATGGTCATAAAATTGCTTATAATATTCCTTCTTGCCAACTTGGTATCAGCAGAATGATGTTCCCTGTTTCTTTCCTGATTTGGCAATTTGTGTCTTTTCTCTTTTTTTCCTTTTTCAGTCTAATCATAGACCTGTCAATCATGTCAATCTGTTCTTAAAAGCAGCTTTGCTTTCCTTGATTGTTTGTTCTGTTTCACTCTTGTCTTTACTGTTTCTTTCCTACTTTTGTTTGGAGTTCAATTTGCTCCTTTTTAAAAATTTCTTCTTATGAATATTTAGATCATTGATCTTTTTTAATATAAGCATTAAATGCCAAGATTTTTTTCTCTATTGTTTTAGCTATATCACACAAAATCAATATATTGTGTTTTAATTTTCATTCAAAATATTTTGCATTAACCTTGGTCTTAGCCCTTCCCCTGTGCCGTGTGGCCCTGGGTGAATGGGATGAGCAGGGATTGCAGGGGCTGAGGGTGAAGAGGGAAAACCACCTGGGGCTCCGGGGTTCTGTGTCCAATATCTGGATATCCAATATTCCACCCTGCCCCAGGCCAACCCCAAGAAGCAGTCAGAGGAGAGGTGAGCCAGACTCCAGGAGGCCACCTGAATGCTCCTTTTTGTTTCAGCCGTCCTCAGCTCAGTCGGCCTGGTATGGCACCAGGCCCACAGATTCCTGAAGCCTGGGCACCTCTCGGACACCAAGGGTCACTCAACTTGTGGTCCCAGAGGGGAGCTAGCACTTCCCAGCCTACAATATTCCCTTCATAGCAGGGAGTAGTGTGATTCCTATCCAAGGTCACCCAGCCAGGAGGGTCCAGTGTCAGCAGAGCTGCAGGGCAGGGGTCTTCCCTTTTGACCCACAAAGGTAGCCCCAGAGCTCAGGGCTCACTTGTTGCTGGGCGGAATGAAGCCCAGGGTCAGGGCTGAGCTGTCTGGCTCTGGGGAGAGCTCAGAATTACCTGCTGCTGATTCTCCAGCAAGTTCCTTCCAGTCTAGAACATGGCCAAGGGGCAAGGATGCTTTTGAGGAGAAATACAAGTCCTGCTCCCACAGTCTGCAGTGGCCTGTCCCTGTCCCCTGGGGTTAAGAGCTATCAGGTTCCCAGGGCTGGCTTCCACGCCATGTTTCCCAGGCCCCTCCTGCGTCTCCTGATGCAAGAAAAGAGGCAGGGGGAGTGAGCCGGCTCCTGGGGACCTGCCCGGGAAGCACAGCTCCCTGGCAGGCATCCTGCTCAGCCCCAGCCCCCAACCCTGCTGGGCCAACGCTGCCCGCCCCATGGGCCCATGACTGCAGGTCCTCACCCCAGGGCCCTGGCTGGGGGAAGGGGCTAGCAGGGCCCGGGTCCTGCGCCCCACCTCAGACACTCCCTCCTGGCCTCAAGGTGCACCCTGTGGGCCACACATGCTGACTCCAAGGTGCAGACGTGGCCGTGACAGCGCGATCCTATACCACAGCAGCCACACTCAGCTCAAGTGCCTGCCCCCTGCTGCCCGCCACCCTCCCCGGGGCTGACCCACTCCCTTGATGCCACCTAAAACCCACAGTCAGCGTGGCCCTCGTCCATCCTCAGAGCTCCTCGGGGAGACCTTCCCCCAGGGTTCCGGAGCTGCTCCCCAGCCAGGCCTCCTTGGTGCTCATCAGAAACACAACGGCCATGGTTCTGGGCTCTCTCCACTGAGGACTCTGGACACAATTAACCTGGGACTACTATGGAACGCAGGGACCACACAGGGCCCTCCAGGCAGGAGTGGTGGGCACACCGTCCCTTTTTAGCCCACCCTCTCTTCAGTGGGGGAGGATGGAGATGCAGGAAGGACCAGCAGGAGGAGAAAGAGCCTGGGGGAGGGGTGTCTAGGGGAGAGGGAGATAGGGCCAGGGTGTCTGAGGGCAGGGAAGAGGAGTCAGGGGTGTCTGGGGGCAGGAGAGAGGGGCAGGGTGTCTAGGGGAGGGGGAAGGGTGTCTAGGGGAGGGGGAGGGGGAGGGGGAAGGGGTGTCTGAGGGCAGGGAAGAGGGGGCAGGGGTGTCTGGGAGCAGGAGAGAGGGGCAGGGTGTCAGGGGATGGGGAGGGGGAAGGGTGTCTAGGGGAGGGAGAGAGGGGGAAGGGGTGTCTGAGGGCAGGGAAGAGGGGGCAGGGGGGGCAGGGCAGGGAAGAGGGGGCAGGGGTGTTTGAGGGCAGGGCAGAGGGGGCAGGGTGTCTAGGGAAGGGGGAAATGACCAGGGGTGTCTAGGGACAGGGGAGAGGGGCAGGGGCTCTAGGGTAGGGGGAGAGGGGGCAGGGTGTCCAGGGGAGGGGGAGGGGCCGGGGACACCACATGCATTCCCACCTTCACCCCTACAGCAGTCCCTTTGCCTCTGCATCCCCCAACCCACCCACCTCCCACCTCCTAGCCACCTGGGTTCAGGCCATGTCACCCTCTGTTCTGCACACCTGCTGCCCCACCCCAGGCCACTCTCCTGCCCCCAAGGTCTCTCCCAGTCTGGCCAGGCCTCCCGGCCTGCCCAGAACCCTCTGGTGCCCGCCCCTTTCGTGCACCTGTGAGTCTCTGGGGCAGCTCCTCCCCAGGTGCCTCCTCCTCTGAAAGCCCTTCTGGATTCCAGGTGGGCTGGGGAGCACCTGTGCCCTGCAGCCCCTCCCTCTGTACTGTCACTGTACGCTGTCTGTCCACCAGGGAGCATCTGTCCCTGATGTAGGTCAGGGTGGCTCAGAGCCAGAGCTCAGGACATAGTGGCAAGGTGCAGGCAAAGTGCAGGCAAGGTGCAGGCAAGGTGCAGGCAAGGTGCAGGCAAGGTGCAGGCAAGGTGCTGGGATGTTGAGAGCCACCTCCTAGTGGGAATGGCCCCTGGCATTTTGCCAGAATGGTTGAGAGGTGAGCCATTAAGATGATGATAATTAAGTGAAGCTGTGTATAATTGCTGTGACTGGATGATGCTGGATTGAAACAGGCTGTGTATTCAATTGTATATAGACCCCTGCTGTCCGCCTTGGGCGCTGCTACTTTGGAGTTCTTGCGGGGATTCCTGGGGAGTTCGAGTTGGTTGGGGAAGTTCCGGTGGAGGGAGTTCCCGTTGGTGTGTGGTGGTCCTGTGAAAGGGCCGAGTGGGTGCGTTCAGGGGAGTTCGGAAATAAAGTTTGTTCCTGCTGAGTGGCTCGTGATTTGTGCCCAGCCAGACTGAGGCAATTGGTGGCCCGAATGGGGAACAAACTCGCGACTTTGGCGTTATCAGGCACTCTCCAGAGGCCCCTGGCTCTGGGAGGGCAGGCCCCACCTCCAGAAGCAAGGCAGGACCCTAGACAGAAAGCTCCGGACACCACCTGGGCACCCACAGACCTGGACACACTGTGTCCTCAGTGAGCACTTCTCCAGGGTAAGAGCCACATCCTGGGGGGACTGAAGGGCACACGCTGGCCTTAGGAAGGGTGCAGGAGAAGCGTTCCCGACAGGGGCGTCCTTCGCCCAGATACAGAGGTGAGCCAGGCACCATCTGGCAGGCTCAGGAGGGCAGAGGCAGGCCCTGGGGCTGGACCCCAAGAGCACTGAGGGGCTGTGGAGGGCTTGACGCAGGGGAGGGCCGTGGTCAAGACAGATGGCTGCTGTAAACCCTGAGCCACATCCCCGTGCCCCACCCCACCTGCACCCCAGGACATGCTCCTGCCATTTGGACAGCTGAGGACCGCTGCACTGACAGGTGGCTTCAGGACTGGTCCTGCCCAGCCCACATTTAGTACCAGCGGAACTCCCAGGGCCCCACACCCCTCTCCCCAGAAAGAGCTGACCAAGAAAGGGAAATGTAGCCCCAGACCTGAACCAAGGACGAAGATGGAAATTGTCACCCCGTGCACCTGGCCACTGGCCTGCTGTCACCCCCCAAAGGCTCCTGGGGCCTCCCCTGGGGCTCAGCTGGAATTCTGACCCTGGACACAGGTTCTTCCTCCACAAGCCCCCACCTTGGGTGGCCTGTCTGGGAGACCTGGCCCAGCCAGTGTGGCACTAGACGGCCGGCCGGACTCCTGCTGAGAAGAGCACATGGGTGTGTCCTGGGCACAGCTCATCCCGACACCAGACACCATGCTTCTTCCTTCTTTTCCACGTGGCTGCCACACGGTCCCAGCCGCTGGCCACCTGTGCTCCTGGCTGCACTGGTCTGAAGCCCCTTGGCTCTGCTGGAGGAGCAGGGAGGTGCAGGGGCCGCTGGGATGCAGGATAGGGAGGGAGGGCACGGGGCTTGGGGATGCCCTGGGCCTCTGGGTCCGGATCACGGCAGAAGGGAGCTGTCAGGGAGGGTCAGCAGTGGGGGAAGCGCCCCCACCCCACTGTGCTCAGGGGCCACGGTTCCTGTGCCTCTGCTCTGGGCTTTAGTTCCCTGCTCTGGGCTTTGGCCCCTGGCCTCCTGGCCAGGCACTTGGGCCCTGCATCAGTCACTGAGACTCCAGTCTGAGCTGCCTCCCTGGGGTCTGCTCAGAGGAGGGGTCGCTTGTGATCTCTGCCCAACTGAGGGGAGGGAGCAGGAAGAGCCTCCTGAGCCTGAGGCCAGGTCCAGGCCACCCCTCCACTGCTGCAGGACCGCAGCTCCCACCCTCTGCTGCACCCCCACCCCCACCCGCTCCCACCCCTCCCAGAGGGCCAGAGAAAATACCCAGTTAGCACATCCCTGCGGCCATCCTGCTGCCAGGCACACAGCTCCACCCTCTGGTTCTCCACACGCTGAGGTCTCCACCCTGTCCCTCCGTCTGTCTGTCTCCCACCCTCCCTCTCCCCAGCAGCCTTTAATAGCACCAGCCTGGGGGGGAGTGGTGGCCCTGCACGCGCCACAAATCTCCTGTATTATCCCCTCTCCTTTATTTACACCGGGCGCACAGTAGCAATTCAATCTGAAAAAGGGCCGTGTTTTCGGAGGCGTGCGGCCCGAGAAATTGATGTTTGTGTTAATCAATCTTGTAGGAGCCTGCGGGCTCAGAAAGGTGCCACACGAGAGATTTCTTCTACTGATTGATTGGATTCCGAGCAGGGAGGGGTGAGGAGAAAATCAAACACTCTGCATGCCTGAAACCCTGGCGACAGGCAGGGGTCCCAGGTGGCCCTGCCAGCTGAGGCGCATTTGGGGGTCCTGTGCCCCAGGGCCCCCATCACCCTCTCCTCCTCCAACAGGGAGCCAGGCTGGGGGCCGGGACTCCCACGCCAGTCGTGGGGCTTGGGGGTCACCCTGTCTGGAAGGTCTGGGGACACTCCAATCTTGCCCCACCGCCTTCTGCTGCCCACCTGGGAGGCCCAACCCTCCAGAGGCTCTGGGGCCCTACCCTGAGGACCTGTGTGGCCCAGGGCCTGCACAGGGAGACAGGGCTCTGGGCAGAGCCCCACCAGAGTATCTGGGCTCCGCCTGCAACAGCCTGTCTGCTGGCAGGGCCGGTGGAAATGAGGTTGGCACACAGGTAGAGAGTCAGCGTGTCACCCCCGTAGCCGGCAGTACACCAGGAGGGCTCATTGCTGCTGCAAGCCAGGCCCAGCCTCTGCTGGCCTCCTGGCCAGGCCCCGGGAGAGCCGGAGGTGGCAGGGACCCAGAACAAGCCCCTATGTATTCCAGGGGCTCACAGGGGACCCAGGGGCTGGCACTGCCTCAGGGGCAGGGTTGGGCAGACAGTGCTCCTCAGACACATTTCGCAGGAGAACACCGAGTCCATCCCCAGTGGGAGGATGGACGGGAACCTGAGCCAGGGCCTCAGGCCCACCGTCCTCTGCAGTCCAAGGACCCAGTGCCAGATGAGTGTGTCACCCAGACAGGAGGCCTGAGCCCAGGCGTCCCTGGGAATCAGCCCAGCCACTGCCTGGATGAAAGCAGTCCCGACACCGGGAGGAGATTGTGCCCAGACCCCCGGGGCCGCTCGAGCTCCCTTCCTTCACGGGCAGCCCCTGTGCCGGCTTCCAGGAAGGCCGGCCATCAGCAGCTCCCACACAGACGCGCCCCTTCCATCCATCCAGGCATCCTGGTTGCGCTCATGCTGTGTGCAAGTGGCTGAATCCTCCATGCCTGGCACAGGGCTTGCAGTGTGACCCGTCCCTGGTGTCATTCTGCCCCAGAGGCAGCGCCTACAGGTGGGGCTGACCACACCTCAACAGTGAGGGGCTGCCGGCAGGAGGGGAGCCCCCATGGCTGCTGGCCCCTCTCCCAAGAGGCCTGGTCGGCAGCAGAGCTGTGGTCTGGGGGCAGAAGGCGCCAGGACAGGAGCAGGAAAAGGGACTCCCCCCGCTGGCCTCCCGCTCACTCGGCTGGGCCTCAGCTCTCCACCTGTAAGACAGGTCTGAAGAGCGCATCATTGTGGCTGCCACACAGGGCACCTGGGGTGTGGCCTTCCCAGGGCAACCTGGCCTCCACCCACTCTGCTGTTATGCACTGTGAATGGCCCAGGGAACCTTGTCCCCTGAGGGACCCGGTGGCCTCAGGCAAGTGATCTTGGGGTGGCCCACAGCTGTCGTCCCAGCTACTGGGAGGCTGGGGCAAGAGGATTGCCACAGCTGGACCCCAGCCCAGGCAGCGCAGCAGGATGCATCTCCGCAAAACAAGACAGGTGCTGGGCGCTGTCCGGGCACTCGCGCTGGCTGCCCCGGCTCCTGCACCCCAGAGGGCAGCACCCAGCAAGGCGGCTGGAAGCAGGGTAGAGCCCGCGGTGTTCTAGGAAGGTCAGACTCCGCCCTCCTCCCGCACCCACCTGTCCTGTCCCTCAGTCAAGCCCAGCCCTGGCTCTGCAGCGCCTGTCCTCTCTAGAGGGTAGCTGCCACCTGCCACGACCACACGACACAAGGGCCACACCATTCAAAGCCCCCAGAGTGCACCCCGGCCAGACACCACTGAAGGGCAACTGGGCACCGCACCTAAAACACTGAGGGATCAGAGCAAATCCCAAAGCCGAGCCGAAGGGGAGAAGGCCGACTGGGGACACCTGCAGAGGGGAGCCGGACGCCGAGGGGATGCCCTCGCACTCCGTCCCCAGCAAAGCCAGGATACTCGCCAGGCCCACTCAGACCGCCTGCTGGGAAATCCCAAAGGCAAAGAGGCACAGCCCTCTCCCACCCCTGCCACAGTGGTAATGCTTGATGACAGTCCCTAAGCGGGATGAGGAGGGAGGCGTCCAGCCTCTGGGCCGCCGAGAAGGGAGCATGGCCACCCTCGTCCACAGACGGACAGCCCTGAGGACGGCCACCCCAGTCCGCGCCCCTGCCGGGAAGGCCGGGTCAGTGGAGGGACATTCAGGACAGCCCATCCACGGGAGCCTTCCCACCTCTGGGGACCTTGGGGACTCTAGGTCACGTCACAGATCTCACCTTGGAAGGCACGGAACAGGCAGTGGGGAGCAGTGGGGGCGAGCCCCAGGGACAGGACCACATCCCACAGCACATTCACATGACATAGTGCCACACCTGTGCCACATACACCACGTCACATGCCACACACCAAGGCCACACACACACACACACACACACACACACACACGTCCACACATGACGTCACGTGCCACATGCTTATACCACACCCCCACACGGGCGGCTCCAGGCTCACCCGGGGGCGCCAGGCAGCACACCGTCCTCCCATCACCCCTCGCTCTTCCTCTTCTGAGCACTGGTCTCTCTTGGACTCTTTCATGATAATAAAACTAAAAATTACTGCTTCTCCAAAACCCCACGGTGCCTGGGCAAGGGCTGTAGGAAAGCTCCTGGGTCATGTCACAAATCCCACAGATGTTCAGGACCCACTGCCCGTCCCCAGCCTCAGTCCTCACCTGCCATGGGTGCTGATGCCCAAGGGTCACCGCCATCTTGGGGCAGAATGGGAGCCCTGGCACGGCCACTGTGGGCCAGCCCACCACCCCCTCAGCTAGGGACCATGGCTGAGGCCACCTAATGAACTACTGCCCACCATAGGGCCAGGCGCCCTCCACACCAGCTGGACAGGTCTAGGAGACACAATGCAGGCTCTGCCCAGGACCCAGAGGACACAGGCCTGAAGGGGGCACAGTGGTGAGGCTCTGGCCAGAACCCCGCCCTAGCCCCTCTGCTGTGGGGACCTGCTCCCCCTCGCCTGGGCCTCTCCAGGTGCCCACCTGCTCCAGGGCCCCTGCCTCCGGTACCCATCAGCCCTTCTGTCCTCCCCGTCCGTCTCCTCAGCTCCCCCCTCACCCCTACTGGGACTCTGCCTGAGCCAGGCCCTGCTGAGGACCTCAGGCCCCACAATGAACAGAGGAGGACCCCAGTGAAGGGACAGGTCACCAAGAGGTGGCTGTAAGGACAGAGACAACCAGGGGCAGGAACAGGATCTGACTGGGAGCTGGGGTGTGGAAGGAGTGGTTGGGGAAGGCCCGAGAAGTGGGAAGTGGGCGACGGTTCCCAGCCACTGGGCCAGAAGCCATCCAGGAAGCAGCATGTGGAGCTGAGGCCCCAGGGTGGCGGACACATCCCAGGGGCTGATATGTCCCCTGGAAACCACGAGGGTGACCTTACTTGGAAAAAGTGTCCTTGCAAATGGGATTAGGTAGAGGACTTTGAGATGAGATCAGCCCTAAACCCAAGGACAGGTGTCCTATGAGACGGCAGGGGAAACAGGCAGGGGCCACGGGAAGGCAGAGTGGACCACGCACACCCAGGCCAGGGAGCACGGGGCCACAGGGAGAGGTGGCCACCTGGAGAGAGGGGAATGACCCTGCCCTGAGCCTCAGCAGGGAGCAAACCCCTTGAGGCCTCCGGGCCTGGGAGAGAGTCAATTCCTTCTGCTTGGAAACCCAGGGGCTTCTCTGGCCCCCCGGGCGGAGCAGGGATTCAGCCTGGGAGGCAGCACCAGAGCCAGGCTGCTGCCCTGGCCAGAGCGTGGCGAGCCCAGCCGGCCCTCCTGCCTGCACTCCAGACTCCCCCGGGCCCCTCGTCCAGCCCAGGCCCCTCGACCAGCCCAGGCCCTTCGTGGGGAGCACTGCAGCCCAGCCCTGGGTCTCCCGGGTGGACCAGGCCCAGCGTGGTGCCTGCAGGGAACCATAGACGTGAGCAGGCTCCAGCTCAGCAGAGCCAGAAATAGCAGAGGTTTCCCAGGCCACGGGACAAGGCCACGGTCACTGGGTCAGGGTCAGGACACTCAGGAGACCAAGAATGGACTAGCCGCAGAAAGCACCAGGCCTCCACGGGGCCACCACCCCTGCCACCAGAGCACCTCACTGCTCACAGGAAGCCCAGCTTGGGACCAGCCCCACCCCCACTCTGGTGCCCTGCGCAGCCTCCTCCTCTGGGAACAGGCCTCAGGGGCAAGCAGGCATTTTGCCGGCCGCCTCAAGTGGCCAGCCCCTGGCCACCATGACAGCGAGGGGACGGGAAGTGGGGCCACCTCAAGGGGCACCCCTCCACACCATGTGCAGGCAGTAAAGGACCAGGCTGCCTTGTCCCCACCCCAGGGTGACCTGGGAGAAGCCTGAGTGCTGCGGGAGCCCGCCTCACTCCCCTAGGCCTCCCGTGTACCCTCAGCCTGGGCCCAGGCCTCCAGAGCTGGCCCCGAGTCCCAACCCCCACTCCTGCCCCACTCCCAGCCAGAGGCCCTGCAGGGCGGGAGGCCGGCTGGACAGCAGCAGGCTGCATGGCCGGCCATGGCGCCCTCTGCCTCCGCAGCAGCACCTGGGACGGCAAGAAGGTGGCCAGAGGGGTGTCAGCCAGTGCTCTCAGCCAGCTCAGGCCAGCCCCCCTGCACTCCCAACGAGCAGGCGTCCCCTGGCCACAGGGGCTTCACAGCTGCCGCCGGCCAAGGGCCTCCTGCCCAGGGCACTACATCCCTCAACGGCCCACAAGGTGGGCACTGCCATCCCCACTCCTCAGCAGAGAGGTCCAGGGCGGGGCTCGCGGGAGGCCCACAGAGCTCCTGCAGGGTGACGCCAGCCTCCTGGCAGCCAGCTGGCTGGTCTCAGCCGACGCCCACCCACAGAGAGCCTGCCCAGCCCTGCCCGGGGACAGACAGGCAGGCAGGCAGAGACGGGCCACCTCTGGACTCTCCACAGGCAGCTGCCACTGCACAACCTCGAGGGCCAAGTCGCAGGCGCCCGACGGAAGCTGGGGAGGGCAGCCGAGCACTCCTCAGAGCCGGCTGCAGGCTGCCCCAGGATGGCAAGTGAGTTCCCAGTGCATTAGCCATGCTGGGCCAGGGCCTGGCTCCCCACAGACCTGGTCACCGACTTGGTCCTGTCAAAATCAGGGGCGGGGCTGGCCTAGCCTTTGCTGTCACCAGAGCTGCCTTCAAATCCTTCCTCAGGACTGGCTGGGGTCCTCTCTGAACTTCAGCTTTCTCCTCTGTCATGAGTAGAAGGCAGCGGCCCTCTCCCCAGGGCCAGAAATGCCAAGCGGCAGGCACCAGGAGGGGGCTTTGGTTGGCAGAGGCTGGCACCACCCCTGCTTCCCCAACCAATTCCGCATGGTGGCACTTCTGAACGGATTTTTGAGGGTGGGTGCTGGTGGCCAAGGGAAGGAGCCTGGTGCTGTGTTGGCAGGCGATCCTTCCCACGGGGTGGGCCTTCTCGGGGGTGAGTGCTCATCAGGAAGCTGACGGCTCCACCTGGAAGACCCAGAACTGCCCTGGGCTAACCTGCACCCTGGAGCGGGGCCGGGATGCCACCAAGGGAGAGCAACCTCATGGGCACTGTGGCCTGAGACAGAAGGTGGCACAGGCACTCGGCAGACATCAAGGGCCAGAGGGCATCCCCACCAGAACCGCGGCCTTTCCCTACCCGCAAGCACAGGGCTGTGTGGAGGCACGACCTGGGGTGGCACCGAGTGGCACCCCGGCTGGCCAAGACCTCAGCTCGGTGTCGGGTCTCAGGGCCACTCCCAAGAAGGCTCCACTGACCTCTCTGGCCTCGAAGAACGACCCCCTGGGCCAGCAGGCAGCCAGGCATCGCCCTTGCTCAGGCTGTGACCCCTGCTGGGGGTCCAGGCAGCTTCCACAGGGAAGGACTAGCCTCCATCTGCCAGGAGGCCAGCCTCCCCAAGTCCCCACCTGACAGGCCTCCGGGCCCAGTGCTCCTTCCAAAGCTGCGCCTGCTGCCGAGGGGCCGGCACAGGCTGGCCAGGCTCTCAGGCAGGGCTCCCGGCCCCCAGCTCATCACCTGCCTCCTCACTCCCTGGGGCCCAGGCCAGGAGTTGGCCTGTCCACGCTCTGGGCTTCTCGCACCCTTGTGGTGTCATGGCCCATTGTCCCCAGATGACTGCCCCCCTGGAACCCTGAGGGCCTTGGCCGAAGCAACCCTGAGGGTCCACAGAACTAGACACTCAGTCCCGCCCCCATCTGGCCTTCCCACCCTCCAGCCCATCTGGGCCTCTGGAAGGGGGGAGAAGTCATCCCCCCCCTGTCCCCAGCCCACATCCACAAACACCTGTGGAAACAACTGAGTAAGAGAGAATTAGGCCGGGCCCGGTGGCACATACCCGTAATCCCAGCGGCTCCGGAGGCTGAGGTAGGAGAATCGCGAGTTCAAAGCCAGCCTCAGCAAAAGCAAGGCACTAAGCAACTTCTGTCTCTAAATAAAATACAAAAAAGGACTGGGGATGGCCTCTTCCACAAATGGTGCTGGGAAAGCTGGAAATCCACATGTAAGAAAATGAAATCAAACCCCTGTCTCTCACCATGCACAAAACTCAACTCAAGGACCTGGGAATTAAACCAGAGACCCTGTGCCTAATGGAAGAAAAAGTAGGCCCCAATCTCCATAATATCGGATTAGGCCCCTACTTCCTTAATACGACTCCTATAGCACAAGAATTAAAACCAAGAATCAATAAATGGGATGGATTCAAACCAAAAAGCTTCTTCTCAGCAAAAGAAAGTGAGGTGAAGAGGAAGCTTACAGATGGGAGCAAATCTTAACCACACGCACATCAGATACAGCACTAATCTCTAGGATACATAAAGCACTCAAAAACCTGAACACCAAAAAACCTACTAGCCCAATCAATAAATGGGCCAAGGACCTGAACAGACACTTCTCAGAAGATGTTGTACAATCAATCAACAAACATATGAAAAAACATTCATCATCTCTAGCAATTAGAGAAATGCAAATTAAAACTACTCTAGGACCCTCCGACTCCAGTCAGAATGGCAGCTATCAAGAACACAAACAACAGGGCTGGGGTTGTGGCTCAGGGGTAGAGTGCTCACCTTGCATGCGCAAGGCCCTGGATTCGACCCTCAGAACCACAGAAAAATAAATAAAGTTATATAAAAAAGAATACAAACAACAATAAGTGTTGGTGAGGATGTGGGAAAAAGGCACACTCACACACTGCTGGTGGGTCTGCAAATTGGGAAAGCAGTATGGAGAGTCCTTGGAAATCTGGGAATGGAACCACCATCTGACCCAGCTGTCCCTCTCCTTGGACTATTCCCAAAGGACTTAAAGACAGCACACTACAGGGACACAGCCACATCAATGTTACAGCAGCACAGTTCACAACAGCTAAACTGTGGAGCCAACCTAGAAGCCCTTCAGTAGATGAAAGGATTAAAAAATGTGGCAAGGGGCTGGGGATGTGGCTCAAGCGGTAGCGCGCTTGCCTGGCGTGCGTGCGGCCCGGGTTCCATCCTCAGCACCACATACAAAGATGTTGTGTCCGCTGAGAACTGAAAAATAAATATTAAAATTCTCTCTCTCTCTCTCTCCCTCTCTCACTCTCTCTTTGAAAAAAAATGTGGCAAATATACACAATGGAATATTACTCAGCAATAAAAGAGAATAAGATCATGGCATCTGCAGGTAAATGGATGGCGTTGGAGAAGATAATGCTAAATGAAGTTAGCCAAACCCAAAAACCAAAGGCTGAATATTTTCTTTGATATGAGGAGGCTGACTCATAATGGCGATGGGGGGAGCACGGGAGGAAGGGAGGGACTTTAGATAGGGCAAGGGGGAGGGAGGGGAAAGGAGAGGGCTAAGGGGTAGGAATGACGGTGGGATGAGTTAGACATCATTCCCCAAGTACGCGTGTGAAGACCCAAGTGGTGTGAAAATACTTGTGTACAATCCCTGACTTGAAACACTGTGCTTGGTATGTGTAATATGAAAGGGATTGCATTCTGCCATCATATATAACAAATCAGATTAAATAAAATTTAATTTTAAAAAAAGAAATATTTAAAGGGGGGCTGGGGATGTGGCTCAGTAGTTGAGTGCTCCTGAGTTCAATCCCCAATATGCCCCCACAAAAAAAGAAAGAAACTTCCTTGACTTAATTAGGGGCCTTATAAGGAGCCTGTAGCCGGGGCGGGGTGTAGCTCAGTGGCAGAGGCCCTGTCTAGCGTGGCAAGGCCCTGTGCTGGATGCCAACGCTGCCAAAGAAGAGAGGGCCCGTGGCTGCTTCATAGTGCATGAAATCCAAACACTAATAAAACTGGATTATAGCTGGGCACGGTAGTGCGCGCCCGTAATCCCAGAGGCACAGGTACCTGAGACAGGAGGATCTCGAGTTCAAAGCCAGCCTCAGCAAAAGTGAGGTGCTAAGCAACTCAGTGAGACCCTGTCTCTAAATAAAACACAAAATAGTGCTGGGATGTGGCTCAGTGGCTGAGTGCCCCTGAGTTCAATCCACGGTACAAAAAAAGAGAGAGACAGACCAAGAATTACAGCAGGACTCCTCCTCCAGGCCATCCCTAGGATCTATGACCAGCCAGACAGTGGGAAGCCCTGAAAAGGTTCTGGAACAGCTCTGGGCCAGCCCCTTGTAGGCAGAGAACATGTATCTGATCCAGCGTGGTCCTGTGGCCCAGGCCCTGTCCCCCCACCCCACCGCCCCACCCCCTGGCCCTCAGGATGCTCCCAGGGAGCTGGTCACAAGATGTTCACATCCCAGAGGGAGGGCAGCCCTGGTTCTGGGTCCACACAGGGTTTCCGGTCCAGCAGCAGCAGGGGCCAGCCAGGGCAGCACCGAGCACTCTAGAGGCAGCTGGGTCAGGCAAGAAGGCCTCCAGTCAAACGCTGGCCCTGGGAATGCTCCGTCCCCTCGTCCCCACCGCACGTCCAGGGGTCAGCGGTCACTTTATTAATAGAGGTCCCTGAGGACGGGCCTCACCCCCTGGATGGTCGCCATCCTCCCTCCCTCCCTACAGTAGCAGAAAGGCCGCCCCTGTGCCAGCGGCCCGGGGGCATCCCTCAGAGGGAGTGCAGCCTCAGCCACCCCCCTGCCCGGGGCTGCAGACGCTGCAGGAAAGGACAGGCAGGACTCCAGGACCCAGCCAGGGGCCCTCCTCCACAGCCCTGGGGGGCAAAGCACGTGGGGAAGGACTGCAGGGACAGTGAGCAGGGCCTGGCGCCAGCATGAAGGGGGATGGACTGTGCTGAGCCGCTGGCCCTCGATGCACAGAGCAGCCCGGGAAGTCACTTGCCAAAAGGCCTGTCCAGCCTCCCCGCTCTGCCCAGCTCTGCCAGGCCATGCCACACAGAACATGGAGAGAGAGAACAGTTCACTGCTGTCCTTCCCGGCTTCCTGGCCAGGGCCTCTGAGCCCCTCACTTGCCAGAAGACAGGAACAGAGAAGCCACAGTGCCAGGAACCACCCCGGTCCAGAAACACAGCCCGTGAGCCAGGGAGGAGCTGGTGCCGAGGGTCCTGCTCCTGTGGGCCCAGGTCCTCTGCTGTGAGGGGCCGATGCGTATGTGACACAAAGTGGACCTCTGACAGAGCCAGGGAGAGGAGGTGGGGGCACTGCCGGCTCTCACCACGAACCCTGCAGGAGGGCCACCTCCAGGCCACTGAGGCGCCTCCCAGCACCCCACCAGCCCAGGGTCACCTTAAGGCATCCTGCAAGCACTCCCGTAAGCACCGGTTCCTCTCTAGGAAATGAGCCAGCCACGGCCAGGCTCTGCTGAGCCCTCCCCATGACCAAGCCGAGGTGGCCACTTGCAGCTCTGTGGTCAGACCAAGGCACAGTGACTAGGCCACTCACCTAAGCCCACACAGAGCCAGACAGTCAGCCCCGCCCAGGGGGCTGAGGCCTGGAGGTGGGGAGTCACACCGCTCCTTGCCCAGGGCCTTGCTGCCTGGCTGATCCAGCACCTCCGAACTCTGAGCGGCATCACCCCGCCCCCTGGTGGTGGCTTCGAGAATCACCCAGCAGGGCACCGCAGGAGAGGAGTCCCTGTGGCCCACAGTGGATGCCCACATATTAATGCCCAGAGGCCTGACACTGAAACCCCATTGCCCTGGGCTCTTCCCAAGGAGATGACCGCAAAGGCCAGGGATAGGAACCACTACCCAGGTAGCCCACCAGTCCCTTAGGGCCCACAGCCACCAACTCCAAAGGCCGCTGGTTCAGTGTGGTGGCCTTCACAGTGGCCTTGAAGCTGACCCTGTGGGCCCCAGCAGTCACTCCAGAAGGCTCATGATGGCCCCAGGAGGGACCCAGGTCACCAAGGCCTTCCATTTCAGAGGCAGTGGGTCCCTGTTGCTATTCCAGCGCCTGTTGTGACCCTGACTCTACTGCCCCAGAGCCTCCCAGGAGCTCACAAAGGCCAGCTATGGTGGAGGTCTGTGCGCTGGAGGTGGGCAGCAGGGGCCGGGCTGCCCTCAACACCCCCGGCCTCACCCCACAGACACTGCCAGGAAGCTTGTCTCCCAGAGAAACCCCTCCACCTCAGCTCTGCAGGGCTGATCTGCAGACGCCCCCACTGTCTCTCCTCTCTGGTGCCCTCCTTCCTATGGCACCCACAGCTTCCTGCTGCAAAGGGCAGGCCCACCTGGCCATCCAGAGAGCCGGGAAAAGGAAATAGACACATCCAGGGGCCCAAACGGGCCTCAGACTTCCAAACAGCTGCCTGAGTCCTGATTCACCCCCTTCCCCAGATCCAGGGCAGAGAATTCATCCCAGGCCTGAGAAATGCAGGCTCCCCAAAACCATGGGGGCTTGGATATGAGGCTGTAACCAGGCTGAAGCAGCCTTTGCTCTGAATGGTTGGATGGACCCCTGCCTGAAGCCAAGCATTTGATGCTTGTCCAAGAGCACTTCCCAGGGCCCAGGGACATCCTGAAACAGGGCTGGGTTCTGGCAGTATGCCAGATGGTGCCCTGTGACCTCTGGCCAGGATTAGGCCAAGGTAAAGCCATTAGCCTTCCTGCCTGCCTCTGGCCCCCCTCTTCCTCTCATCGTCCTCCAGACACTGACTTACTAGAACACAGAACTCAATCCACCAGGCTAGGAACGCACTGGCCTCCATGGGACTAACCGCGCTCACCCCAGGCCTGGTTTCCACCAGCCCACCACCCTTCCTTACAGAGAAAGGGATTCTGCAATTTTATCTAACACAGAACTCATCAGTTTTCCTCCCTTTTCCCATGGGCATCTCAAGGGACAAGTGGCCACTAGTTGTTGGGGAAAGCTGCTTTGTGGGCAAATGACAAAGGTGCCCCTCCTATTATGAAGCAGCAGAGCTTAGAGAATAAACGCACAGGACCTGACACCACATGTGGCCTCGGGTGAAATAATGTTTTAGTGAAGCCCGTTCTCTGAAACCCTTGGGACATGAACTAAAAAAGTCATCCCTGATAGTTCACCCAAGATTCCAGTTACACTGGGCACCTTGGGTTCCACCTAGTGACCCTACCAGTGACAGCTGAAAGTAAAGGTGGGCACAGGCTGGGCTCCTCCAGGTCTGTATGCTAACCCTTGCCAACCCCTCTCCATTCCCAGCTCCTAGGAGCAGGCTAGCTGGGTCCCCACCCCGACCCCCCCAGTGACAACTTGCCAGGTGCCCCTAGGCAGGTTCCTCTCCTCTGTGTGCCTGCGTGTATGGAAAGTGCAAGTGAGCAAGGGGACCTCACCTTTTCTTACTTCTAGAACTTTCTCTGTAGCTCCTGATTTAACACAGAAGCCTTTGAGGATGCCCTTGGGAGGAGACTCAGCCAGGAACCTTCTTGATAACTCAGGAAATGCAGAGCAAATCCCATAGCGAACACTCGGATGGTACCATCTGTGCTTCCACCCCAGGCTACATGGACACGGTGCAAGGGCCTTCCTAGTGTGCCTCCTCCTTCCTGGGGTGGAGGTGCGGAGGCCAGCATGCAGGCTGAGGTGGTGATCCCCATCCCAATGGGGCATGTGTTCAACAAGACACTGGGCTCAGTGTGGTGGTCAACAGGACCCAAGGCAAAGCATGAGGCCTAGCAGCACCAGGGACGCCAGAAATGCTGCCTCAGTGAATGCAGCCAACAAACAGCCCACGGCTCACCAGTCTACAGGGATCTCAGGAAAGGGCGGTGGCCTGCCAGGGACTTCCAGCCTGGTCCTGACTCTGCAAAGACCCTCGGCTGTCTTCCTCCATCCTGAGTCACTCTTGCTAAGTCCACAGATGATAACTCCCCACCTGCACCCAAACACAGGCCACCATGAAGCAGGACCCCAGGCTTCATGCCCACAGATCCCTGGGCCTGGGACCTGCATCCAACTGGGGGTAAGAGCGTCTATTTTAACAATCCCAGTGTTGGGAGAGGCCTGGTCTGGCCTTCAGGAGGACCCAGCTGCCCCCTCACACTCCAAACAATCAGAGACCATGAACTTGCAGACTGAGGAAAGAGCAAGCCCTGTGCCTAACACAGCCTCCCGTGTGCAGGGCTACAGCCAAAGCCACCAGCTGTGAGCCATGACGCAGCGAAGCTGACAGACAGGAGAGGAGCAGACTGTCCAACCAGCTCCTGCCCACAGCAGGGAGCTGTCGCTGTTGGCCTATGGCCTCCTCCTTGGGACACCCTCTTTCTGATGGGGCTGGGGGCCAAGTCAGAGAACACCTGGGTGGGACCTCCCTGACCTCACACCCAGGTGGTGCCCAGGCCTGTGCGGGGTCTGCTGTCCACCCTCGCCCTGGCTGTAACCCCTCCCCAGCCACGACAGGGGTCAGGGCAGGACCTGGCGGTGCTGAGGACATCTCTCTTAACCTCACCAGGCCACTGGGACCCCCAAGGCGAAGTTAGGGCTTAGCATTTTAACACCCCGGGCCTCCGGGTAAGATGGCAGAGTTCAGGTCTGGAACAAACGGAGGCCAGGTGAATGTGACCAGGACAAATGCGACTGCAGGCAGGTGGTCAGGACGTGAGGGCTGCCGGTCCCCATCGCAGGTCCCTGCGGACCCTGGGGCCCGCTCTAACCTCTCCTTCCGCAGCCTGAGGGCAGCGTGCCGCTCCTGCGGGCTGCCTCCCCCGCGGCCCTGCCCCCCGCTGCCCCTGCTCCCCGCGCTCGCTGTCGCTAATGCGGGCTCGCCCAGCTCCCAGGCCGGGCACCCGGGCCGAGGCGCGGCCGCCCTGCCCTCTGCGCAGTGCCCACACGGGCACGCCTGGCGCCGCGTCCTCCCGGCGCTCGGGCCACTCCGGGCCGTCTCCAGGGGAGGAGGCGGGGGTGCGCGTGTGCACACGGCCTGCGGGACTGAGTGTGTGCATAAGGCCTGCGGGAGTGCGCGTGCGGACACGAGCGCACGCGTGGACACACCGTCGTGGTGTGACGATCAGGCTGGTGCAGCCTGGCCGTTTGAGCTCACTGGCTTTTTTTCAGAAAAGAACTGAGCCTGAGCGCCTGGCGCAGGAACGACAGCCGGATGCCGGTCTGCAGCGCCGCACCGACATCCCGGCCCGGAAGAGAACGCGCGAGCCAGAGGCGGCGCGGGCTCTGGGATTCGAATCCTCAGCCAAAGGCGGAGCGGCATGGCGCAGGCGCGGACCTGAGCGGAAGCGCAGAGCAGGCGCAGCACCCACAGTTCCGCGCGTGGGCCGCGTCCGGAAGTCCGATGCGGGGAATCTCCGATCCTCGTCCTCTGATTCGTCACCCGCCATTTCCACTTCCGCAGACAATTCGGTTCCTCTTCCCGCCGTCCACGAGACGTGTACCCATCCGTAGGAAGTGCGCGCCCGCCCTGTTTTGTTTCCGGGGGAGTAGGCTTCTTAGAAAGACGCTCGTGACTTCCGGTGTTCCCCTTATCCTGATTGGCTGGATTTATGAATTCATTAAAGCATAAGCAAAAAAATCTGCTCCCTTCTTATTCAAATTAATAAAGGCGATCAAATGTAGTAGTGGTGACTCAATAGTCAAAGAGTTGTAATCACCTGTGGCTGCTACTGATGGCGAACAGGAAGTCACCATTACCAAAAGGTGTGCAGGAAAGTGGTCCTTAAATAGCCACCTTGCGCAAATTCAGACGTGTTGTATGAAAGGAGAGAAGGTTAGCACTCCCCTTGACAAGGATGGAAGAGGCCCTCGGGCCTGACAACACGCATACGGTTAAGGCATTGCCACCTACTTAGTGGCATCTAACCATCGTTTTTTTTCCTCCCCCGCCACCTCGTGGTCCGGGATGGAAAGGCACCTGGCTGGTACCGTGCCTGCGTGCCGCGGGGGAGGGGGGAGGTCCAGGAGTGTCCGCAAGTGCGTTAAAGCACAAGACAACTGAGAAGTCAGAGCGTCAGATCCCGTCGTTCTAGGGTGGGACAGTGTAGGGATAGTCTCGCTCACAGGACAAACTCTGACCTCCAGGGAACAGCAGCAGGGGACAGGACATGAGGGCTGCGTGATTTGGGCAGGGGAAGCAGGATCCGGTTAAGTTGATCAGTTAGCCTCAGTTGGTGCCACCACACCAGGCCTCCCTCTCTCCACTGTTCTGTCTGAAAGCTTCTGTAACAGTGACTACATTTAAGACATCCCCAAATTGTTAGCAATGGTAGAAATTTGAGTTATTTATCATATTTGCACTTTTTTTAAAGTTATAGTTGGACATAAAGGTACTTACCTTTTTTCTTTTTTTTGGATCCAACCCAGGGCCTCACACCTGCAGGCTAATGCTCCACCGCTGAGCCACAATCCCAGCCCCCAGCTTTGCACTCTTAATGTCAGTAATTAACACAAATATCTAACTTCCACAATAATAAATTATTTTTTAAAACCATGCAAAGCACACTGGGAGACAATGATCAGTCTGAGGGCCAATGTCAAGGACCGTCACCCTCCTCATCATAACTACATTGTGAGTTAGAAATTTAGGCCATTTTGTGCACCCCTGGTGCTTGCTGGACCCACAACTTGTTGAGATGTTTTGTTACTGAGGACTTAACCCCAGTGTGCTTTACCACAGAACTACATTCCAGCCCTTTTCAGTTTAGTTTTTACTATATTGCTGAGGCTGCCCTCCAACTTGCAATCCTCCTGCCTCAGCCTCCAATCACTTGGGTGTATAGTTGGGGCCACAATGCCCCACTGGAAGGACTTCTAAACCTCACACCTCTGAAGGCCACCATAGAAGCTTTTTTTTTTTTCTTTTTTGGTGTGTGTGTGTGTGGGGGGGGTGCTGGGGATTGAACCCAGAGCCTTGTGCATGCAAGGCAAGCACTCTACCAACTGAACTATGTCCCCAGCTTTTTGCTGGCTGTTTCAATGGCATTTCTGGGACTGAAATGAGTACAAGCTCTTTTCTAAATCAGCTAGTTCTTCACATGGTGTCAACACCTTCACTAGCCTGTGTGAGCAAGAATAAGATGATCCAGATTCAGCTCACCCAAAAGATGGAGAGCCACAGTACCTACACCCAGCCGGGCGCTGGTCCCCACTGTCTGGACACCAGAACGTGTCCCTACACATCTCTACCTTTAACACATGCAATTTCAGAGAATGCCTAATTTAAAACTTTAAGTTGAAATTCAAAAATAAAATCAATCTATTTCATGGGGATCCTGTAGACAACCCCAAATCTATAAATGGCCTTTGATGTTCACTGTGGCTGGAGGCACCCACGTTTTGGAACCCTAATTACAGAAGGGGCTAGCAGAGGAGTGACAGCAGAAAGGCAGAGTGGAAACAGTACATGGAGACTGGTGCCCTTCCTGTGTTGCAGGAGGAGCAGGCACACCACCTCCCCTCACCCACACAAGCTCCCGCGGGATGGAAGGTGGCAGTGCCCGAGGCAAGGCTGCACTCAGCTCAGGTGGGGGATGTCCTGTGTGCACCAAGGACATACCTGCCTGGAAAAGGCCACTCAAGCCCCAGGACAGTGTGAGTTATGGCCAAATTCCAAAACCAGCTTCCCACTAAACTCTGGACACAGGGATCGTGATGTTGCACCCTTGAAGGACTTCAACCAGCTCCTTGTCAAAGGAAGTGAGAAATAAAAATTTGTGCTATTTAAAAAAGAAAAGAAATTCTTATGGGACAAAATTACAAGACATGAAAATCTTTATTTCCAAAAAGAGGTGTATTTTTACATAAATCTACAACAGAATTCAACTGTAGAAAAAATAAACTATATTTAAGAATACAGCGTTGAGCATAGCAAGCTCCTCCTCCACCCAGGAAGGGGCTGTATCCTCAGAAGGCAGGGTGGGCAGGCGCCGCTCCCCTCAGGAAGTGCCAGGGGAGCCGCAGCAGCACAGACCCTCTGGTGACAGTCAAGCAAGTGGCAGTACAGGGCTGCAACCGACGTTAGAAGCCACCTCTTCCTGCGCAGTGGGCTTCGTGAACAGATAACCCACGTGCTTACACCTTTCCAGGAGGAGGAGACAGAAACTGCAGGAAGCTTCCTTATAGGATTTTTACCTCACCCTGTTTAGCCACTGGAGGATCCCCATGAGCCTGGCTAGGGACAGCTGACTGACCCCACTGCCCCTCCAGGAAAGCCCCAACTCCCTCTCCCAGGCCCGTCCACCTGGGGCCCTAACAGGGGAGCCGGCCAAACCTGGCAGGCTTCCCAAGCACCAGCACCAGCTCCACGCACTGCTGTAGTCAGGGCACACAGGTGAGGGGACAAGCCTTCCACCGTGTCCTCACCAACAAGATCTCACCCAGCAGACCTGGGTCGGAACCCCTGCATCCACCCTGCTCAGGGTCAGGCTCCCCAGGAGCACAGAGAGGCAGCAGCTGTGACAAACTGCAGTTGAGGTTCCGAGCTCAGTTGCCACCTCCCAGACCTGCCAGGTTGCTGCAGAGGCTCCAGCTGGGTGGGGACTGGAAGGGGCAGGCCCACGGGCAGCACCCAGCATCCCTGAGGAGCCCGCAGCAGAAGCCACCAAGAAGGAAGGAGGTCGTGCCTTCAGGGGCAGCCAACCTGCTGGTCCTCAGGCCATCAACAAGGGGATAGGCAACACCTGCCCTCCTCCCTCCCGCACAAATTGGCCTGAGCCCAACCTGTTTACAGCCACTCAGGCACCTCCTGCCACACAGGCCACTTCAGGGCTTCGCTCCTTGACAATGGAGAGCGTCCCCTCCCACTGGCCTTCAGACAGGAGGCAACAGCAGGGGCTGGGACAGAGCCCCTTCCAACCTCCTGTCCTCCTCCAGGGGACGAGCTTCACATCAGAACGCCGTGGACAAGTGTATATAAAATCCCACCTTTTATTACAGCTCGTGTGCAGCTGTGTGAGTGCTGGGCACGAAGGGGAAACTGTCTGCAGCCACCAAGCTGCCAGGCCACCAGCCTCCAACTCCCAAAACACAGGACTTCACACAGGCAACCTTACAGCGCTGCACTTTCCAGGAAGACTTGGAAACGCGCCGGGAACTACAACAGGCAGGGGTCGACGGACAGGCAGGCAGGCAGGCAGAGCTGCGGCGTGAGGACACCACGTGGCAGGCGAGGGTGGGAGGGACTGGGAAAGTGGCCCAGGGCCCCAGGAGGGGACTGGTCACAGCGCTCCCACTGGGTAGTAAAATATCAAAAATGTACAGAACAATTACTGGAAAAAACACAACCCATGATAAATTGAACTTCACTCTTGTAATAAAAAATTAAAAATCTGGTTGCCTCTCTGAGCACAACAGACTGGGATCTCCTCCCAGACAGGGCAGAGTTGGCAGAAGTGTCACAGCAACCTCTAGAACCTTCTGGTGGCGTGCACTTCCCCTCGGCCACCTCAGGCCTGAATTGGGCCCCTCTGCCACGTTTCTTGCCCATCAGGGTCAACGTCCCAACAGCCCCTATGGCACCAGGGCACTTAGCAGTCACTCTTCCACAGTTTAATGGTCTTGTCGTTTTCTAGCGCAGCCGAGGCAATGATGTTCTCTGTCGGGTGACAAGCCGTGGAGATCACAACGTCTGCAAAAAGAAAGGGGTCAAGGCCAGCCCCGCTGCCCTGCTGGCCTTGGAGGACAAGGCCACACCATGCCTAGCCGGTGACCACCCAGGAAGGGTTCCAGGACAAGTGCTGGAAGTGCTGCTACCAGCAGGGGTCGCTCTTCTCTCAAGGTGACCTCTGTGCCTCCCCCCACCACGGAACAGAGCCCAAGCCCCACCAGGATGCTCAGCCACCTTAAGGCAACTGCACATCAGGCAGGGACGTGGGCACCAAGGAGCTGGCACAGCAGGCTGGCACTGTCAGGTGTCTGCAGCCTTACGTAAACTGAGCCCCAAGACTGCCACCTCAGGGAGAAAGCACAGCACCCCTCAGACTTCCAAAGGAGCGCCACATGCTGCTCCCAGGACCCAAGGGGAAGAGCAGGGACAAGGGCAGCTAGGGGACAGCGGAGGGCACTGAGAATGCACAGGAGCCCCCCCTCAGAGCCAAGGATGCAAGGCGCCTGCTCAGCACCCTCTGCTGGAGGTGGGAAGCGCCTCCTCAAAGAGGCTGGAGCCTCTAGAAAATACAGCTTGCCACCAGGGGACCATCGCACACCTCAGCCTCCTGGGAATCACAGAGCCAAGTGGACATCTGGCAAAAGGAGGGCAGGTGAGGCCAAGAGCCCTGGGCATGAACCAGGAACCACAAGCCAGGACTGACCAGCTCTGGGGCCCAGCGCTACACACCTGGCGGCAGGCCTGGAAAGAGGAGCAGGAAGCAGGGACCACATCCCCAGAGCACGCCTCCCGCCCCTAGGCAGTCACCCCCCAGGGGGCCCACCTGTGTGCCCCTGCAGCTTCTGGACAATCTCCTTCGTCTGCAAGTTCCAAATGTACACCAGGTTATCTTCAGAGCCAGACACGATCCACTGAGTCACCACAGCCGGGGACAAGAGAAGACAGGCCAGCGCTCAGCATGGGGACAGCTGAACTTCCAGCTACATACCAGGGCGCCATCCTTCTCGTGGATGCTATGCTCAACCCAAAACACAAAGCTCCCGGTCTCCAGCAGGACTGCCAGTCGCCCTGACCCCTCACCCCAGCCTGAGCTGAGACTCAAGAGCTCAATCCCCCAAGGGCCTCCAGGGTGTGAACTGCTCCCTTCAGGCACCACCCTTGGGCTCTGCTGTCGTTCCGCCCAGAGTCACCATCTACTCTTAGGTACTGGACAGAGTCAGAGCATGACACCAGAGTCCAGGCGGGGAGGACAGGCCTGGGAGGACAGAGGGCTTAACGCAAGCCACAGTCGCAGCATCCCGACTCCAGGAAGACAATGCTGGCCAGTGACATCTCGGCCCCTTAGCAAGGCTGGCCCCAGGAGTGAGGTGGGCCCAGCAGCAGGGGAGGAGGTGCCCCTGCACTGCACAGCTGTGACCCGACCCTGTTAGAACATACACCTTGTGGGCTCAGGAAAACTTGAAGGACATGAGCCACCTGTGGGGTGGCAACAGGAAGAGAGGAGGAGGGTGGCAGGCTACTAAAAGGGGACTCACCTTCCCACCAGTCACAGAAAAATTGGCAAAAATGCAGTACTTCTCATTCTTGTGCCCAGTGTACGTCTTCAGGCACTGAAAAGGCAGACGCAGCAGGGTCAGAGCCCAGGTCCCTGCATTCTGGAGAACGCTCAGATCCGAGCACAGTCTGCTGGCTGAACTTGAATCTGGAAATTATTCTAAATACACAGAACCCACACAGCCCAACCCAGGGTCCAACCACAGTCTAAGCTTCAACCTGCATGATGGCAGCAAGAAACCCCAGGTCTGTGGGCCCCCTAGCCCCTTCTGCTTCGGCTTCCCAGACTGCCGCACTACCGCCAACAACCCCGGGCCAGAGCTCACCTTGCCCTTGCTGTAGTCCCAGAGCTTCAGCGTGCTGCAAGACAAAGAGGGGTAAGGAGCTGCCGCCACGCCACCACAACCAGAGACCACCAGCACCAGGCACGAGGCTGCTGGGATCGGAAGCCCAGCCCACCAGGGAAGGGTGCCCAGACCAGGGGACTCAGGTCTACCAAGTCCAGCAACCTGATGGCACGCTGGAGCCAGCAGGAGAACCCCCCACATGAGCAGCTCACAGCCAGACTTCAGTTTCTGGGGACTGTAGCCCCTCCTTCAGCTGCCAGTCCCAAAAAGGTGGGGCAAGTCCTCAGTTCCAGATCCCACAGACCAAACTCAGGGTAGTGAGATTCTCCCTGAGCCCAGGGAGGGTGCAGACCATGGAAAACACCCAGCCACGTGGGCCATGCCAAGCATGCACACAGGGGAGACCTCTATCCAATCTGGGTAAACCAGGTGCTCAGGAGCCGAGGGGCAGCTCAGGGGCAGAGCGCCTGTCCTGCCTGCAGCTCCAGGCACAGGCTAGACCAGCTACAGCCCAGCCACACTAGGTCTGGACCATGCCAAGCACAAGGAGCCTGCAGAGCTCCATGCTGGTGGGAGACACCCCGCCCCTGACACAAATCAAGCACTTACTTGTCCAGAGTGGCAGCCAGGATGTATTTGCCATTTGGAGAGAACTTCACAAAGGACACCGGGGGGTTATCATCATCTGTGCCAGAAACAGGCAGGCCGACTCACACACAGAGCAGGACAGCCTGCCCAACGGCTGCTCCCCGTCACCAAGTGTGACAACCGTGTGAGGCTGCTGCCACCAGTGCAGCACCACCACCCTTGGGAGCCCCTGAAGAGCCACCAGCACCCATTCCCCATCCCAGGGCAGCCTTGTAGTGTGTTCTCGAGGCCTGGAATCCTGGACCCAAGGGCCCTCAGATGCCAGGACTTGAGGAACAAAGTGCCTGAGGGGCCTCCTCAGTTGGGGGACAGGCACTGGCTGCCCCACACAGACTGAGGTTCGCCAGTCCCTGAGGGGGCCGGGAGACCTCCTCAGGGGAAGCTGGGCTGGAGCCTTGGTGATGCCTTCCTCTGGTGTAGCTCAGGGCCCAGCCTCTGTGACCCCCAGCTCTGCTCCTCATGCCCTGGTTTTAAAGCTCAACGCAGGGCCTGCAAAGGCAGGGGCCACCCGTCTCCGCTGAGGACACGTCGAGGTCCACTTCAGGGACGCTAGGATGCACATTCTCCCAGGGGGACCAGGGCGTCTACCCTTTCCCGGGTAAAGAGGGGAGGTGCTCCTGGGAAGGGGCTGTCCAGCCTGCCAGGGTCCCCATGCCCCGTGCCCCAAGCACACGGCATTACCACCAGGGGTCTGCCAGGGCCTCCGCTCGCTGGGGCTGGTCACCCACACTGAAAAGGCACACGAGGCAGTGTGAAGCTCGGCCCGCTGGCTCACCTGTGCAAACGGCATCCGGTGCTTAAACCCAAGCCACTTTAACCAGCAGGACACCGGACACACCAGCTGCCTGGCCATTTGGGCCCCAGCAATCTAGCTCACTAGGCCGAGGAGAGACGGCCACCCCGCCACTTCCGCCCCCACCCCGCCCTGTCTCTCAGGCCTTCTTCTAGTCAGCGCCAGGCCCAAGTCCCGGCCCAAGTCCTGGCCCTGCCACTTGCAGTCTACGTCCCACAGCTTAATCAGCCACAGGTCAAAACTACTACAAAAACAAAAATATTCCAGAAAATCTCAAAGGCGAGACTTGAATTTGCTGTGAGACTAGCACTGCCTGGTCCCCGTGGATGAGGGGGCTCAGCGCACACAGACCCTGCTCCGGGCACCTGCCAGCCTTGCACTCTGGCCAGCGTGGAGCCCCGCGCTGCAAGTCCACCTCCGTGTGACCACTGTTTCTGCTGCACACAGGAGCAATCTAGAGATGAGGATGTGCGCGGGCCCTACTCCAGCCACGCCTTTTTACACAGGGGACCAAGCTCCTGAGGAGTCTGGTATTCATGGGAGGTCCTCAAACCAATCCCCCAGAGACAGAGCAATGGCTGCACTTGCTGTATGGCTTCAGAACAGTTAACTTGACTTCTCTCTGCCTACAGTACCTGCTCTGTGACAGGCAGATACCCCTGAGGGCAGCTTACTGTGAGGACAACAGTGTGGTAACAGGAGCACGTAGATATCATGTGTAGCACCTCCCTGGTCTCTGTGCACCAGGACAGGTCCTGGCAGCAGAGCTGGGCATGCACCAGGAGACAAGCTGACAGACACAGTTATGAGTCTGCTGTGGGTGGTAATAAGATGGGCTTCCAGAGCAGGAAGGCATAAAGGCCACTGTCCAGGTACACTGTCCCCCACTCATGGGGCCCTACCAAGAGCTTCAGGACCATGACTAGCCCGAAGACAGCTTCCCAGGTGGACACACTGAGGGGAGGCCTGTGGGGTGACCACCACCCAGCTTCCTCACCGCTGTCCCTTCTGCATCCTAGGCTGAAGTTGCAATTCTCCAGGCCTGCAGAGACTGGGCCCTGAACACCAACCTTCCAGGGAACACCCTTCCAGCCACAGGCTTCCACCTGCCCCACCCCGCCATGCCAGGTCCTCCCCTTCCCTCATCCCTAAGAAGCCCTCAGGCCTCAGCAGCACCCAAACAGGAGAGCACACTTCCCCAGAGGCAGCAGCCAGGAGCAGGGCACAGGTACTTGAGGACACAGTGGAGCAGCCCTGAGCAAGACCAGACAACACAGGCCAAGGGGCCCCAGACTGGCCTGAGAGAAGACAGCAGCAAGTTTCACAAAAGGAACAAGAGAGCTCGACAGGAAGTAGATGCTAGTAGGAGATGGACGACAGTGAAGATGAAGAGCGCAGGCCCAGCCCCACCCAGCCCCACCCCTATGGCACACTCACCAATGAGTGTCTTCAGGCACTGGCCCGAGGCGGTGTCCCAGATGCGGCTTCAAAGCAAGAACAAAACCATATGAGAAGGCCAGCTGCCACCACTGGCTCTGGGACCAGCCCCACTGCACTCACAACCTGGGCAGCTGTTCTCCTATGATCTAGACACTGACCGGGCACCACGCCTGTGAGCACAGGAGGCCTCCACGGCCCAGGGACTAGGCTAGGCTCTTGTGCAGAAGGCAGCCAAGGCCGAGGGTGCGGTGCAGGGCTCACCGGCAGGTCTAGACTCCACAGACCCCCAACACACAGGCAGGCAGGGCAGGACAGACACTTGTAAAAAGGAGGCTGGTGCCATTTCCTAGCAACCCCATTAGTTCAGTAACAAGAAAACAGGAGTCATGCCAGGTTCTGACGTCACGCCCGTCTCACGGTTCCTGTGACCTCTGCCAACATGCACACTGGAAGCATGCCCCATCGTGCACTGTCTCAGCACCCACACTTCCAGAGATGCTGGGTGGGGGTGCTGGATGAACGTGGGAACTTGATAACCATAACACGTGCACAGGTCATCTCCCAGTGTAAGTTCCCCAGTCCCCAGGCTGGGCCATACTCCTTGTACCCCAAGGCGACAACGCCCCAGGCTACTCTGATATGGCCTCTTCTCCCCAGCCTTAGGAGGGACCCCACAGCACTGGGATCCCCAAACAAGACCACCTGTGTGCTTAGGAGGCCACCTCAGCTCCGAGAACCCACTGAGCTGGCAGCAGCCCTCCTGCCCTGCAGCCTCACCCCTTTACCTAGCTGCAGCAAGAACTTGGGGGGATTCTCTAAGGCAACCGCTTCACACTGTAGAAGCTCAGGGCAGTGCTGCCAGTCCCACCCTGCACCAGACAGGTGTCCTCCATCAGATGCCCGTTCTCTGAGGTCCTGGTCTCTGATGAGCACACTCCTGATCAGCTCCATGCTGTGCTGCTCTCACACCAGAGCACCCCATCTTCTAGCTGGTGACTCCCAGCAGACAGGAGAACAGCCCCTGGCCCAGTTTACAGCACAGACCGTGGCAGCAGGGCTGGGACTCACAGCCCAGCTGCGAAGCCTGGGTCCTGCCTGTCACTGGCCAGCCGAGGGACAACTGGCAAGTGTTATGCCAGCCTCAGTTTCCCAAGCACAAAGTAGGGATGACAAGAACCAAGGAAGGACCCTCAAAAGGGGGTGAATGGGTAAACATGGGCAAAGCACCTTAGCACTGCTTAATTTTAAATTTTAAGGACATGTAAATATCTCTCTATGAGGAGACAGAGCCCCATCTAACCTCACCCAACTGTTCTCCTGTCATACTAACTAGAAGAGCTGAGGGTGCCAAGTGAGGGGGACGGCCAGGTGCACTTTGCTCCTGGCTCAGGCAAGGGGTTTACCTGTCACCACATACTACAGGGTTCCACAAATGACCACAGTGGCGTCTCCCACTACAGGTGTCCACAAGGAGGGCTGCCAGATCTGCTCAGGCACCTATCTCTACTGGTAATGACAAGGAGGCTGGCGCCTTCAGTGTTGGGGAGCCAGCTCTCGGTGTCTGCCACCCCCTCCGTCATCACCCTGTGAGTCCCCTGGCCGGGCAGGTGTGGGGCACGCTCAGATTCAGTCTGCTGGTTCTCCTTGGCATTCGGGCATCAGTGCTCATGAGGGAACAGCCCTCGGGCTCTGGGCAGGAAGGGTATGCAAGACCCCAAAGATGGATTAGATTAGGGAGCTCCTCTTTCTAGTGTGGGAAAGTTTAGATAACCTTAAAAGTGTGTTATTTATTGAACTCAGGTATAAAATCATGAGGACCAAGGACACCTTTAGATCTTCAACCATGTTCTCCAGCTCTTCAGTGGTGATGGACCACCTAGCTCCAGATTCCTCACCCGTTCCAAAAGCAACCTGTACAGCCCACCCTCCCTGAACTTGTGATCTCCCTTTGTATTTTAAGTCTTGCTCATTTTTGCTTTTTTGGCCTTAACAAATACATCTTAGCCTGGCACAGTGGCCACACCTGTAATCCCAGTGACTCAGAAGGCTGAGGCAGGAGGATCACAAAGTTTGAGACCAGCCTCAGCAACTTAGCAAGTCCCTGAGCAACTTAGTAAGAACCCATCTCAAAAAAAAAAAAAAAACACAAAAAGTAAGAACCCATCTCTAAGTGAAAAAAAAAAAAAAAAAAGCTGGGGATGTGGCTCAGTGGTTAAGTCCCCTGGGTTCAATCCATGGTACCCCCCGCCAAAAAAAAAAAAAAAAATTGTGCTTAAAAAGAAAATACCCATTTCCTCTTTGCAGCACACAATACAGTCTATGCACAGCAAACTGCAGCTAAAGGTGTCCACCAGATCTACCAAGTCCCAAGTCCTCCTCCTATGAGTTACAGGATACATTAAAAGCATTCATGGGCCTGCGGTATGACCCAGTGGCAGAGTGCTTGCCTAGCATACACAAGGCCTGAATTCAATCACCAGCTCCACAAAACATAAAAATTTTAAAAACGTAAACATCAAAAGATTTTTAAGTCGTACTGGATGTGGTGGTGCATGCCTGAAATCCCAGCAACTTAGGAGGCTGAAGAAGGAGGATCATAAGTTCAAGACTGGCCTGTGGAACTTTTTGAGATTCTGTCTCAAAAAATAAGAAGGGCTGGGAACAGGGCTCAGTGGTAGAGCACCCTGGCTTAGATTGCCAACACTGGGGAAAAAAGAAAACCAGTCATATTCTCCTCCCATTTCTGGATTTTATCACCAAGGTCCAGCTGCCGTATTTCTGGGCTCTTTCTCACTGGCCCTGCTGCTGGTTCTGACCGCCCTCTGCCACATGCTTACAGACTCTGCTCCCCTCTGTGGTTCACGCCTTCCCACCAACATGGCCAGGCATGCTCTTTGTTCCTCTGTGCTACAGGTGGACGCTCTGCTAGCACTCCTCCCTCACTTCCCACTGCCAAGTTCTGCCAGTATCAGTGGTCCCTCCTTGTCCCACCACTTAGCCAGGTCCCCAGCCAGGACTCATCGGAGGCTTCCCGCCTCGGCTCGTACCTGCCCCAGGGGTCTTCCCATCTCCTCCAACCCTGAGCATCTACCTCCTCCAGGTCAGCATAACACCCAGGGGACTTGGCTGGGACACCCTCTGCTAGGTTAATGGCACCAGAGAGTCGTCTCGAGCTAGGTCAGCGCCTCTCCACAAGCTATGCAGGACATACTAGCAGCTCTTGGCCACCACTCCCCCACCAGTCTTGGCTGGTCTCCCTCCCTAGCTCCTCCCCCACCTGCACTGAAACTGCAGCTCACTGGGATGTGCTTCTGGAAGATGAACATGTGTCCCTTTCTGTAACTGCACCCCAGAGCCAGAAAGCTCAAGAGCAGGCCTTGAATGAGCACCTGTTGATTACATGAAATAAGATCCTCTCACTCACCAGAGACCATCGTAGCTACTTGAAACTATCAAGGATCCATCACGATTAAAATGGACCTAAGAATTAAAGAACAGGAGGAAAACAGAAATTATTCCAAGTCATCCGCACACCACTCCTCTCCCCAGCACCCTCCACCCAGGACTCACAACAGGGTGACACAGGCCTCACTACTCCTAGGTACCCAGACATACACAGCCAATCAGGAGCAACCAGTTCAGCGATGCCCCACCTGCCCTGTCCAGCACAGTCAGTGACAGAGGACTGAGCCCTAGCACAAAGCCAAACCACCCCACAGAATTCAAGCCAAACCACAAAGGCCCACAGGACCCTAGAGGGGCGGCTTCCAGGCCTGTCTATCTGTCCTGCTGGGGATAGCCTGACAGGGCAAATATAGCCGAACCTAACTTCCCTGACTCAACAGAAAGGAAAGGCAAAAGGCAGGAATTCCGGTCCCTCTCCTTCATATACCTGTGCCTGCCCACCAGAGCCACCAAGAAGCTGAGCCCCAGACACCTAGCTGACTGCTGATCCCAGGCCAGGAACTGGAGAGCCCACATGAGCTCTCAGCTGGACAGAAGGGATCCAGGTGGTTCCACACCTGCCTCAGAAGAGGTTGAGTTCCGCACATACCACTGGCCCAAGACGACCTCCAATGACCAACGGCTCTCTCCATCTAAAGGTCTTAAAGGTTCAGCCTTACTCCCCAGAAGGGAACGAGGTCATTTACCTTCCTTTTCTCCTGGAGGGGTACTAGGACTAAAGCTCTGGCCTTGCACTTACTATACAAGTGTTCCACCATGGAGCAACATCCCAGAACAGCACTTTCTAATAGAAAGGACACTGCACCCGACAACAGTCCTCCTCTTCAATGACTCATTTCAGCTCTTAAATTCTCCTTTCCAAGTAAGCCTTGGTGGAAATAAACGGAACCACAATGCCAGGAGTTGAGTCCCACAATGCTGGGCGCGGTGGCCACGCCTACAGTCCCAGCAGATCAGTAAGCTGAGGCAGGAGGATCACGAATTTAGAGCCAGTCTCAGCAAAAGGAGGCACTAAACAACTCAGCGAGACCCTGTGTCTAAATAAAATAGAGAACAGGGCTAGGGCTGTGGATGTGGCTCAGTGGTTGAGCGCTTGAATTCAATCCCCAGGACCAAAAAAAGAGAAAGAAAGAAAGCACAAGTTTCAATCATTTTTGGTGAAGACTTGGGCAGACACGACTCAGAACAAGCCTTGCTCCATGCTTTGAGGGACACATTTCCTTTGTAAGTCAAGCTACAGAGAATCCCCGGGTGTCATGATGCAGGGATAGGGCTGGGCTCTGTGCTCCCCCACCTGGGCACTGAAGAGTTCAGCAGACTCTGACCTGGAGCTGCCCCATGTAGCCGCAGTCTTGTCCCTCACCCACCAGAGGCCTGCAGCACCTGGCTGTGACAACCAAGTCTCCAGACATAGCCAAGACCACATTCAGCAAGGGCTCCTGGGAGACTGCTACCACACAGGGCAGCACCTGGACCCATCGCTGAATCCTGACTCCAGGGCTGTGACAGGCCCAAAAACATGCCTTTCAAATACACTCAGGAGGTACTGCTGCTGGCCAAGGGGGCTCACCCAGGGGACATCAGCTAGACTCCATGGGGGCACCACAAGCCACAGTAGTAGTGAGGTCCCTCACAGCTCCAGTCCACAGAACAGGTGAAACTGGTAGGCTCATTCACCCTAAGATGCCGTTCAGCATGTAGACTAATAAAAAGCATGAAAAAGTAGTTGACACTTCTCCACTGTGCTGCCTCTGTACCTTGCACTCACAGCACTATCCCTGCTTGACACCACGTGAGACTGTGGCCTCACCTGGACAGAGCAGCTCTGAGCTTCCTGACAGTCATCACTGCTTCTACCGGCCCACACGGAGCTGCTCCTGCAGCACCAGGTCCTTAACCAAACATCTGGGGGCTGTCCCTAAAGTTCTCCCCAACTAACTACAACCCGTCTGCCCACACTCAGCCCTTGCCTTAAACACACAAAACAGCCTGAGTATTTTGAGCATTTTCTCGTTGAGGGCACTCTGCTCCATGGCAACGAGCCAACACAGGCCCAAACTTATAAGCCCAGTTCATGCTCCACTTACCTACCTACTGGCAAAAGTGGCCCATTCAACGTGGCTTTTCCACTCAACAGACATTCAGTTCAAGGTAACACAGTCCACACCATAGACTGGGAGAAAGAGGTACACCAGCGAAGCAGAGCTCACAGGGGGACCAAGTGCCACCTCAGATGAACTGCCAGGAAGACCTCTGAGCAGGGGAAACACGGCTACAGCCAGGCAGCGCCCAGGGGAATGGACAGAAAGACCAGCGTGTGGCATGTGGGCAAGGCTCAGCAGAGCAGCAGGGCGGACAAGGTGGAGGGGGACAGAGAAGCCAGCCAAGCACCCACAGCCCAGCATCCAGCTCAAGACACGCCTGCTCAGCTGTCCCACAAGTGCCAAGGCAGTGCAAACCGGTCACTCCTATAGATACAAGCAAGGTCACCAAAGGCATCCGTCAAGGTATGTGGCCTCCCATGTTGACCCACAGATACACACAACCAGAACACCCAAGGGACCTTATGAAGCAGCAGACATCACCACTGTCATCTAAAAACAGAACAGCAGCAAAGAAGGCTGAAGACGCACACAAAGCAGAAGCCCAGGCACCAAGGACACCAGCTCTTGTCACCAGCTGGGACAGAGCTCAGGAGACTCCTCACCTGCCTGCCTTTCCACTAAGTGTGCACACAACCTTTGCAGGAAACCCATGGAGGACAGCCCCGCAGCCCTCACCACTGGGAGCTCCCAAGCCCCTGCTTCTTTGGGGACACTGTTTCCTGGCTCACTCACAAGCCCATGTGAAAGCCAGTTCTACCTGGGGTCTCAGATGCTGGGGAGCAGGGACTGACAGCAAGGCTGAGCCAGTCCTGTGCGCACTGCTGCCTGCGTGCCTCTCACAGCAGAGTGCCCTATGTGCTAGCAGCGGCTCTGGGCCAGCAAGGGCCAGGTGGCCTGTCTGTCTGCTATGTGGTCTTAGCTGGGCAAAAGCCTTCCAAGGCCAAAAATGCTTAAAATCTTACACCACCAGGACTTCAAAGAGTGAGCAGCTCCATCAGGCAGAGAGATGCAAACCTGTAATCTCTGCTACTCAGGAGGCTGCAGTAGAAGGATCACAAGTTTGAGAGGCCAACCTATGTAATTCAGTGAGTCCCTGTCCCAGAATACGAAAACTAAAAAAATGACTGGGGCTGTGGCTTGTTTAGCACTGGTGAGGCCCTGGGTTCAGTTCTCAGCACCAAGAAAAAGAAAAGTGAGCCACTCGTGCTGGCTAAAACAAACCACATGCCTGATCCTTCTGCAATCCTTCCATCCACAGTGTGGCTACAAAACCACCTGGGGCTCTTGTTAACACAGAGACCTTCGAGCACCTTGTCTGTGGGGTGCTGGGATGGAACCTAGGGTCTCATGAATGCCCAGAAAGCACTCAGCCAGAGCTTCACCCAGCCTTGGGCCACTGTTTTTTTAAATGTGTTTTTTCTTTGTTGGGTGTGAGGGTACCAGGGATTGAACTCAGGGGTACTCAACCACTGAGACACATCCCAGTCCTATTTTGTATTCTATTTAGAGACAGGGTCTCACTGAGTTGCTTAGCACCTTGCTTTTTTGCTGAGGCTGGCCTTGAACTCACAATCCTCCTGCCTCAGGCTCCTGAGCCACTGGGATTACAAGCATGTGCCACCGGCTTGGGCCACTCTCTTAAACAATAGTTTGTTACATTCTATAGAGTATGACTCCTGTCCGTTTGTTCTGCACACTGGGATGGTGTGTGTGCAATGGCAGGACACAGACCCCATGCCCTTGCCACCAGAGGTCCCCACGGTTCTCTCCGTGACTGGGCAGGCCCTGCCACCCATCAGCTCCCCACACACAGAACTCACCTAACTGTGGTCACCCTGCCTGACACAGAGCTCCCTCTTCTCCTACACCCTTCCAGGCATAGCCTATGGGAGTCAGTTCTGGGGGAAACCCCCCTGAAAGCCGTGGCCACTGGCCTCCCAGCCTTCAAGGGGTCCTGGGGTGTTCCTCACAGGCACCCACTCCCATTCCTCCACAGCACACTGGCCTAAAAGGTATCTCAGTCCCAGAGGCTGCACACCAGCAGAAGTGTGCCAGGTGAAGCCACATGCACCCATCAAGGGGACTTACAGCTGAAACTGGATCTGAATGAGCCGGCAGAGTCTTGAGGCACTTCCCCGTCTTCACGTCCCATATCCTCACACTTTCATCAAACTGAAGACAAGAGAGGCGACTGAAATGACTATGGGAAGGAGGGGCGATGACAGAGGCCCCAGAACCCAGACCTGCCTGTCCCATGCTGGGCATGGGCACAGGACACAGCACACCCGCAGCGTCTCCCAGAGGAGAGAGCAGCGCACTTACAGACCCTGAGACGATGAGATTGGACTGTGGGTTGAAGTTGCAGCAGAAGACGTAGTTACTGTGCCCCTTCAGCGTTTTCAGACACTTGCCCTACAACACAGCAGGATGAGACCATGTGGCTCCCAGAGGCTGTCTCCCCAGACACCAGCGCTGACTGTGAGCAACCGCGATCCCGTTCCACCTGTCCTGGCCCCTTCCCCTCCTCAACCACCTCCGCCCACAGAGGACCAATGACACTCACCGAGCTCACATCCCAGATCTTCAAGGTTTTATCATCAGAGGCAGAAACGAGGAGATTGGAATCTGATGACCAGGCTACATCCGATATTCCCTTGAGGAGAAAAACACAGTAACCATCCTCTAGGACAAAACACCACTGGCCAGCAAAAGGCCAAAGTCCCCACACTCATCATTCCCCCTGGGGAAATCCTCTGGCCAGTGTTAGCCACAGGAAGACACACTCTGGCCCAGAGGAGATGGCAGAGAGCCCAGAGAAAGTGGCTCTGCTGGCCTCAGAGACAGACAGGCACACACCTGTGGAGCTGAAGGGCTGGAGAGCAGCAGCAGGCAATCACACGCTGAGGGCATTAAGCTGCACCTCCCTCCCAAGAGCACCAGAGCCACCTGCTCCCCACACCTACCAGCTTGTGACCAGAGATGGTCTTCTCAAACTTCCCGTCATAGGCTCCCCAAATTTTAATAAGTTTATCAGCAGCTGAAAGAAATGAAAAGGAGCTGATGCTCAGGGTAGGAATATAGTTGTCCAGTTACCCAAAGGCCAGAGCCTGAGCTGTCCCACACCCTAAGCCCCTGCTAACCAGCTCAGATCACTCAGGGACCCGAAGGCACAGTCACAAGTAGAAGGGGCAAGCCCCCCCAACTCTGCCCCTTCACTGCAGAAAGGTAACTGGCATAATTTCAACAAGCAGTGATTCTTCAGTTTCAGAGAAGGGACACGCCATTTACCACAAGCCCCTGGGAAGCACACCCACCCCACTCTTATCTGTGATTCAGACCACCATCCCATTATCTGAGGTGCTCCATGATACGCACATGAGCTTGCCAGCCACTCTCCATTGGGGCTGAACTTCACAGAGGACACAGCTTTTGTGTGGCCGGCCAGGGTGAATTTCAGAGCATAGTTTGGTTTAACAGGTGTGGGCTGTTGGAGAGAGTGCAGCTAAAGTGAGCCTAAGGAACCACACTGCCTGGTCACTGCCTGGACTCCCACAGTGAGACACCAAGCACCCACCAACCACCCAACATCATCCTTCATGTTGACCAGGTCTAAGTCTCAGCCCATTACATCCCCATCAAAGCCCTGATTCTGCTGCACTCCCCCCTCAGCACAGCAACTCCACCATTCCAGATACATGTCTCAGGTCCCTTGGGGCCCTGCCCTGTCCCCAACACCAGGCATGGCCACCAAGTCCACACAGTTCCAGCATGCCCAGGCCTCCCAGAGGGCGTCTGAAGGCCCTACTTCCTGTGCCTGGGGAGGGGGTCTGCGGAAAAGACGGAACATGGGGCTGGATGGGATGATTACTCAGAGATGTTTTCTGGGTACCACAGATTTACAATCAGAACCAACCCCCCACCATTGCCCCCTAGGTGACAGATGTGGGAATCCTTGACACAGCACACAGTAGGCAGTCATTACAATAAGTGGCCGATGAATAAAAGTGGCTTCTCACAAAGGAGCTTATCTGAGTAGAGGAGGCTGGACAATTGGCTTGCAATAACCTCCCAGAGGCCCCAAAGAGCCCCAGGAGCACACCTTGCTCTGTGTAGCGGATGAGGACGGGGTGGGCTGGGCTCTTGCAGCCTCTGTCTCGGGCTTCTTCTCCTCCGTGGCCATTGCTCTGAAGCCCACGTGGCAGGAAACCTCTGGTGGAGAGTCACAAGGGAATAGCCTATCTGCTAAGCAAACCCTTTAATGGAGGCCTAAAAACAAATCATTTTTTAGAAAATTAATTTCCAGGACTGGGGGTGTAGCTCACTAGCATGCACAAGGCCCTGGGTTCTATCTACATACTATCCCCCTCCCAATTAATTTCCAGGAGAAAGGATAAGAAAGAGAAAAACCTGACCATATTGAGACCTGCCTCGAAAGAAGCTGTTCCAAACTGGAGAATGTAACTATTACCCTAACTCCCGGCACCACTTCTCAGTTGGCACCAAGATATTCCTGCTCTCACCTCTTCTGTGATCCTAAGACACACAGCAGGGCTTCCTATTACGCTATCCAGGCATCTGCAGAAATGCAGCACAAAGCATGCAAACAAAACACAAGGGATTCCAGGAACCTTTGACACATCAAAAAGAAAAAAAGAAAAGAAAGGTTTCGTGACAGAAACCAACCTGTCAAATGTCAGGACACTGAGCTTCAGGGTGCACAAGCCTGGGAGCACATCCAAACCATAAAATGAAGCCTAGGGGATGCAATCATGTTAACAGCTCTGTGTGAACACACAGGAGTACGCAACCAGTGGTCAGCACCTACGGGTGGGCCTCGCTGCTCCCTGCACAGACTGCAGATGCAAGGCTGCCTTCCAAACACCAACATTCACAGGACTCCAAGCCCATGCAGTACTACTGAAAAACCGCAAGAATATACCAGAGTGGGCTCTTCCCCAAGAGTTTTCACATCCTGCCCTCGGAGAAGCAGCCTAGGGTGCAGCTTGGGCATCCTGCATTAAGACTCACACTGCAGAGGGAAAAAAACTGCAGCTCAATCCAGCTTCGGCTTAACAATCTCAGTCCAAAACCAATGATTGTTTCCTCTAACATGATAGACCGTGCTACCTGAATGCACCTCATGAAGGTGCTATCCAACCAGGGACACATCTTTAAAAGAGAAGCCACAGACATGCTTGCAAATGCCACTGGTTGGACTGATACTCAGCTCTACCATTCGAAAATGAATCTGCACACGGTAAATTCTAGCTTGGAGCTTCAGACTGAAGTCTTGCACAGGCCCATGTAACACTAAGGGGAAACAGGCCATCAAAAGGAGCATGTCTGGTCTTCAAAGGGAGAGAAATTACAACTCCACCGCACAGGACACTGGTGTAGCCACGCTGTCACCTGCAACAGAGTCCACCCAGAGATGGATCGTGCTGTGCCTAAAGTCCAGGGGCAGGGTGGGCGTGGGGGTTCTGCAGACCTCTCTGGGGACAAAGCACTGGTAAATGCCAGCTGCTTGCTACTTATCCTCGATACAACCTAGACACTCTGATTGTAACCCCAAGGCCACCATCTCCTTTGTGGGTTGGGCAGGCATCAGAGAGACAGGAACCAAGGAGACCCAAACAAAGCTGAGAGCGGAGAAGACCTGAGCCCTGCGCCAACCCCGGTGAACCACACCAGCACAACACAAGGGGCTGTGGCGCTGGGTCTGGACCACTGGGGAGTGGGGGCTGCGGAAGCAGTTCCTTCTCCCCTAAAGCAGCGTTCACCTGGAGGTAGGCAGGCGGCCCCTGGTGAGGAACAACACAGAATGGTCTTACAAGAAACCTTCAGGAGAGCAAAACACTTAACATGTAAGAAAACCAGCTCCCACTGCACCGAGTGGGGTCCAGGGCCACCTTCCCTGAACGCCCGGGTTCTAGGAACTGCTGAGACAGCAGGCCAAGGGTCGGGGGCTGGGCCTTGGGGAAACAGCGCAAGAAAGGTGACCTGGGTGGCCTCCGTCGCCCGCCAGCAGCCACGGCCCCCGTCCGCGCGCATCAGGCCCCGCGCCCCGGCGGGGCAGTCGGCCGCTCCCGGGGCTCCCCCCTCGCAGGCTGCGGGCTCGGCTCGGACCCGGCGCGAGGCTGGGAGGGCACCGCGGCTGCGCTCAAACCTGCGCGAAGGTGGCGGGGCTGCGCGCCTCTGCCGCGGGGACCGCAGACGCCGCGAGCGGGGTGCGCTCCGCCTCAGCCCGCGGCCGGGGTCCCTCCGGGCGACGCGGGCGGCGCACGCGGGACACTGAGGGCGGGCGGGCTCCGGGGTCGGCGGCAGGAATCACGCGGCGGCGGCGGACCGAGGCCCCGGACACGTGCGGCAGTCCTGCGGGAGCCCGCCCGCCCCGCCACCTCTGACTCGCGCCGCCTCTTACCTGCCGGCCGTGGAGGGACGGGCGGGCGGGCGTCGCGGCAGCCGCCGCCTGGCGCGAGCGCGGACAAGCTGGACGCGGTGGGGCGCGGGCGGCGGGCGGCGGCGCGCGTGCGCGGGGGGCGGGGCGGTGGGGTGGGGCGACGGGCGGCAGCGAGGGCCATAAAGCCTTGGAGGGCGCACCGCCTTAAAGGAGCCGCGTACGACCCGCGTTTTCTACCGGAAGCGTTAGCTCAAGCTTGGCGGATGTGGGCCATTCGCCTGTTCCTTCTAGGAACACGCTGGAGCGTGTTGCTGGGTTCGTTGCGCCGGTACAGCCCGGGCTGGCGCCCCAGGACGGGCGTCCGCGCCTGGTCCCTCGAGGGCCCACGCCTGACCCCTGCAGGGCAGCGCTCCTGGGCCGCCCCAGCCCAAGGCCAGGTGGCCTCCCTGTCCGGCCGCTCAAACTCGGACTTTATTCGGGAGAGAGGGCTGGTTCAGAGAGCTGTGCACCCGTGTCCGGGCAGGCTGGGAGAGTGGCACCTGTGGAGAAGGAGCGGGGGCTACCTGAGGATAGGAGGGGCGGGGTGACACGTGCAGTTGCCGAACCCGCCCTCCATCACCTAGACTAGCTTTTAAAGCCTCTGCACCTTGTAACTACCCCTTAGATGGCGCCAGATGACTGCGGTCAAAGGGGGAAGGTGACCAGAATTCCTGCTCCTGGCACCCAGAGGAGTGTACGTGAATTCCCGGTCCCTTTTGTGAGCCTGCAGGCTGCTCTGCTGTGGGTGGGTGGTGGCACAGCCTTCTCTCCTGGGGTCCTCCTCTGCCTCCCTTTACAAATGAGGAAGGGGACACCCAGAGAGGAGGCCACCGGGGCGGGAGGAGAGCCTAAGCTGGTCTTCTGCAGCCTCATGGGTCTTCAAATCTTAGGGTGGCATGACCCCCACAGCCCCAAGGCTCAACACAGGCCTAGGTAGGGTACTCTACAGCCTTCTGTCTTCCAGTTAAAAGAGCACCAGGCACGCCTGTAATTCCAGCAGCTGAGGCCGGGAATCCCAAGTTCAAAGCCAGCCTCAGAAATTTAGCAAAACTCTGTCTCAAAGTAAAACCTAAAAAGGGCTGGCTCAGTGGTTAAGTGCCCATGGGTTCTACCTCTGGTACAAAAAAAAAGTGAGGGCTGGGGTTGTGGCTCAAGTGGTAGAGCACTTGCCTAGCATGTGCAAGGCACTGGGTTCTTTCCTCAGCACCACCCAAAAATAAATAACGGTATTATGTCCAATTACAACTAAAAAACAAATTTTTTTTTTAAAAAGCGTGCCAAATGACACAGGAACTGTCAAATGACAAGCTCCATCCTTGTCTCCATGCCAATCCAATAACAAAGACATGGTTTTGAGGAAAAGAAGTTCTATTGCTTTCTAGAAAAAGCACAGAGAACTCCTGTCCCAGAGGCTGTGATTCTGTCCATCAAGGGGAGCAGGAGGCTTTTAAGGAGATGATTCAAAAGCATGTGTTCTCTGTTGGAGCTGTAATTCACTTGTTAACTTGGGAGATAGTCATTTCTGAGATCTTCTGGATTACTTTGTTCCTGTGATGTGTACTTATGTGCTCAAGGACAGGTAACTCTGCCTAGGATGGATTGCTAATCCTGCTACCCCCTGAGATTAAAGAGAAGGAGCAATTAATTAGGGAGTAGCGGGGAGAGAAAAGGAAAGAATGTGAGGATGGTCTTGGGCCTGAGCCTAAGCAAGTCCATTTTAAAAACTCCAGTTTGAAACCTGCAGTCTCACCACACTTGCCTAACAGAGCCCTCTAGTATGGCTCCCCGGCACAAACAGTCACTTCTCCCCGCCCTGATAAACTCAGAGTGAAGCCTCTGGAAAGCTGGCCTCCTCGGATAAGAGGGAAAGACCTAATAAAAGGTAAAGGCGAAAAGCTCAGGGTGGGGACCACCAGGCCAGATGTTTTAACCCCAGGGTAAATGATGTCCCTGAGAAATCCGGTGGTAGCTGATAAGGATTGAAGAGGGGTCAAAAGCCCAAAAATTTAGTATAAATAATAGAGTAAATGAACAGATATTCAGCCAGCCGAAACTGATGCCCACAAGCTAGAGAGCCTGATGAGGACCTGGACTGACATCCCATCACCTGTCATTGTTTGCTGATCCTCTGCATCTTCCTCACCGCTCTCCAACTCTACAGCCATATCTTGACCCTGGTGAGAGCAGTAACTTCTCCCTAGACCCCCTCCTCAGCCAGCGGCCTGCTCTGCCCCAGGAGAAGCCTGCCTTGGTTCCTGACCTGATCACTGCTGAGTGAGTGGGCATCTGTGGACTTAGAGCCTAAGGCTTGAGACTTTAGACCTGGCACTTGAGCTTAATATGTAGAGGGAATGTCTGTCGTTAGCCTGTCATGATTAAGTGTGTTTGCAGGCTTAGAATTAATTAATCTAGGATTGTTTGCTGTGAATTAATTACTCTAGGATTCTCTGCTGTGGATTGATTATGTCTATTGCAGTGCCCAGCATTAAGGATTGCCGTTTTCTTGATTAAGAACCTACAGAGTGAAATTGTATTGAGCCAGTTGAGTGAATAAAGCATTGACTAGGGCAGAAGCACGTGGACATTCTTTATTTCTCCCCCTGGACTGCATATGTCACACCTTTTGCCCACTGCAACAAAGAAACATGTCCGTTAAGAGTAAGTTGCAACGGCAGAGCAGCAAGTGGATCTCTGTTACAGGAACCTCTACCAAGATAGCAGGCCAGAGGGTGGGCGGTTGCCATAGCTACAGGAGCCCAGAAAAGCAGTTAGTCTGAAATCCCCTCCCATAAAGGAAACAGAGACAGTTCCCTGTGGGTCTGTGTGCCCAGGAGGCCTGCTCCCTTGGGCCAGGTGCCCTGGAGCACAAGGCAGTGACTATGGCAGGGGAGGAAGCCACATCCCATGAAGAATGGCTTCTCTGTCTCTCTCCACCCACCTGCCTGGACCAGACAGGGACTGGGCAACCCTCCACCTCTCTCAGAAGGCTTTCAAATCCTTCCATATGCGGCCCCACCCTAGCCCCAACTCAGGCCTGGTCTTTTCCAAACCACTCCAGAGGAACTTCTAAAACCCCAGCTCTGATTTGTCACTCCCCAGTTGAAGACTCCGAATGGGCTTCCTATGTCCTCCAGTCCATAGGGACATGCTCAGACTCCCCCTCCCCCTCCACTCCAGCCCTCCGCACTGTGCACTTCAGGTCCCACCCAATCAAATCCAAAATACTTTCCAATAATTCCAGAGGCTGAGGCAGGAAGATCACAAGTTCAAGGCCAGCCTCAGCAATTCAGCAAGGCCCAAAGCAACTTAGCAAAACCCTGTGTCAAAGAATAAAAAGACTGGGGACACGGCTCAGTGTTAATTAAGTGCCCCTGGGTTCCATCTCCAGTACCAAAATACAAAAACTTAGTGGCCCTTAGGGGTTCTTATGGATTGGTGGGTGGATGGGGGGGACTAGATAGATTTGAGATAGGAATCTGGGGACACATCAAAGGGAGAGATACAGAGTCTCAAGGAAAACACGCATGAACCATTGAAATGCAGAAAGCACCCTTGATGGTTTCAACTCCTGTGCCACCTACCCATCCCCTTGGCCCATGCCCTGGTCTGCAATGAAGAAACTTGAGGGCAATGGGCAGGCCCAGGAAAACAGGCATGAGAGTGTGTAGCTCCGCCCCGGCTCCCCCTGTAGTCCACCCCCAAGCAACCACCCCTCTATAAAGACTAACACCCCACAGCAATGGGTGACTCTTCCTCTGGATATGGTCCACATTCTCCATTGACTGTATTTTCCCTGCTCACCCCAAAACTCTCGAGATCACCCACATTCTCCTGGAATGTGTCTCCACTTTCCTAAATAAGCCTGTCTGTGCCTTTGACTAGCGCATGCTGAAATCCTTTTCCCTCAAGTGCGCCAAGAACCCTACTGGTCCTGCTTTGAGTTCTCCCTTCTCTCCAGGAACTCCCAGGCCTGTCTCTGGAGACAACTCTTCTCTGAGGACATCTGTGGGTCATGGGATGAGATACGTTGGTGGATGGGTGGATGAATGGGTGGATGGTTGAATGGTGGATGGGTGTGTACTCAACTTTTTCTATTGTGACAAATACCTGAGAAAAACAACTTAAAGGATGAAAGATTTATTTTGGCTCATGGTTTCAGCCCATGGTGGTCTGGCTCCATGGCTTTGGGCCTGAGACTGGGCAGAATATCCTGGTGGAAAGGCAGCAGAAGGCTTTCCTGTTCACAGCAGCCAGGAAGCAGAGACAGAGGACAAGATCACCCTCCCAGGCCCCACATCTGCAGTTCTGACCACCTTTCAGCTGTCCGTTCAGTTATCAATGGGTTAACCCATCAATGATGTCAGAACCCTCATGATCCATCACTGCCCCCAAAGTGCCATCTTTGAATATTACTGCTTTGGCAACCAAACCCTAAATACATGAATCTTGGGGGCACATTTCAGATTCAGACCCTAACAATGGACAATGGATGGTGGTGGATGCATAAATGGATGGATGGGCAGGTAGGTAGTCTGTGGAAGGAAGGTGAGTGGGTATATAAATGAATGATAAGTGCTAAGGTTGAAGAAGAGAGGACCCCATGAACAGGAGGAGGGTGTCTCTGAAGTAGGAAAGCTGAAATTTAAAGCATCACCTTCTTTAGGACTTAAAGCTTTTGGAAAACCACATTTTACCCAGGAGCATCTCCTGGGTAGCAGTGGACTCCCCATCTCAAGACATCATGTGCGGGCAGTGGAGAGAGCCAACCCCAGGGGGGGAAGGTGTAAGGTCAGGCAGTGTCGACCAAAATGAGGCAAAAAAAAATTTTTTTCTACCGGGGATTGAACTCAGGGGCACTCGACCACTGAGCCACATCCCAGCTCTATTTTGTATTTTTTTTTAGAGATGGGGTCTCACTGGGTGGCTTAGCGCCTTGCTTTTGCTGAGGTTGGTTTTGAACTTGCAATCCTCCTGCCTCAGCCTCCCAAGTCGCTGGAATTACAGGCATGCGCCACCATGCCCAGTTAGGGGGCAGATTTAAAAAGGTTGCTTAATGGAGATTTTGCTCTTGGGCGGGACCCTCAGACCAACAGGGTAAGACGAGGGTCTGAGCAAAAGTGCTCCCGGGCTGGACCGGACTGAAATTTTTATTGGGCTTAGGGCAGGAAGGGAGGGCTGGGGATAGGAAAAGGGGTTTTAGAGTCCCTTGTCCTACAGGGGTTGGGGGAATTGGGGGGGACACCCCCCAAGATCCAGAGCTGGCCAGGAGACCCTGCTGATTCGCCAGCGGTTCTGTCAGCACCTGATTGGTGTTTCTCTTGCACGGGTTGCTTGTGCTTTGTTCCTGAGCCACCTCCATCGACCTAACAGAAAGTGATGGTGCCCCGCAGCAGGACAGGTGCTGGCTCTTAAATGGCCAGCCCAGCCAGAGCTGGGGGTGGGTAAGAGGTGGATTCTGATGGCAGTTGACCAGGGAGTGTCTGGAAGTCAAGGGACCTGGAGGGATGCCCAGGGCCCTGGGTTCTGGGAGCTGCTCACCAGATTTCCAGGCTGGATGGCTTGCCACCACTGGGCCACTGTTCAAGGTCCAGGAGCTGCTGACACTGCCAAAGACCCTGGGGCTCCCAGCCAGCCCAGGTAGGTGGGGTTGGTGTAAATCCCCCACCCCCATAACTCTGCCAGGACAGCCTTTGGGGGATTCATGCTAGTCCTCTGGTCCCTGGGCCCTCTCTCCTGTTCCTGCACCTTCATGGTGGTCATCAGGACAGGCCCTGGGTCTCAAGGGCCTTCAACTGACAGCTTCTCCTAACTGGGACCAGGCCTTGGTAGTCACCCTCTGCTGGCCCGTTTCCCAGGTGCAGAGGAGCAGGTTGGACAGGAGGAGCCAGTCCTGCCTCACCTGAGGATGGGTCGGTGGCATCTGCCCAGCGCTTGTTCTCTGCCTCTACAGCCTGGCCAGGTGACCTTCCAGGCCTTTTCCACATCCCTTCCGCTCCCTTTCACCCTGCAGCCTGCTCCATGCATCAGGACCCCTCTCCGGGCCTATCTAGGTGGCCCCTCCAGGTTAGCCCCAAAAGTGAGTACAATCCCGGGTGCCGGACACCCTCCGGGTTTCAGAACTATAAGTCCGGCCCCGTGCAGCCGCGGTCCCCTGACATCGCAAGATACTTGGTCACGTGGGCTGCCCCACCTCGAGGCACCACTGTCCCTGCTGGCATTGGGGTCGTTCACCGTCCCTGTCCTTCACTACTGACAGCAGCCTCAGCGCAACCGGGCGCCTGTGGAGGCGCGCGGCTGCCGGCGGCTCGAGCGGGTGGCGGGACGCTCGCGCTCGCTGGGGTCACGCACAGCGGCGCCACCTCCTCCTGCGCAGCCCCCGGGGCTGCTGTGTCCCAGGGCCCGACCTCGGGGAGGACGCAGGCCGAGGTCTCTGCGTGGGCTCGCTGCGCCTGCAGGTGGCGCTACGGCTCAGCCACCGCGCCCGGAAGCTGCAGGGACGGCGCGGTCCCGGCGCGGCGGGCAGGTCCCCGGCAGGAATGCCTGGAATGCAGCCCTCCAGCGCGGGCCGCACCTGGCGCGGCCGGCCGGCCCGCCCACCTCCGCGGCCGAGGGGCTGTCCCTGTGTGCAGAGGCCCCAAAGGCCTCTCTCAAAGGCTATTTTTCAAATGCTTGAGATTTGGGGGTCAAAATGGTTTATAGAGCCATTTTGAAAGAAATACAGATTTGGCTACTAATCTTTCACCTCTCCTTTCCCATCAAGCCAAACGATTTCCATTTATCTGTGTTCTTAAAATCCCTGGCAGCAGTTCCTCTGAGTGCCTACTGAATGTCTTTTACTCACCTGAGGATTTAAAAGCCTCCTCTGGCCCAAACTTGGGCGTTCTTCTGAATTTTATAAATGATGAAAATGTGGCTCAGAGAGCCTCCATGCCTTGCCCAAGGCCATACAGCAAGAGATAACAGGCTGAGGCTTTACTCTGTTCTTCCGTGGTGGTCGTAGTGCCCACCCATGTCCTGGAGTCACACTGGCCCTTTCCTTGTGGGCATGATGTGTCCACAGCAGTTTTGCTGCCTGCCTATGGGGCTAGTGTTTTCTCCGGAGCAGAGTTTCCCACCCTCTCCCCCGCTGCCTCTTGGCCTGGACTGCAGGATTCCGTAGTTTCACCGTGAGGATTGTTTGTTTGGGATAAAATCCAGGACCGCCCTGGCTGGGGCTGGAGGCAGGAACATTCTCAAAGAGGTGGCCTGTGTTTGGGGGAGCGTGCCAGCTACGCCCGAGCCCCACACAGAATGAGAAGCCCAAGGGGGCTGAAGAAAGGAGCACAGGGCCCCAGCAGGGCCTGCCTCTGCCTTTCCCACAGGCCCCCAGAGCATTCCCCAAGGGAGGAGCAACCGGCCTAAAATAGAAAAGCTGACACAGGAAGCAGGGGGCCAAAGCCATAGGCCTTTCCCTACTGGCTGCCCATGCAGCTGCAAGCCAGCTCACTCCACCCCAGCTCCCCCAAGGGGGCCCCTCCATCTGCCCATCCTTCCCTCCAAACCCTGGGGTCTTTAACCTCCTCCTCCTCCCCCACCACCAAAAAAAAGCCAGCTCTGGGTGGAGGTGGCAGGAGTGTGGAGGAGGCCTCTCTGAGCCCAGGGTCTGGAGTCTGCAGCTTCTTTGCAGCTGTCTTGCAGGGCCACTCCACCCTGGGCCAGCAGTGGAGCTGGGAGTGGCCTCCCTGCCCAGCCCTGTGGCTAGTGCCTCCCCACTGTAAGCCTGCTATTGGGAGGCGGGCTGGCTTGAAGTTGGGGCGAAGGAGGAGGTGTGGTGCAGAGGGCGTGGAAGGTTCTGGGTGGTTCTGACCCCAGACTTTGATTTCCTCATCAATCTTGGGGCCTCAGGCATGGGAACTATGAGGGTGGTGGAGGTGGTTTAACTGAGAGAAACCATGGTCCCTAAAAGTGAAGTAAAAATGGACACCAATCGTTGGAACCAGGATTCTTCCCAGTTCCCGTCCAGGAATCTGTCTCTCAGGAAGCCCTGCGAAAGGGCTCAGGGTGCCAGGATGCTCAAGCAGCACTGTGGGTAATGAGGAGGTCACAGGTTGACAGGCCCTGGTACACGTGCTGGGACAGCCACAGCCACGGAAGATGGAGATAGCTGGAAAATCCTGCTGAGGGCAGAACAGCCTGAAGGTGTGGAGAGAACAGCACTAGAAGTATCCACACCCAGGACCACACGGCTCAGGAGGCCAGGCGAGGCCAGGAACGCAGGCTCCAGACCACCCCGGCAACCTAATGACATCTTGTCTCAAGAATAAAAAGGGCTGGGCTGGGGTTGTGGCTCAGTGGTAGAGCGCTCACCTAGCATGGGCGGGACTGGGTTCGATCCTCAGCACCACATAAAATAAATAAAGGCATTGTGTTGTGTCCATCTACATCTAAAAAATAAATATTAAAAAAAAAAGGATAAAAAGGGCTGGAGTCTTAGCTCAGCGGTACATGACACCTGGGTTCAATCCCCAGTACCAAAAAATAAAAAAAAAAAAAGAATTGTACAGGAGGATCCCGTCTCTTTAAACCAAAACTGCCCTGGGGAGGGGGGAGCAAGGTCTTGTGGGGTGCCGGGTGGGTGCAATAGGCAGGACTGGGGGTCTTTCCACCTCTATCTGTTGGGCCAAGGCCTTCTCCATCCCACTCATCCTGCTTTGGTGAGTAAAGAACACTGGGCGCCCCCTTCATTCCAGGCCCAGCCCTTCGCACCACCAGCATCCCAGGAACCTTCCAGGTGCTGCCAGGGGCCCTAGAGGGAAGCTGCCCCCCACCTCCTGCTGTCCGGGAGCCCCTGAGGAGACCAGGCCCAGCCAGTGTCCACAAGACTAGTTCCAGGGTCTTGAACAGGCTTCTCTGCTCACCCAGGGGCCCTGGCAGGAAGGGTGTGGGGGTGTCCCAGGATCTTCCCACATAGAGCTTGACCAGAGGTCCCCAGACCCAGGCATGAGTGGGGATACAGCCACTACCAAGTGTAGAGGGGGACCAAGAGGCTGGAGGGGGAGGAGGCCCCAGCCAGCCACGCCAGCAAGAGTGGGGCTCGAGGAGCCCGGGGAGACGCAGCTGCCCAGAGCCCTCTGCAGCCCACAGCCCGCCCTGGGTCTCTCGGTGACCTCTGCACTTCACCTCCTCTGGCACGGGCAGGAGGCCCACAGGAGAGAAAAGTCAATTCTTTGGAGCAACAGGGTAGAAGGGCCCCTTTTTTCCCCCTAATATTTATTTTTTAGTTTTACGTGGACACAATATGTTTACTTTACATTTATGTGGTGCTGAGGATTGAACCCAGTGCCTCCTGCGTGCTAGGCAAGCACCCTACCTCTGAGCCACAACCCCAGCCCCTGGTGGGTCTTTGAGATGAGCTCAGGCACCGTGAGTCTGAACTCCACAGCCAGCTCTGGGCAGTGCAGTGAGCCCAGCCCCCATGGGTCAGGGACTGTGACCCTGGTTAGGAGACCCTGGGAGGAGGAGCAGAGGCTGTCCCTGGGTTGGGCAGCATGCAACAGGCCCTGGGCAAGGAGGCTGGGCTGCTCAATTTTCGGCCTTAGAGGTGTCAATATGGCTGTGTCCCTTAGAGTGCAAATGCCTGACCTCCCCCAGGTGCTGGTCCCAGCAGGAAGTAGTCAACAGCTATGTGCACAGATGAGTGGGTTCCAGGCTCCTTGCCTGGGGCCACCTGGGCCACCTGGGCCGTGTGCCTCTCAGACTTGGGGATGCAGCAGAATCACATGGAAGCCAGGGATATGCAGGTCCCCAGGACCCTGTGGGTCAGGTAGAGCCCAGGAATCTGGGATCCATCAGCCTGCAGGGTACTGACCACATTTGGGGATCCCTGCCCTGTGTCCAGCCCATGTGACTTGGTCTCAGTCCTTTCTGGCTCACGGTCTCCCCTGTCCCCTCTGCAGGCACACACTCAGCTCTCCCCAGGCTGAGATCCCCACGGTTCCTAGATCTGGCTCCCTCACTCTCAGGGTGGCCACACTGCCCTCCCAGACTCATCTGCCCAGAGCTCTGGATCTCCTCCCAGTGGAGAGTCTTGCCATATTGGTCCCTACCTGGGCCATCTCAAGCCTGGGTGGCGGGGGGGCCCTCTTGGGCAGTGTCATCCTCATCAGCTATGTCCATGAGGACTGTCCCTTCAGCAGGGTCCATGGTGGCCAGGGGAGTTCAGGAGCAGCTGTGAGTGACTACATGCTGTGAGTGCCCAGCGTCCAGAAAGCTATCCATTCAGCGACTCTGGGTGGGTCCTCCAGTCCCCTGCTCCTGTCCCCAAGGCCCTACATCCCTCCCATTAGATGGTCCACTGGTGTAGGGGTCTGGATTTGCCCTGCCAGGGGGCATGAGCACCCCCTGTCATTCAGCACTCTGCAGGGGAGCAGCCTGCTTCACCCCACAAGGCTGGGAGTCTGCAGGGCTCAAAGGCACCCGGGGAGTCAGCCACACACACACTCCACCTCAGTTTCCTCCTCGGTAAAGCTAAGGATTCTCAGGCAATCATGGCCTAGAACCCCGCAGGCACTCAAAAGCCCTGTTCATCACAAAACAATGGTTTCTCTTTTTCCTTCCAAAATTGGTAGGTCATGAAGTTGCATGGGAAGGTGACAGAGTTCTGCGTCTCACACAGGTGCAAGTCTGCGTGCCCTCACCACCGGGATCAGGACAGGAGACCAGTGGGGCCCAGCTTCCCTCTGCCTTCGGATGCCAGACCCTCCCCTCCCAGCCCAGGCAGGGATCTGCCCTGCACCTGGCCCAGGCCATCTTTTTCTGGTTGACGTGTGAGTGGAGTTAGCACGCAAGCCTTGAGGTTCCCCAGCGCTGCAGCGAGTCTCAGAGAGAGTTTGTTCACTGCTGGGTCGAGTTCCACTGCATGGAGACCACACAGGGCCTGACCCTTTTACTCCTTCTGAGTGATGGTGAATAGGCATGCTGCACACATTTCCAAAGAGGTGTTTTGTTTTTTCATCCCGGCTCTTGCCTTTGGTGTTGGGGATCAAACCTGGGGACCCAGGGAGGGATGGGAGAGGAGGGGGCATGGGGCAGGAAAGATGGTGGAAGGAGATGGACATCATTACCCTAGGTCCATGTATGACTGCTCATAGGGTGCCATGCTACATCGTGTACAACGAGAGAATTGAAAAGTTGTGCTGCAATCGTGTACCAGGGATATATCGAAATGCATTCTGCTCTCATATATACCTAATTAGAACAAATTAAAAAAAAAAAAAAAAAAACCTAGGGACCCTTTACCACTGAGCCATATCCCCAGCCCTTTTTATTCTTTTTTTTTTTTTTTGAGTGGGGAACGAGGATTAATAGAGACAGGGTCTCACTGAATTGCTTAGCTCCTCACTGTTGCTGAAGCTGGCTTTGAACTCACAATCCTCCTGCCTCAGCCTCCCAAGTAACTGGGATTGAGGCATGACCAACAATTTTTATTGTGGTAAAATACATAAAGTCCGCCTCAGTTTTAACCATGTCCAAGTGTGTAATTTTGTAATATCACCAAATTGGGTGACATAAGCACATTCAAACCTTCCTACAGCCATTGCCATCACCCACCTCCAGAACTTTCCATCATCTCAAACAAACTGTCCCTTTAAGCAGTAGCCACCTGTTGTCCCCACCCCTAGGGCCCTGGATCTCTGTTATATGTTCTGTCTGTGCATTTGCCTGTCCTGGGCACTTTATTTAAGTGGGCTCACACACGCGTGTCCTCTCTGTCCCTGCCTTGTTTCGCACAGCGGACATCACGGAGGGCCCACGTCTGTCAGAGAGCAGCGTGGATCACATTCTCATCGCTTTTTGTGGTTGAATGACATCACATTGTACTCATGGGACCCTTCATTTTTTGGTCCATTCCTCTACAGATGGACAGGCAGTCTTGCTGCCTTTGGTCACTGGGATGCAAGTGCAGGTTAATGGTGCCTGGTGGAGCCCTGTTCCCAGTTCTCTGGGGCATCTCACAGTGACTTGAAATTGCGTTTCTCTACTGATGGATGATGTTCTCCTGTTTCCAGTTCTGTTTCCTGGTTGGTAAAGTGTCTGCTTAATTTTTTTTTTTAAATTTAAATTTGATGGGCTGGGGCTGGGGATGTGGCTCAAGTGGTAGCGCGCTCGCCTGGCATGCGTGCGGCCCGGGTTCGATCCTCAGCACCACATACCAACAAAGATGTTGTGTACGCCGAGAACTAAAAAAATAAATAAATATTAAAAATTCTCTCTCTTTCTCTCTCTCTCTCCCCCCCTCACTCTCTCTTTAAAAAAATAAATAAATAAATAAATAAAATAAAATAAAATAAATTTGATGGGCTGGGGATGTGGCTCAAGCGGTAGCGCGCTCGCCTGGCATGCGGGCGGCCCGGGTTCGATCCTCAGCACCATATACCAACGAAGATGTTGTGTCCACCGAAAACTAAACAATAAATATTAAAATTCTCTCTCTCTCTCCTGTCTCTCTCTCTCTCTCTCTCTCTCTCTCTCTCTTTCTCTCTCTCTTTCTCTCTCTTTAAAAAAAAATTAAATTTGATTTTTTTTTTTTTTTTTTTAGTGCTGGGGATTGAATGCAGGGCTTCGGGCATACAAGGTGAGCTCTACCCCTGAGCCACATCCCCAGTCCTTAATTTTTCAATGGATACATTGAAAACATAAAAATCATACATGTCAATTTGGGTGCCACGTGATGTTTCGATACATGCATGTGCCGCGTGATGTTTGAGTGGGGTTAACATACCTGTTTCCTCAAACTTCTGCTGTTTCTTTATGGCGAAACATTCAGATTTCTTTCTTCCAGTTTTTAAATGCACAGTGCATCATGCTGACACAGGGTCGCCCCTGTGCAAACGGCTCACGGGGCTTCTTCCTGCTGTCTGACTGCAGCTCAGGCCCATGGCCTCCAGTACCGGCTCTGACTCTCAGCCTCTGTGGACTCAGCGCTCCACACACAGTGAGATCACTCGGCACCCATCCTGTGTGCTGTGGTGACCCTGCCCTGGAGCTCTCCACCCTCACCCCACCCCCAGGGGGTCTGCGTCTGTTGCTCCTCCTCTCCTTCTGCCTTGGTTTTACCCTGCGCTCCCTTTCCCAACTTCTTTAGAGGAACCAGGACAACTGACCTTGGACCATCCTTCAGCCCCTTGAAGCCCTTGAAGCCAGGCGTGAGCTGCACCACACAAAGCTCGATGTGCTGAGTCTTCACTTTTTGAATTGATTTGGTTCTGTTCCATTTAGGGTGTCCTGAGTTCCTCTGGGACTTCCCCTTGGATTCACAGTTCAAGGGTGTGTCTGTCTTCCAAGATTTGGGGGCCCCCTGGTTCGGATGAGCAGCCCCCGAGGACCTGTGTAGTACAGCCGGTTCCCCAGGTGGTGCTCTTGGGAAGTGCTGGAAGCTTTGAAAGGTGGGGGCCTGTGGCTTCAAAGGGGTGGGGGACCCCAGCCCTGTCCTCTGTTCCTGGTTTGAAATGTAAGCAGGCTCTTCCGCCATGCACTCCTGCCACCGCCACCAGAGCCCCACAGTGAAGGGGCCACCTGGTCTTGGACGGAGGGAGGCCTGCAGCATTGTGAGCGGAACAGACCTCTCTTTACTGGTACGTTTTGTTATAGCAACACAGAGCTGGCTGGTGCAGGGCTTTGGACCTTCTGCTGTGTGTGTGTTCAGTGCTGGGCCCGTCCCTGACCTGTAATTCCATATTGCTGTGGTCAGAGAACATGTGTTGTGTGATTTCAAGTTCTAATAATGTTTCAAGGTCTGGTTATTGCAGGGTATAATCTACACTAAGGGATGTTCTGTGAGCACTTAGAAGAATGTGTCTCCAGCTCTCGGGTGGAATGTTCTAGAAACGCCGACCAGGTCAGGTTGAACGAGGTACTTTGGGTTTGCCTCTTTCTCTTCTCATTCTTTGTCCACTTGCCATGTAAATAGGGCTGTTGAAGAAGCCAGCTGTGATTAGGTTTTCACGTTTTCCCTCTCGTGCACGATGTTTTGCTTTGTGTGGTCCAAAGCTTAGTCGTTAAGTGCGCAGACACTCAAGACGGCTGTGTCCTCTGGTTGAATCGCATCACTGTGCGGTGTCCTGCGGCCCCTGGGCCTTTTCTGAAGTCTGCTCGTCCCTTAACAACTTACCACTCCAGAGTCCCCTGGATAAGCTCTATGCTTGGGATCTGAAATGTTCCTCAAAGGCCACATGTTGAAGACTTGGTCCCCAGTCCCTGCCCCTTCTGCTACTGGGAGGTAGGTGGGCCTACAGGAGTTGGGGCCCAGTGAGAGGAAGTGAAGTCACTGCGGGTGCCCTTGAGGGGATGCTGGGACCCGCCCCTCCCCTCCTGGCTGGCTTCCAGGCCTCCTCTGCCTCATGATAAACTGTGCCACCACAGGCCCAGAGCAATAAGGCCACGTGGCCATGACTGCACCCTCTGAAGCCATGAGACAGATTAATCTTTTCTCTTTTTAAGTTCATTATCTCAGGTCTTTTGTCACAGTAAGGGAAGCCAGCTATCACATAGAGTGTATCATTTTCTATCCTTTTCCTTTTCCTCCCTCTCCCCATCCTTTTAATCTACCTTGTTATCATCAGGTTATAGACTTGACTCCATTTTGACAATATATCTTTGTTGTGTGTGTGTAGGCGGGCAATGGGGATTAAACTGGGGACATTTGCCACTCAGCTGCATCTCCTATCTTTTTATTTTTTTATTTTGAGACAGGGTCTCACTAACTTGCCCAGGCTAGGCACTAACTTGCACCCCTCCTGCCTCAGCCTCCCAGTACAGCTGGGATTACACTGTGTATCTTTTTTTTTTTTTTTTTGGTGTATTTCTGCTTACCTTTGAAAGGCTGCACAATTTCAAAGAGTGCTCTGCCTCCAGGGAACAACCCCTTACCTCATGGCCTTTGGGGGACACTTACCCAAAGCACAGCAATCCCCAAATACTCAGAATATAAGCACCTCGTGTGTGTGGTGCTGGGGAAGGACCCAGGCAAGTACTCTGAACTGCACCCCAGCCCCCAAATGAACACACCTCTAAACTTATGGATCAAAGAAAGTCTCAAAGGAAATCAGGACATATTTAAAATGTAACAAAATTAAAATAAAACATCAAACTTTGTGAGATGCAGCAAAAGCATGGCTTAGAGGGAATGTTGTGGCACAGAGGGTCTCTTTTTCCCTAATGTCTGTTTTTTAGTTTTCAGTGGACACAGCATCTTTGTTTTATTTTTATGTGGTGCTGAGAATCGAACCCAGTGCCTCCCGCATGCCAGGCGAGCACGCTACCACTTGAGCCCCAGCCCGCAGAGTGTTCCTAATAGGTATGTAGAATGGTCTCCATCAACAATATGAGTTCCTCCCGAAGGAGGCAGAAAAAGAGGGTAGGGCAACACCAAAGCACACAGGCCAGGCACAGCGACTCCCACCTGCCGTCCCAGCTCTCCTGAGGCTGGGGCAGGAGGATCTCAAGCTCAGCCCCAGCAACTCAGTGAGACCTGTGTCAAAATGAAAATCGTCAAAAGGGCTGAGGATGTGGTCAGTGCTTGCCCAGCACGCGTGGGCCCTGGGTTCAAAACCTAGAAGGCAGGAAGGAAGGAAAAGAAAGAGAGAAAGAAGGGAAATAAAGAGAGAAAGAGAGATATGACTGTGTCAAACTGACAGTGAGAACACAGCTCATTAACATGGGGATGAAGGAGACAGCACTGCAGACCACAGGCGGGCGACGACGGGAGGGAGCACCCAACAACATGGAGGGAATGAGTGATTTTCTTAAAAAGCACACATTTTGGGCTGGGGTTGTGGCTCAGCAGTAGGGCGTTCGCCTAGCACGGGCGAAGTGCTGGGTCCAATCCTCAGCATCACATAAAAATAAATAAATAAAACAAAGGTATTGTGTTCAACTACAACTAAAAAATAAGTATTTTTTTTTAAAAAAGCACACACATTGCCCAAATTAACCTGAGAGGAAAAAGAACCTAGAAGTTCTTGTATTTATTAAATCAGTTGAATTTTTAGTTTGAAAAATGATGAAAAAGAAGAATTTAGGCCAGAAAGAGTCATGGAAACATTGAGGAGTAGGTGAGCCAGAGAGAAAGCCGCTACCTCAGAAGCTGTCCTTTGCCGACAGCGTCACTTGTCACTTCTTGCCTCAAGTTGGAAAGTGAGCGCGGACCACCTTACCTTATTCCTGACCTCCAGGGAGAAGCCTCCGGGCTTTGTCCATGCAGTGTTGACTCATCGATGTGTTACATAAGTGTGACATCCACTTCTGACCAAAAAAAAAAAAAAAGGCACTTTAAAATGGGTGATATAAAGAGAGAAACTTTGCCAGACGCAGCAACACACACCCATGATCCCAGAGGCTCGGGAGGCTGAGGCAGGAGGATCCTGAGTTCAAAGCTAGTCTCAGCAAAATGCAAGGTGCTGAGCAACTCAGCAAGACCTTGTCTCTAAATAAAATACAAAATAGGACTGGGGATGTGGCTCAGAGGTTAAGCGCCCCTGAGCTCAATCCCCAATACCTCCCCCCCTAAAAAAAAGAAAGAAACTTCCTTGATGTTGGAGCCAGATTTAAAGTTAGGTAGACAGTGTAGTTAGGTAAATCGGGTCTAATATCATATTGAGTGAAATCTAAAATGGAGGCCATGCTGATAATGATTCAGGGAATGCAGGACAACTCATGGAATGTTAATGAAGTCCCAAAAAGGCCCTAGGCCAAAGTCCACCCCAAAGAAGTGTTAATGGAACCCAGGAAACAGCCCCCAACAGATTTGGAGATAGCCCATCCCAAGAAGTGATAATGAAGTCCTTCCTGCCCAGACTACTTGTTTGGCCCACCTGTGTCCCACCCCTCGGGCCTTCCAACCCACATTCCATCACCAAAACTACAAAAAGGGGAGACAACCGCACTTCCACGGATTCCACCTCTTGGGAGAAGTCTTTTCTGCTGTCCTTTAATGAATTTCTAATTTCTACTCTGACCTGGCCTCGGTGTGCTTCTTTGGCGTTATTCTTCAACATCGGGGAAGCAAGGACTCGTCACTGGTCAACAGCGGTAACAATGTCACATTCCTCGCAATAAAAACACTCAGGGTCACTCCAGGGGAACTGGGCTGTGCAAAATAACCACACAAGAGACAGAGAGACCTTTTTTTTGGGGGGGGTCCTGTGATGGCTCCTCTGACCTTAAGGGTTTGCAAAAAGAGCGAGAGAGAGCGAGAGCACGCGCTGACCCCTTTTATTGAGGAGAAGCTATTCAAATGAGGCAAGGGGTCAGGTTTCAGGGGGCTGAGTCTACCTTCATGATGTCCACTGTCAGCAGGTTGACTGACACCTGGGTAGGCCACACCAAAGGGCACAGTAAGAGAAGGGGACACACACAAGGCACTTCCATGGAAGATTCTGTCCTAAACAGGGCAAGGGGTTATATCACAAAGGAACAGGTGAGTGTAGCTCGACCCATTGGCTGTAGGAAGGTGCACCTACGCATGAAGACACATTCTGCTACTTCGAGGATTAGGGCAGCCATTTAGGGCCACTTCGAAAGTGACCAACAGAGTCTCTACCAATCCCAGGAAGGAAAACGCTGGTCACTCAGCACAAAGACCCCCACTCCTTGACTTAATTAGGGGCCTTATAAGGAGCCTGTAGCCGGGGCGGGGTGTAGCTCAGTGGCAGAGGCCCTGTCTAGCGTGGCAAGGCCCTGTGCTGGATGCCAACGCTGCCAAAGAAGAGAGGGCCCGTGGCTGCTTCATAGTGCATGAAATCCAAACACTAATAAAACTGGATTATAGCTGGGCACGGTAGTGCGCCCGTAATCCCAGAGGCACAGGTGCCTGAGACAGGAGGATCTCGAGTTCAAAGCCAGCCTCAGCAAAAGTGAGGTGCTAAGCAACTCAGTGAGATCCTGTCTCTAAATAAAATATAAAATAGGGCTGGGGGTGTGGCTCAGTGGTTGAGTGCCCCTGAGTTCAATGCCTGATACCCTCCCCACAAAACTGGATTATTAATGCCTTAAGTGGCTGGTGGGTAGATGGAAGCAGGTAGCTAGTGGATGGGTGGGTAGATGAGTGGATGTGGGTGAATGGAGCAGCAGGGGACTGACCCCAGACCTGCAGTGGCTGTGACACAGGCAGCAGCTACTGAGCCCTTCCCGTCTGCAGACGCTGGGGCAATATTCCACCACAAGATCAGGGTCAACCCCAGGGGAGGAGGAAGCTGAGGGGCAGAGAGACACACTGCCCAGGGGATCCAAGCCCAGAGCCCTTGGAGTGGACCAAAGGTGGCCGCACAGCTCTCTGTCACTCAGCCACCCCGTAGTGCAGTGGAAGCTGGGAGCCAGTGGCCAAAGGCAGAGCACCCTGGGCACTCGTCCGACGAGCACACGCTGGATCAGTGCACCTGGCAAGTGCTACTCGAGGGCTTGCTTTTTGCAGAGTCTCATGCCAGGTGCCAGGTGCCCAGGGGTCAGTAGTCTTGAGCAGCAGGACAGACAGACACCAAGGGGCGTGAATCTCCCTCCCTACCCTGGCCTCAGGGAGGACACAGAGTCGGCTTCTGTTGTCCTCCTGATGTTCCACCCTACAACCCACCCTACACTCAGCCCTTGGTCCTCAAGATTCAGTCAGTAGTGACAGATAGCAGAGTGGACACTGGCCACAGGAGGGGAGGAAGCGGGGGGAGACGCCCAGGGTCTGGGGGTGTCAGCTCTGGTCACAGTCTCAGGCCAGCAGGGAGGAAGGGCCCCTCCCACGTGGCCCGCCTGCCTATGTGCTTGCAGGGTGTGCTCCTGTCCCCAGCAGGCTCAGCTGCCACCAGGCCGGCATTCAGCTCTTCTGCGGGTCCTCAGGCTGCCTGAGCCCCCTCCCTCGGTTTCCCCAGCTCTCAGTAAAGATGTATGCGCACTCCTTTGCATTCCCCACCTCCCCCGCCCCCTGGCATGGTGCAGTCGAAGGCCACATTGCTTCTGTGGCCTGAGGCCCCAGAGTCCTCCATTTGTTGGGGTGGGGAGACGGGTGAACCTGTCCTGCCCCATGTGACCCAGACTCCCCATGCGTGGACACCGGGAGCCCAGGCACTGCCCTGCCTGGCACAGGTACTCGCCTCCCTCACTGCTGGCTCTGCTGACCTGTCCCTGCTGCCACTCAGGCTCTGGAGGTTGGGCCACTCGCGGCCCAGGGCTGTCGAGGAGGCTGGTTGCCATGGTTACACCCATCTGGCTGCCGAGCCAGCCTGTGCCTGGGAAGTTGACTGCAGCAGATGCACACACAGGCTCCCTCTACCTCAGTGTGCGTGGGGCCACACAGAGAGCACCCACCGAGCGAGCGCCTACTGTGTGCCAGAGCCCAGGGCGCCCTGCCCCAAGCCCACCATCTGGCCGGTCTCCAAGTCAGCCTGAGAGTCTGACTGCATTGGCTCAGGGACGCTGGCCAGCTCAGGTCAACTGGAGGTGTGTCTGGGGTTGGGAATGACACCTGCTCTGACCCCCACAGTCATCGCCATTCCCTGCGCCAGGGCTGCTGACCCACTGCCTTTCTGCCTGGAAACCTGGACCCAGGCCCCCTCAGAAGAGGGCCAAGGGCACTGAGGTCCTGGACACAGCCTCTGTGTCCCCAGGGGCGTGATGTGGGGAGAGATGCCCTGCTCCCACCCTGGCCGCTGCAGAATGAGAGAACTTTCTGGGCAGGTGGTCTGCACACCATCAAGTGCCTTGCAGCCACCCAGAAGACCCCAACAGCAGCTCCCTCCAAAGGTTCAGGCACAGCTGAAGTTTCCTGGCTCTGTCTACCTCAAAAGGCTCAGAGCCCCTGACTCCCTCCTGGTGGGCCTCCTCAGGACACTGATCACACGGCTCTTTAGTTAGGTCTTCTGGTTCGGCCCCCTTGGGCGTGCCTTATGTGGAGGCCAATGATTGTCCTTCACGTGCTCCAGAATTCCAAGCCTGGTAGGATCCTGGGGACACAGGGAGCACTTAAGGAAATGTTGGGGGTTTTGTTTCTGTTTTGTTGAAGAGATGGCTCTCACTATGCTGCCCAGGATGGGCAATCCTGGGTTCCAGCAATCCTCCTGCCTCAGCCTCCTGAGGAGCTGGGACCACAGCTGTGCACTACACCCCCCACCCCCGGCCTTGGCTGGACGGAGAATGGTGGCGGCTTGCCTGAGAATCGCTGGCTGTGTGCCAAGTGGCATTACCGGAGCTCGCTGCTGTGGCCGGGTGTGCCTCGTCCCCTCTGCAGCTCTGTTGAAATTTGGTCCTTAGTGTACTTGTGCTGAAAGGCAGTGGGACCTTGAAGGGAACAGGTATTAAGAGGGATTCATGCCGCTCGCTCGCACGCAGCTGAGCAGTTGCTGCCTGTCAGAGCAGGTTGCTAGGAGGCAGGGCTGCCCCTGGTGCTCCTCCTGCTTGCCGCCTCTTGCCCTCTCTCTTTCCACTGAGAGCTGAAGTGGCAGGAGGCCCTGGCCAGATGTGACCACCTGACCCTGGACGTCCAGCCTCCAGAACCATGAGCCAGATGGACTTCAGTCCTCTCCACCTCCGTAACTAGGTGGACACAATGCCTTTGTATTTATTTATTTATTTTTCTGTGGTGCTGAGGATCGAACCCATGCTAGGTAAGTGCTCCACACTGAGCCACAGCCCTAGCCCCTAATTTTTTTTTTTTTTTAACTGGGGATTGAACCCAGGGGTACTCTCTCACTGGGCTACACACTCAGCCCTTTATATTTTTCTTTATTTTGAGACAGGGTCTCAGTTGCTGAAACTGGCCTGGAACTTGTGACCCCCTGCCTCAGCCCCCAGGTCGCTGGGGTCACAGGCTTACGCAGGGCACGGTGCCCAGTTTTACATTTCCTTTTATAGATACAGCAAACTGACTAGTATGCCGCCCCACGGGGATGCTCGGCAGAGATCACCACAGAATGACGTGAATTGGCAGGGGAGCTGGTGTGATAGCGATCGATGCAGCCTGGAGCATCACGTAGTGAAGCAGGGAATCACTCGGAATCCACGGAGGAGAGCAAGTCTCAGGGACCCTGGAGCCAGCCTCAAGAGCACCCAGCAGCCAAGGCTGGACCCGTCTAAGCAAAGATGAAATAAATAACAGAATTGGGTTACGACCCTAAGTAACAAAGAGATTGGTCCCTACTGAAGGAAACAGAAATGGCTCAACATGTAAGTGAGGGAGGAAGGACAAATCTCCCTCGGAGAGGGTCCCAGAGAGCGTGTGTGGTCACTGTCCCCCCCCCCCCCAGGAGGTGGCCCAAGCCCTCTCCCCTGGGGTGGAGTGGGAAGAGTTCTGCCAACCCCGGTCTCCAGAATGCCTTGCCGGCACCTCTCAAAGCTGACAGTCTGGATGACAAGACGGGTGAGCAGCACTGATGGGGTTGTGACCAGAGGCAGGCCGCCCAGGGACAGTGGTGCAGTCCTGATGCACTCCAAGCTTAGTTAGTGGCAACGTACTGATGCCAGTCTTTTTTAAAAAGTGATTGAACACATGCTGTTTAATATATACCTAATACCTACTATTTAAGGTGTATAACTCTATTTTTAGAAATATTTTTTAGAATGTTAACTGATGCATAGTAATTGCACATATCAATGAGACACGGTGTGACATTTCAATACAAGTACACAGTGACCAGACCAGGGGACTGGGGTGTCCGCCACCTCAAGCATTGATTATCTCTAAGCCTTGGGAGCCTTCAAACCCCCTGCACTGCCTGTTTGAAGTGTAGATAAACTGCTGACCCTGGCTGCTCCACCAGGCTACAAATGTTACAAGTAGCCCCTCTTGCCCGCTGGGCAGTGCACCCCTGTGATCCCCGGCTGGGGAGGCGGAGGCCGAAGGATTGCAAGTTCAGCAATTTAGCAAAACTGGGGACATGGATCAGTGGTTAAGCACCCCTGGGTTCAATCCCTGGTACAAGAAAAGAAGAAGTTGTTCCTGCTGTTCAGCTGCGCCCTTGCCTGCAGCCATCGCCTCTCGGCTGGCACATGCAGCGTTTGGGACCAGTGAGATGGACGCTAGCCAAGCACACTGGCCATCATCACGCAGCTGCCCCCTTCCTTGTGTGGCAGGGCCTCAAGTGGCTCCTGGCGGTTTCCAGCAGGTGACGTGCCCTTGTTAGCTGCGGTCCTCATGCTGCACCTAGCCCTAGACTTCCTCAGCTGCTCACCTACGGCTCTGTCCCCTTGGCCTGCATCCCTCCCGTGTCCCTGCCCCTGGCCACGTGGTCCTACACCTGCTCCTGGGTGTGCTTCTGATTTTTGTTTTTAGGATGCCATACACAAGTGAGGCCATCCAGTGTCTTTCTGTGCCTCTCAAAGCTGACAGTCTGGATGACAAGAGGGGTGACACTCCCCCAGGCTCACCCATGCTGTCACAAGAGGCGGGGTTGAGTGATACTCCAGGACCTACTCACACACTCCTGAGTCTCATCACCGCAGGTGGACGCCGGGGGACTCCAGGAGTAGCCCTGCCCCAGCAGAAGTGCAGGTGTCTCTCCAGGCGCTGGCCCCGGTCCACCTGGATGTGTCCCAAGAGGTGGCTGCTGGATGGTAGCGCACGTCTATTTCTTTCTTTTTTCATTTTTTAGTTGTTGATGGACCTTGATTTATTTATTTGTTTCTATGTGGTGCCGAGAACCGAACCCAGTGCCTCACACAAACTAGGCAAGCTCTCCACCACGGAGCCCCAGCCCCAGCCCCAGTCCCACCCCGGGCAGGTCTGGGCTTTTTTTTTTTTTAAATATTAATTTTTCAGTTGGACACAATATCTTTATTTATTTATTTTTATGTGGTGCTGAGGATCGAACCCACGGCCTTGCACATGCTAGGCGAGAGCTCTACCGCTGAGCCACAACCCCAGCCCCCACTCTAGGTGGGTGTTTTTGGTTTCTTTGTTTCACTTTTTGTGCTGGGGATGGAACCAGGGTGCTCTACCACTGAGCCTCACCCCAGCCCTTTTTATTTTATTTTTAGATAGGGCCTCCTAAGTAATCTAGGCTGGCCTCAGACTTGCTATCCTCCTTCCTCAGCCTCCCAAGTCTCTGGGGTCACAGGCTTGGCCCTAGTGACAGATTCCCTCAAACCTGTACATGGCCACAAATCTCTCTGGGGAGAATGGCTCTCACGACTTAATCACCCTGGCAACCCCATTTCTAATTCTGTCACCCGGGGCACCAGGTTAGTGATGGGGTTACCTCTCACACACCTGTTGGCCATTTTGTAAAAAATATTTTTTGGTTGTAGTCGGACACACCACCTTTATTTATTTATTTATTTTTATGTGGTGCTGAGGATGGATCCCAGTGCCTCACCCGTGCTAGGTGAGTGCTCTACTGCTGAGCCCCAGCCCCTGTTGGCCATTCTTACATCTTCTCTGGAGAAATGTCCATTCAGGTCTTTTTGTAAGTTTGTACTTATTTTTTGTTTTTTGTGGTGCTGGGGAAGATTCTTTGGTTTTATTTGATATCGAGTTAGGTGAGTTCTTTCTGTATTTGGGGTATCACTCTTTTGCCAACTATGGTGTTTTCGAATATTCCTTCCAGTCTGCAGGCGGCTCTAGGTCTTGTTGATGGTCTCCTCTGGTGGGCAGCAGCCTTTGAGTCTGACCTCTCGCTTGCTTACTTTTGTCTTTGTGGGCTGACCTTTTGTCCTTGCTGGGACTGAACCTGGCCTCAGCCAGGTAGCAGCCCTGCCACCACCACCCCACCACCTCAGCTCTTGGGGCAACATCCACAAGATCATTGCCAAGGCCAATGTCAGGAGGCTTTCTTCCTTTCTAGGATTTTAATAGTTTCTTTCTTTTATTTATTTTTTTTATTTTTTATTTTTTTAGTGGGGAGAGAGAGAGAGAGAGAGAGAGAGAGAGAGAGAGAGAGAGAGAGAATTTTTAATATTTATTTTTAGTTCTCGGCGGACACAGCATCTTTGTTGGTATGTGGTGCTGAGGATTGAACCCGGGCCGCACGCATGCCAGGCGAGCGCGCTACCGCTTGAGCCACATCCCCAGCCCAGATTTTAATAGTTTCAAGTCTTACATTTGAGTCGAGTTTGTGTATGTATTAGATGACAGTCCAATTTCATTCATCGGGATGTGGAATCTACCTTTCCCATCATTTGTTGATACCCCTGTTGAAAATCAGTGGACTGTACATGTTTGGGTTTATTTCTCAGTTTGCTATTCTGTTCCCTTGGTCTGTGTGTCTCTTATTATGCCAGGAGCACCCTGCTCTGATTACAATAGTTTTATAATATAATTTGAAATCAGGTCACACATCATGGCCAAGGGAGATTGATCCCTGAGATGCAAGGTTGGTCCAAATATCTACAGACCAATCACTGTTATATATGACACTAACATGATGAAAGATAAAACCACATGATTACCCCATAAGTGCAGAAGAAGTGTTTGACAGAGTTTAACCATCCTTTCTTGATAAAAAGTGTCAACAATTCAGGTATGGAACACAGTCTCCTAAACATGATAAAGCCCATAGTCAGCAAGGAGAAAAACAGAAAGCTTTTTCACTAAAACAAGAATAAGAAAAGGATGTCCACTCTCATCACTTCCATCCACTATAGTCAGTTCTAGAAGGATTAGCAAAAGCAATCATCTAAGAAAAAGAAACAGAGAGCATTCAATTGAAAATAAAATTTTTCTTTCAGTGTGTGTGTGTGTGTGTGTGTGTGTGTGTGTAGTACACACGCACCAGACAAATGCACTACCACCAAGCCACATCCCCAGCCCGCGCCATCCAAATTGGAAAGGAAGACGTCACGTTATTCTGTTGCATATAATATGATCTTATATGTGGAAAACCTTAACTCCAGAAAGAAAAAAAAAAAAAAAACTATTAGAACCGGTAAGTGAATTCAGTAAGTTTGCAGGATACAAAATAAACATACAAAAAATCAGTTGCATTTCTTTACAATAATGAAAAACCAAAAAAGGAATAAAGAAAATCTCATTTACAAAAAAGCATCAAAACCGATAAAATTCTTAGGAGCAAATTTAACTGAGGATATGAAAGACCTAGACACTGAAAACTAGAAAACATGGAAAAAAAGAAAAGATGTACAAATAAATAAAAAGTATTCCTTGTTCATGGACTAAAAGATTTAATATTGTTTAAATGCCCATCCTACCCAGGGTGATCTATCAAATGGCATTTTCCACAGAAACAAAAAAGCTCTAAAATTCATATGAAGCACAAAGGACTCAGACTAGGCAGAGCCGTCTTGTGAAGGCAGAGCAGGTGGAGACCCCACCCGCCCCGGGTCCAGCACAGGGGCTCGTTGGGCCCAGGTCTGAGCTGTCACTAGGGAGGAGGCTGGGTGAAGAGGGTCCACGGGAACTTCACTAATACCTTTGTAACTTTCCTGAAAATATAAAATCATTTCTAAATAAAAAAGAATTGGGAGCATGACCCGTGTGTGGCCAGGAGAGATCTTGAAGGACTTTTGCTCATTGAAAGACGGAAGCACATCCACCCTCCATCCTCTGTCACAGCTGACATCACTGCCTGGCTGGCTCTGGGCACAGGTGGGGACTGAGGGGGCCAGGCTCCCAGGAAGACCAGCAGGGCTGCAGCCCCCTCTGCTACGTGGCCCGGCCTGTGAAGGTACAGGATCCCCGTGGCTATGCCTGGTCTCCACTGTGATCTGTTCCTGAACCCAGGGCTCTAAGCACCTTCCTGCCGTGTGGGCCCAAAGCAGGGGAACCTAACGGCAACCCCACAGATGTTGGTGTCAGCCTGCGGTCGATCCCGGCTCTGACGCTGACTGCCACACGTCTCCTCTCAGCTCCCTTCCTCGTGTAAGGGTGGGACTGTGACACTGCCACCATGTTGAAGGCACATGTCCAGGTGGCCAGGCCAGCAGGCCAGGGCATGGTGCTCTGGGCCTGTGTGCAAGGTGGGAATAGGAATGGGGGCCCTGGGAAGGGGAGCCAGATACGAGGCCTCACCCCTTCACCCTCCCTCCCCACACGTCTGCACTGTGTTCTATCCCAGGGCTGCAACAAGCAGCACCCGGGCGCATCTCTCTCTCTTTACACACACAATCTCATCTCCCTGATAATTTCAGAGACTCGTCAATTCATTGTCATTCCCTCCATCCCGAAAATACAGATACACTAACGGGGTATAAAGCAATGTGAGCAATGATGTCTTTTCCCACTGAGGAAAGGTATGGATAACTGTTTGACCAACACTTAAGGCATCAATTCCAAGTATTGGAAGTCTCCTAAAATTGGCAGTTAAAGTGAAAGACCCGTGCCTTCACACCACCCTGGACTCCATCTGCTCCCGGACCAGCCTGGCCTGGCACTCCCACGGGCAGGTGAAAAGCCCTGTTGCCTCTGAACCTGGAGGGTTGGCTCCTGGCCTGTGCTGAGCACGGGGAGGGAGAGGCCGACTCAGCGCAGAGCCAGCCACAGCCCGCGGAGCTGAGCACGGGGCAGTGTAGACTCCTGCCCAGGGACAGGTGTGCAGCGGGCCATCCTGCAAGGGGTGGTGCAGCTGTGCCGTGGAGCTGCAGTGGGAGGGACTGGGCCTCCCCTAATCCCCAGGGGATGTGAGCAGCAAGAGCCAGCAAGAGCAGGGTGTTTTCTGTGTCCTTTAATGACTTCAAAGTTACCTATTCTGCTACTGTATTCTTTAAAACTTTAAAGGCATACTTCCTTAAAGATGAAAGTGACTCTCCCATTTCCCTGAGCGTAGAGAGAATTTAGAATGTGAAACTGTCACCTCTTCCCTACCCCCTTGTATTTGTTAGACCAGTTGGGGTTAATGTCAGCTTCAGCAGAAAGCCAAAATAACAAAATGAATCTTCATCTCGCCCATGGAAACAAAGTCCTAGGGAAGGAGCTGGCCAGTGGGTCCTTCTGTCCAGGTGATGAGCATTGTTCCAAGATGGTGGCCCTCTGGAAAATGAAGAACCCTTCCCAGAAGGCACTGGGCCTTCTCCCACCCTTTTGGACACTTCTAGTTGCAAGGGAGGCTGAGAAATGTGATCATCATCTGGGGAGGCCTCATGCCCAGTGCAGATAAATCAGGGGTTCCATGACCAAGGAGGGGGACCATGAGTATTTGGGGTTGTGTTAGTCAGTTCTTCATTACTGTAATGAAATACCTGAGATCATTGGTTCACAGATAGGAAAGGTTTATTTTGGCTCATGGTTTTGGAGTTTCAGTCCATGGTTTGTTGGTGCATAGTTTTGGGGGCCCTGGCAAGGCAGCACATCACAGCAGGAAGCAGATGGAGGAGCAGGCCACTTGCCTCATAGAAGCTGGGAAGCAGAAGCAGGAAGAGAAGGGGCCAGGGTTCCAGCGTCCCTTCAAGGCATGTGCTAGTGACCCAACTCCTGCCCACCAGGCCCCACCTACCTCATGAAGGTTCCTGCCACCCAACAGCACCAAGCCAGACAAAGCCTTTACCGTGGGCCTCTGAGGACATTCAGACCAGACCCAGGTCACTGAAGGGTTGACCTGCAGTGCACCTGGCACAGGCAGATGGGCCACTCAGCTGCAGAAGCCTTGGGGTTTCTGATTCCCTGGCTCATCACGCCTTCTCGTTCTGTTTTTTTTCTTTTTGGTTCTGGGGATTGAGCCCAGGTGCACTAAACCCTGAGCCATGTCCCCAGCCCTTTTTATTTTGAGGCAGGGTCTTGCTAAGTTGCTGAAGCTGGCCTTGAATTTGTGCCCCTCTGCCTCAGCTTCTTGAGACTCTGGGATCACTCTGAGGGCACCATGCCTGACTGCCATGCACATCCATGTGCCAGTGTTTGAAGGCCTGCCTCGGCCTCTATGTGTCCACCCGGACGGGGCTGCTGGGTCAGGCAGCACCTCACTGCTGGACTCTTCAGAATTGCCCCCTTCCATTCCTCAGCAGCTGTCCTGCTACTGACGTGCAGGGTCCCTGTTCTTCCCCAATCTTGCCAACACTTGCTCTTTTCCCTTCCTTTAAATTACAGCCACTCTGCAGAGGTGAAGTGGTGCCCCTGCGTGGCTCCTCTGCCCATGGTGCGCGATGACACTGAACCTCCCTGTCTACCCAAGTCCTTCCCGTTCTTAAATCAGCTTGCTCCTCTCGTTTGCCACTGAGTTGTGTGAGGTTTTTATATGTTCTGGATACTACATCTTTACTTATCCACTTATTTACTTTTCCATGCTGGGGTTGAACCAGGGCCCCCACACGTGCCTGGCCAGTGCTCTGCCTTCCTGGTCCAAGTTTCTCGATACTGTCCTTTGATGTACAAAGGTATTAATTTTGATGAAGTTGAATTTCAGCCCCTTTTCCTTACGATTTAAGGATCCACTGCTAAAACCAAAGTCTTATAGGTTTATCCCTATGTTTTCTTATCTTTAGGATCCAATCCATTTTGTATATGGTATGAGGTTGGGGTGCACTGTTTTGGGGTCAAATCCAGGGCCTGGTGCATGCTAAGAGTGAGCACTCTCCTACTGAACTCTCCTACCCTCCCGAGGACAGCCCCTACCCCCAGGACATTCTTTTGCACGGGGATATCCTTTTGCCCCAGTACCACCTGTTGAAATGACCCCCTTCCCCCTTGCTGAAGTCGACCCACAACTGCTGATTCAAGGTTTCTTAGGAATCCCCACTTCTATCCTATCGATCTTCATGCCTGTACCTGCACCCGAACCTCACTGTTCTGCTCACAGTAACTGCAATTTTGAGACCAGGAAGAGTGATGGGTCTGGTCATTTCCCTACGAACTTTAGGATCAGTTTGTCTGTGTCTTTAGAAAAGCACCTGGAGTTTTTATAGAAATTGCATCAAATCTGTGAGTGAGGCTGGGTGGTGTTGCCACATCAATCACATTGAGACTTCCAATCCAGGAACACAGAATGCCTTTCCACTTATTTAGCTCATTTCTGATTCTCATTACTATGTTTTGTAATCTTCAGTGTTCAAATCTTGCACTTTCTTGGTTAAATTTATTCCTAAGTATTTTATTTATTTTTTTAAAAGAGAGAGTGAGAGAGGAGAGAGAGAGAGAAAGAGAGAGAGAGAGAGAGAGAGAGAATTTTTAATATTTATTTTCTAGTTCTCGGCGGACACAACATCTTTGTTGGTATGTGGTGCTGAGGATCGAACCCGGGCCGTACGCATGCGAGGTGAACGCGCTACCGCTTGAGCCACATCCCCAGCCCCCTAAGTATTTTATTCTCTTGTAAAATGGAGTTGCTTTCTTATTTTCAATTTTGGAGTCTCTACTGCTAGCGTACCAATTACAGCCTTTGTTTTTCTTTTGTGGTACTGATCTTGAACCTAGGGACTCACACATGCTAGGTAAGTGCTCTACCATAGAGCTATACCCCAGCCCCTGCCCCCAGCCCTTTTTAAACTTAATTTTGAGACAGGTTCTCACTAAGTTGCCCAGGCTGGTCTTGAACTTGAGATCCTCCTGTCTTGGCCTCCCAGGATGCTAGGATCACAGGTGCACCATGTCGCCTAGTTTTTTTTTTTTTTTTTTTTTGGCTTCTGCAATCCACTGACTACTTTTCAGAGTTTCTGCTATAGAAAAAATGGAAAATACCCATAATCAAAAAAGAAACATAAATGACAATGGATCACAGTTCTATTGCCTATGTTTGGCTGCCCTGACTCACCGCTACACCTGGCTGCCCCCCTGCTTGATTCCCACTATAAGATATTCTGTCTTGCTGATTTATGAATGTCGGGCTGTCCCTGGGAGTGTGTGGGCTCTGTGGCGGCTGAGGGTCAAGTTCATAGCAGGTCCCCCAGCATCAGGAGGGTGGTGCAAGTGTGCTACAGGGAGTGATTAGAGGGAAGGCTGCCTGAGGGCCTCCAACTACTCAGGCCTCACAAGTGACCTTCGAGGCAGGGCCTTACTGTTCTAGTCCCACAGGTTGGACACTAAGACACCTGTCTTCCAGCGACCAGCTTCTCCCAGCTGTGGCATGGCTCACTCTGTGTTCACCTGAGCCCCAGGCTGAGCCAGAGGCCTTCCCACTCAGGGCTTTTAGGGGCTTCTGCACAAACAGGCTTCCACTGGGGGGCAGAGAGAACTGGGGTGTGAGACAGCTCATCAAGTTCTGTCCCTAGCTCCATGGCTCCCACCCTGCTGTTTTGTTTTGCCATGCCGAGGCTGCAACCCAGGGCCTTGCGTGTGCAAGGAAAGTGCTCTGCCATGGAACCACGCCACACCCGCCCTCTTCTAAGAGGATACTATAATGTGTTCTGGATACTATAACGTGTCTCCCCCAGGAGAAAGGTGAGCCCACATCTGGCTCAAGTCTCAGCCCAGGTTTGCAAGGCCACCTTCATTTTCACCTGGACAGTGGTTGTAACAGTCCCTACCTTGGAGGACTGCTCAGGGATTCAGCAAACTGACAGTGCCTGGCACCCAGAAGCTAGTCCTTAATTATATACATAGAAACCTCTGCTCCCTGAGCCCTCCAGTTTTCCATAGCTCAGGCTTTGCTTGATGGATAGAAATTTATTACTAATTACTATTATGAGTGATCAGTTTCCTGGGGCAAGGCTCATAACTGAACTTTCAAGAAACTGAGGTATAAACTGTAATGTGTTTATAAACTGCCATGTGTCTCAAGAGGCACTGTATATGAAGCTGGGGGAGTCAGGTGAGGGCCTGGGCCTTGTACTGGCCAAAGCATGGCTATGTGGCCTCCAGGAGGATCTCAACAGCAGGAGGACAGGGTGGTGTCTTAGCTGGTGGAGGTCTGGCTGCAGTGAAGTCTACAGATAGAGCCCTGAGGCACAACCATCAACCAAGGGCTGTGCTCGCCTGGAGCCGTCATGGAGGTGGAGGGGAGACAGTATATACTCCCAGGGGAGGGGTGAGTGACATAGAAGGAGGGGATGTCACAAGTCTGGCTTGGGCGCATGGCCCAATCCCTTCCCAGAGCTGCCCTTTGACAGAGGAAGAAACCAGGCTGCGGAGGTTAAGTGGCTTCACTTGGGGCATTTGTCCCTTTAAAGTGGCCCTGGAGGCCTGACTTCAAGCCTGTGGTGGTGGAACTCCAAGAACTGGAGCCTGGGAAAGAAGGAGGGTCATGGCTGCAGAGGCCACCACACTAGCCCAGGTATCAGCACTGGGCCTAGATGCTCAGATGAATTTCTGAACCACCCCCTTACAGATGTGGCCTCCTGGGGACTGCTGGCCTCAGGAAAGGACCTGAGCCACCCAGGTCACGCGTGAATGGGAGGCATCGGAAGGGAGAGCCAGGCCCTATGGAGGAGAGGGGTCCTGCCCTACTGCTGGGGGTTTCTGTCAATGGGAGGCCTAGGATGGCATCAGGGTTGTTGGTGTTTGGACAGCAGCCTTGACATCCTGGCTGGTCAGAGTGGCCTACCCTGTACCCTTTGCCCTTTACCCAAGCCCTAGGAGGGTAAGGCCAGGTTCAGGACCTATTTGTTTTAGCTCTGGGGGAATGGCACTGGCATCTCTTAAAGTGCTATGACAGCCTGTCCTAGTGACTAAAGAGCCCTGAGAGTCCCTTCTACAGCAGGAAGAGGGTAGCTGCCAAGCAGGTTGGGATAGAAGCATGTACTTCTGCAAGGCATTACATCAGGCTGGGGCACCAGGGATGATGGTTCTAAGTGACTTGCCTAGGGTCCCTTTTTCCCAACTCTCCTGCTTCCAGGATGTTCTCCCTCCACTCTGCAAACTAAAAAGGCAAAACCCCCCTCACTGGCCTCCCCCTTGCACACAGTGCCTCCCACCTCGCTGAGAAGCTCCAGAGCTCCCAGCACAGGGAGGAAGGGCTGGGAGTTTTCTCCACAGAAGGGTTTTCAAGGCCTGAGGCTTTAGAGTCTCAGCTCTCCTGCACACTGGCTCTGTGATCTGGGGTTAAGTCCCTTCACCAGCTTGAGCCTCCGTTTCCTTACCTGCAAGCCTGGGACAGAACGCCTCGCCTGCCTCTGGATGCGTGGGAGAGCACGGCTTAGTGCGCTAGCGCGCTTCAGTATTGTGAAGATCTATTTCCTCGGCTAAACTCCTGCTCAACCTGAACCAAACTCAGTGACCCCAAGGGCGTGGGGTGGGTCCTGCCCACACCAGGAAACGCGAACCCTGCAGGTGGCAGGCAGAGGACCTCGAGGGAAAGCTTTTGTTTTTGACGTTTTGTATTAGGGTTTGACATACGTAACATGTACCTTCAGGTACAGCTGGATAAAAACTGACTTACATATATGCCCGAGTAATCTTCACCCAGAACAAGTTTCCAAACCTGTGGGTGAACTGAGCCTTTCAAAACTCGGAGAAGGAGCTAGCAGTCCTTGTTTTCTTCTCGGTGGCCCTGTCCCGGAATCTTAGGCTGAGACTTCTCTCGCGCCTGTCTCTCGGTGGAGAGATGGGGAAACTGAGGCTCAAGAAAGAAGGTCCCCGGACAGAGCCAGACCCTCCCGTGCTCCTCCCCAGCGAGGACTTGGCGCCCTTTCCGCCGCCAGCGAACTCGGGTCGGGGCCCCCGCCCCGCCGCCGGGACTTTGCCCGCGCAGCGCGCGGAGTGGAGGCGAGGGCGCGGCCGAGCGCGGCTCCTCCCCCGCAGGCCCGCCCGCCCGCGCGCCCCCGCCGGGCTAATTAGGAGCGCGGTTTGTTTACAAACACGGGCTGCCGGCAGGTGCGCGCCGGCCGCCTGAGCGCGGCTGGGGTTCGAGGGCAGCCTTTGCGGGCCCTAGGGCGGGGCGGGGCCGCGGGGCTGCTGCGCTCCCGCCTTTTCCACACCTCCTTGGGGCGCCTGGAAATCCGCCCACGGGCACACGTCCTCTGCGCGCGGACTGGAGGGCGGCGCGGGCCCGTGCGGGGGAGGCCCCAGAGGGTCCCCGTGCAGCCGCCAGGTCGGGGCGGGCGGGCGCCGAGCCCCGCCCCGCGCGCCCCCCGGGCCGGGCCCGCTCGCGGCCGGGTCGGCGGGGCGGGCGGGGGCGCGCGGGGCGGGGCGGCGCCGGCGGGGCCGGGACATGTAGTCCGCGCGCCTCGGCCTCCCCTGGGCGGCCCCGGCGCGGGCCCGGGCGCGGACTACGACTCCCGCCAGGCGCCGCGGCGCAGCGCATGAGCCCTGCTCGGCTCCGGCGCGTCTATTATGCTGCCGGGGCCGGCGAGCCAAAGAGGAGCCGGCCGCGCGGGCCGGGAGGGGACGGCTCCGGAGCCGCCGAGGCCAAGTACGCCTTTTTCTTGATTCCTTGCGCGCGCGGGGCGGCGGGCGGCGGCGGCGGCGGCGGCGGCGGTCCAGGCTAGGCAGCGCGTCCCCGAGCGCCCCGCTCAGGCCGTTGGCGCGTCCGGGGAGCCCGGCGCCCGGGGCCGCCGCCGCCGCCGCCTTTGTGCGCGGCCACGAAGCAACAAAGCGCGGCGGCCGCCCGGGGTCGCGGCGGAGGCGCGGGTCCCGCTCCCCTCCGCCCTGCGCCGCGCCGCTCCGCTCCGGCCGCCTCTGCCCGGGGCTCGGGGGCGTCGCCGCGGCCGAGGCGCGCATCCCGGACTTGGCACAGCCCGCGCGCCCCGCGCCAGCCCGGCCTCCGCGCGCCCTCCCTCGCGGAAGGGATTTTTTTCCCTTTCCTCTGCCCGCCATCTTCGGAAGGGGGGAACCCAGGCGGACGCGGCGGGGGAAGGTGTGTGCGGCTGCTCGGGCCGCAGCAGTGCGCTCCGGCACCAGTTCGCCCGTGCCCGACTGGGGACCTTAGTGGCCAGGGCGGGGGGCCGGGCCTGGTCTCTGCGCGGCCGCCCAGAGGAGCGGCGGCCAGGCCTTGGGGGCGACCTCCTCTCAGAGTTGTGGGCCCGGAGTCGACTTCGCTCCCCTACCAGTTGCTGGATTACTTTAGCCAGGCCAGGAGAAGACCGAGTTCCCGATTTGAAATCAGCCTGAAGAGCTCTTAATCCGGCCCAGGTCGAGTTGGATCGGAGGGGTGGGGGCGCTTCCCTTCTTCCTACTTGGGGTGGGCACCGGCGTGGCAACACGGTGCAAGGAGTAGTGCGCACCAAACCTTCTCCTACGTGGGCTTTGGAGGCTCCCTGTGAATAAAGCTGGGGGCCTGGGGACGTCCATTCTCCACCGCTTGCGGGGCAGGGCCGCAGTGAGGGCCAGGGGCAGCGCGCTTGGTTCGCCAGGACCCACTTGAAGCGGACCAGTGGTCCACTGTGAGTTCCCGCTGTTGTACCCAATCCCGAAGTGTGTGCGGTCCAGAATTTTGGTTGAGATTCTGCTCAGAAATGCACAGTAGGTGTCCCCCGCCCCTCTAAGTTAAACTTATTGTCTGCAGAAGTTAATGGTAATGGGGGGGGCCATGCATTTCTAGACCCGCCAACAGGGCTGGACGCGTAGAAACCTAAGCTAGGGAGTCTCCCGGGTTCTCTTTGTGCCCTGCTCTCCTCCCAGGAGGAGGTAAGTTTTCTTCCCCTGCTGTTTCAGACCTTTTCTTACTCTTTCCTTTACTATGGAAATTCTTCCTGAGTCTATGCCGCATTAGCATTTTGAGTGAGTTTTTTTTTTTTTTTTTTACTGGCATTGCAGGGGGTCTAGGAAAGGGCGGGCCTCAGGTTAGGGACCTTCTAGGTGGGGGGGGGGCAGGCTGCCTTTCTTCCCCAGGGGCCCCAATGAGGCTTTTCATTTGCAAATAAAGGTCTGTTTGCCTTATGTTGGGCCTTGATGTGTGCTGGTGGTTACAGATCAGGAGAGATAAGGCACAGCCCAGACGGTGTCCGGAGGTGGGGGCATTTTTGACCTTCCTGGTAATGGCAGGGCACTGAGTGTCTGCAGAGACAGTCCAAGCAGCTGCAGAGATCTGGTGGTTGCCCTGTCACTGAGAAGTTCAGGGAGGAGGGATTTGAAAAGCTTTCTTAGGGTAGACGGTAAGCACCATTTTGACTTTTGGTTTTAGAAAGTAGAGCGATTGCTTTCCTTCAGCAGTCCTGCGCTTGCTTTGGAAGTGAGATTTGAATAGAGGACAGATTTGTAAAACTTCTCCCTTGCTAGACTCCAGGCAGTCTTCCACAGAAAGTGAAAGTGGGGGAGTGTCTCAAGGGAAGGCCAAGGCCCCTTGGCAGGGGCTCCTGCCTGCCTGAAGCCCTGTGTCCTGGGCCTCCCAGGGTTGCCTTGTCTTTCTCCTGGTTTACCGTGGCAGAGCTCTCCTTGAGAGCTGGGGGTCTAGACCCTTCCAAGCGGAGTGATTGATGGTCAGCCCATCAGGTACATTTGCCCTGGGGATATGTCAGAAACCAGTCGCCCTCCCCAAGTCCCTGCAGCTGGGGGAGCTTGCCTTGACTGCTCTGCAAGTCTTGATTTTGGAAACTATGAAGGTATTTGGCTCAGTGGTGAGGCTGGTCAGCAGTGGAGCCCTCTTGCCCTCTGGACTGGTCATTGGTATAGGCAGACTTCTCATACCTGCAGAGGAAGCCAGTATCTAGTTGTGTCTGATCCTTGCTTCAAATGAGAAACTGTGGCAGCCAGCAGCATTCCATCCCCTAAGAAAGTCTCTGGGTTTTGTGGGGTTCTGCTGACCTGGGTGAGCCTGGGGCTCTGCCCCTTGCTGGAGCACAGGAGATCAGGCCACTGCTGCCACACGTAGGTCCCCAAGGCTGGAGCATATATCCTCAACATCCTCTTTTCTGTGAAACCCGAGCAGCCAAGGAGTCCTTGTGCTCTGCTGCCCGGGGTGGTGGGGCTCTTATCAAAGGAGGCATCCCATTTGGATCATGTATGTGTTGGTGGCTTTGAGTGTGTCTTTCAGCCAGTTCAGGTCTGAATTCACAGTGGAGCTGGGAGCCCCCCCCCCCCCGTGTGTGTGTGTGTGTGTGTGTGTGTGTGTGTGTGTGTGTAGCTGTTGGCTGTCTCTGGCCAGTGTCTGTCTCATGAGGGATTCAGTTCTTAGGTACTTCCTCGGCAGGACCCTGTAGCCTGGAATTGGAGGTGCATTTTGGAGAAGGTTCTCCTTTCCTCAGAAGCCTCAAAGTCCTGCAGAATCCACAGAAGCTAATGAGCTGTGAGAGGGCACTTCAGCTTCTTGGGATGTGTCATATGAGTGCAGTAACATCTAGGTGTCCCTGGTCAGGTGTCTCCTAGTGTGTTTCGAAGTTGGGCATGACAATGAATGTCTCAGGCATCTCCATATCCATTGGATTTCCAGCGTGATCTGCAGAGGAGGGACCTGTGGAATTGGAATCTGGGGCAGAGGGGACCTCCATGTCACAAGGAGCTTGGAGTCTATCGCTGGGAGCTCTGGGTCCTGGGGGCAGGATGTCCTCAGCTTTTTCACAAGGACTGAGAGAGGTCTGGTGTCTACGTTTCTACCTGCAACGCCCACCTGCACATGAAGGCTGCTGCCCTCGTGGTGGTCACTGTGTGTGTCTGCTGGCACGGCAGAAGGAAGAGAAGTGAGCTGGGCAGTGCAGTGGGTTCCCTTCCTGGACAGTGCTTCCTGACCATCTGGGGCAGACCTAGGGGATATAGTGTGGCATGCAAAGGGTCCGGGCCTGGTTGTCTTCCAGTCAGGAGCCGGGTGCTGCCTGGCCCCAAGATGCTCACCACCTACTTGCACCACATGACGGGGCCCTTGATTGTGCCCGCCCCACACTAGGGTGGGTGTGGACCACTGTGACTTTGGGAGCTGCGGACTTGAAATGAGGCATGTACCTTTGCTGGAGTTCCTAGCTCCGCCTCAGTTTGGCCTGCACCCTGTCTTGAGGGGTGGCTAGATTGAGGGCAGGGCAGGCCGGCTGCCCCTGAGTATCAGAGCAGGGCAAGGTGGCAGTCCTGAGCTCCTGGCCCTTCTACCACTGCTATTCTTCTTGTTCCCAAGTCCTCCCAGCCTGTGACTTCAGTCTGCCTCACTTCCCATCTGTTAAATGGGATGGTGGAGCTGGCTCCTTCTTAGGGCCATTGCCCAGGGCCAGCAGGCGGGGAGGGCTGGGGTGGGGGTTGCTCTTGAGCAAACAGCTGGTGTGCATGGCACCTCCCCTGCTCTGGCCAGCACCTGCATCAGGTGCTGGTGGGAAGGTGTTCAGGTGAGTAGTTCTGAGCCGAGGGTGGGCAGCATGGGATCTCCCAGCAGTCCTGGCGGCTGATCTTGCTGGAGTCGGTTGAGGGGCAGGTTAGAGAGGCAGGGCCTGCACCCAGCCAAGCAGGGTCCTTTCCTAGCTTTCTTTTACTGTATGAGTGGGGCTCCTCAGGCCACCCTAGAGGGGAGTGATTATTCTTTGATCCCACAGACCAGGGTGCTGGGTAGACTCCAGCCTTGCTCCAGAAAGTGCCGAGTGAGGGGAGTGTTGGTCCATCTGAGCCTCAGTGCTCACCACGCCACTGCAGTGTTGCTGGGCCACCTGACTAGGGACAGTGCCCCCTTCCCTCTCCAGGGCGAGTGTCTTCCTCTGTGTCCTTCTGGGGAGAATATCCTTCTGGGCTGTGGCTCTGTGGTCACCCCCACCCATGCAGGGGCCCTTGAGTGCAGCAGGTGGCCGGGTGCATGGCCACTGAGCTCTCCAGAGGGACGGCCCTGGGCCTGGCCTGCTGGGCCCCTGGCCAGGAGTCCTGGTTTCTCAGCACGAGTGTGAAGGGACTCAAGTGTAAGGTGTCCGCCTGTCCTTGATGTTGTGGCTATGGTGGGGGGTCAGGGTCTGTGTTGAGGTGGACGTCCCTGCAGCAAAGGAACCTTCAAAGGCTGGCTCCCAGGTGGGCTGCTGCAGCCTGAGGAAAAAACCTGGATTCAGAAAGTGGGGGGGGGGGTTGGAGGAGAAGCAGGGACTGCAGCTGCTGCCTGGGGAGCGCCTGCCTGCCTGGCCGTGGGACAGCCCCGTGGGTCCAGTGGAGCAGGGCACATAGGATGGGGCCAGGGCTGCCAGACAGGGCTGGGCAGCTGTTGCAGGGCAGGTGTGATATCGACCCGACAAGCATGGGGTGCTGGCCAGGGGCGCCTAGACAGCAAGGGCCCTGCGCCTCTTACATGGGAGAGTCTGTCCTGGATAGGGAGGCCCCGCCCATGCTGACTGCCAGCCCTGGGGCCCCCTGGAGGCCCCTGGCCCTGGTTCCTGCCCTGGCTTGTGGAAGCAGTTGGCTCCGTCTGTCACTGAAGCTGGCCCTCCCTTATGGATCCAGTTTCCCGCAGCCTGAGGGCTGGCCCCAGGGTGGCCGCTCCAGGGGCACTCATTCTATCTGCCAGGGCAGAAGGCAGCAGTGCCTGTAGCATGGCTGTGGAATTCCCCGGAGATGGCATGGGCCTGGCGTCCTGGCTGGGTCGGCCTCACCCTTGGCTCTGCCCACCCTGAGCCCCCCTTCCTCACCTGGAACCTCATGGGTGCCACACTAGGATGGAGCAGCAAGGACACTGGGCTTTGTACAGCTGCACCGGCCACTCGGGGTACAGGAAGCCATCAGTCCCCAGGGCTGCCCCAGGGGTGTGAGAGATACTGTGACAGGAGTCCTCAGGGGAATGACGACCCCAGGTAGATGGAGAGAGCGGGCCACCCCCCCATTGGAGGAGCTGGCCTCCTTGAAGGCTGTTTTGTGGCCAGTGGGGACAGTGGATCTGAGCAATAGGGGAGACTAGGGCCACTGAGATCCAGAGGAACCACCCCGCCCAGCTTCCTTCCCACTCTGCTGCCCATGCAGCCTGTCCTTCTGGAGCTCTGACTGCTGCCCTCTGGGGTGTGTGCACCCCTGGAGTGACTGGGGACACGTGCCCCTCCTCTGCACCCATTGTCACATCCACCCGTTCCTGAACACGCCCAGAGCTGTGTCTCTGCAGCTCCTCCAGTGCCCCAGGTGGGAGCCCCATGAGCATGCCCCCTGCCTGGCCCTGAGGGTCCCTGCTCCCCAACCCCCACATGGCTCCTGCAGCCTTCCCATCTGTCTGCTGAAACACCCCAAAAGGGTCCCTGCTCTGGGGCCAGGTGAGGCTAGAGCTGCCACTGCTGTCCTCCAGCTGGCCCAACCAGGGCCAGGGAGGTGCCCTCCATGTTGGGTGAGTGGACATTGTCCTTGCCTTGAAGCTGGGCTGTGGTGCTGGCCCTCAGTACCTGCTGCCCAGCAGTGTCCAGCTCCAAGAGCGGATCCTGAGCTTACGGCAGGCAGCGTGGCAGGAGGAAGCCAGTGGGACTACTACTGAGTTTTCGAGGGGTCTTCCATGGGGTGATCCCTGCTCCAGGCCCTGAAACAGCACTGGCCTCATAGCTTTGCCGCTGGCCCTCTGCGAGCTCAGGGGGGCTGATCTTCAGCTCCTTTGGAGGAGGAAGGCAGAGCCTGGGTGTGGGGGCCCCACCCTTGCTGCTGGCTCCTGTGGCGTCCTGGCCCTGGGCCTCCCTGGTGCCCTCTGACCTGGGCTTTCTCTTGTGTTGGAGGACTTGCGGTCTGTCTGTTTCCGCTCTGTGGTTTCAGATCCTCTGTCAAGACTCTGCCACTTGCGGACTTTCACTCACACTTGCGCAGTCCCTGTCGGCCCTGGCGGGAGCACCTGGGAGCCCTCACTATAGACTGCAGAGGAGGCCTGGGACAGATGGGCCTCAGGAAGGGCCCCAGAGCCTCAGTTTCCCACTCTGAGATGGGGTCCACCCCTGGTTCACCATGCCTGGCCAGAGCAGGCATACCTCATCTGCTTCTAGGCCCTGGCCTGCGAGGACCGCGGAGGATGGACTGTGGAGGATGGGAGGGCCGCTGCTCCTGCTGGTACTGTTGGCGGGTACAGAGCCAGGGCTGCATGGAGGGCACGGTGCACCCGGCCCCTCTACGGGGTAGGTTTAGGCCATGTCAGGAAGGCTGGCATCCAGCCCTGCCACCACAGTTCCAGCTGGATCCTCTGCTCCCCCAGGAAAAGGGGCGTTTACCTAGAAGACTAGATCTCCCCCTGCTGCCCATTCCCCAGTGGGCAGGTGGAATACAGGGGATAGTGGGCCTTAAGTGTGCCACTTGTGTCTGGGGTTCCTTTGGCGCCCTCTCCAGCACACCCCTGGCCATGCCACATAAGTCCCTCCCATTGGCTCCAGCTGCTTGCAGGGAACAAGGTTGTGGTCCCCAGGTCTCCCAGGTCACCTAGTGGGTGCAGGAGGCTGAGCACGTGTGCCAGGCAGGGGCAAGGAGAAGGCGCATCATCTTCCACAGGGTGCAGACCAGGATGTAGAGGGTGCTCAGCCTCCAGAGCAGGGGAGCTCACGGCCTGTCCCTCTTTGTCCAGATCCCGCTTGTTTTTAGCCCCCACCATGCAGCAAATCCCAGACACATCCCACTCACACACCTTCCACCATGAGTCTCTGAAAGGGCCTTTGAAAAACCAAAACCTTACACATGGCCGTGGCCCGTGTCTGTAATCCCAACAACTGAACTGAGGCATGAGGATCGCAAGTTCTAGGCCAGCCTCGCAAGTAAGTTAGGCCCTAAGCAACGGGGTGAGACTCTTGTCTCAAAAAAATAAAAAGCACTAGGGATGTGGCTCTGTTGTCAAGGCCCCCTGGGTTCAATCCCTGGTATTAAAGAAAATCATAACCTCAATACCTTCACGCGAATCTATCAGCACCAGTTCCAAAAGATGGTCAGGTACTTGGTCAGCATTGGGGTCACTCCCTCGGCTCGCTCTCCAACAAGCATTTCTAGCAAATTAGCGCCAGACTCGGGCTCCAGAAGCCCACATGCTTCCCCGCATCACGCCTTGGCCCCGGGCTCCAGGCCTCCTCTTGGTCACACTGGCCTGGTTTCTGGACTGTACAATGGAGCCCGCCAGCCACCTGCCCTCACTCCCTCCCAGGGATTCCCGGCTCTTCATAGAAGCCAGCCCCAGCCACGGTGGCCTTCCTTGCCACTAGGTCACTCTCTTGTAGGTCCCAAAGCTCTGGGATGAAGTTTTCCCCCCTAATTGTTCTGCAGTAAAACTTGTCCCCTCAGCAGAGGGAGGGCTGACCTTAGAGTGTTTGTTTTCCTGCTGAGGACTGTCTGGGATGGGAGGTAACCTCAGGCCTGGGGGAGGTGTGCGTACAGGGGGGACACCCCTGCCCCATGGAATGCAGAACTGGCTGGGGAGGGGGCAAGGGGTGAGGGCTGTCCTGGTCCACTGAGTGCAATTCTGACCTTCCTGTTTCCAGAGCTGGCTTGGGACCAGCATGCCGAAAGTCTGTGGGTGTCAGATAGGACCCCAGATGTCACTTTGGTAGGCTTCATGGAACCCCTGGGGTGACTGGGGACACATTCCCTGTACCCATGGGCACATCCAGCTGTAGCATTTGCCAGGTGGCTCCTTGCCCCCCAAACGTCACTTCCTCGTAGGTGGGGAGCTGTGGCCCTGGGGCTCCCTGCCTGCCTGGAGAGCTCTTGGGGTGACGGCCAGGAGCTGAGAGCTTTTAGGGTTAGGGGGCCTGACTCTGGATCCCAAATGGTGAGCTGCTCTGTTGGAGATGTGCTGCTCACTTGGCCAGCGGCCCACCCTCTGTCCACCCAATCTGGGGCTTGGCATGGCCTTGTGACCACACCTTCCTGGACTGCCTGGTGTCCCGCTCGTCACCTTGCCGTGGTTCTCTAGCTCTGCAGTGACCTCATTCCAGGAGCACAGGATGGAGAGACACAGGGCCTGGGCCTGATACCCATCCTGCATGCTCCACGGTCTGTCTGGTGGGTCACAGTTGTGACACGCAGCTCCATTGTGAACGTGCGTATGGTCTGGGTGAGGGGGCTGCTGGCATAGCCCCTCACGTCCCTGGTATTTCTATCAGTCCTCCCACTGGGCCCTGCCTGCAGGCCCAGCCCACGGGGCACTGGTGACTGAGAGCCAAGGAGGCGCCCCAGCAGGGCTGAAGGTCCTGCCTGAGTGGCCTGTGCCCACCTTACCACTGCCCAGCTTGGCCTCGCAATGTGCCGTCCCAGGGTCTGTCTCAGGTCATTTCTTTCTGGAAGCCTTCTGGCCCCGGGCCTGCTGGGCAGTGGCTTGGGCCACTGGGTGATGGCACCCCTCAAGGCTTTGCTGCCCTCAGGTTGTCCTGGCAGTTTCTGGGCCTCCCTCATTCTTGTGGGTTCAGCGCTGGTGTGGCGTGGCGTGGCATGGTATGGTATGGCATAGCACAGCGTGTGCCGACGCCTGGTTCACGCAGCTCTGGTCTGGTGGAGGGTGGTGAGGTGGCAGGATGGCAGAGTAGAGCCAGGACTCTACAGGCTGTTGGTGGCTTTCCCCAGACCTGCCACTCTTCCAGGCTCAGCTTGAGGTGTGCCTGGAAGAGCAGGTGCTGCCTGGGGCTTTTGGGAACCACCAGGACCCCGTCTCAGAGCCCCTTCCCACCTCCCCCTCCCCTGGAGGCTGGGCTCCCTGAGCTCTCTGGGGTGGGTATGTTCCCATGCCCATGTCCTGCTGTCCCTCGTCCATCTCTACCAGGTGCCTTGGAGTGAAGGACGCCTTGGAGTGGAAGGGCCTTAGACCCCTTCAAGGCACATGTGTCCCCTGTGTCTCGGGTCCTGGGGTCCACACACTGGCTGCACAGGGAGCAGGCTTCCCGTCGCTGGGAGGCAGCTGGGGTGCAGCGCAGCCTCCTGTCCTGGGGCTGGGCCTCCTGTGGCAGTCCTAGCTGCTCTACATCCAGGGGATTCCAGAAGGTTCCAAGAGGCCTGGGAAAAGTGAGGACTAGCATGGCTGCAGCAGCTACATGTCCCAAAGCCCTGTCACTTTGGGCCCTGCTGGCCAGTGTGGTGTCAGGGGAGGCCTAGAGGGTTTTGAACCAGTGAGTGCCTGGACCTGGCTTCTGGTGAGCAGGGTCTTGACCAGAGTGCTGCTGCTAAGCAGAAATGTCCTGGTAGGCTGGGGGTAGGAGGAGCCCCCGAGGGTGACCCAGGCTTGTGCCTAGCCGCTGTCTCAGGTCATTTCTTTCTGGAAGCTTCCTGGAGGTGAGGACACAGCCTTGTGGTGATTGGCCCATACAAGTGGGGCTGCCTTCCCCACTGAGCCACCGCGAGGGGCGGTGCCCAGTTGGCCAGATGTAGGACCTTGAGGCGCCCCAGAATGGCACCCTGGGAGCTGCTGTGCAGCACAGCTCCTGATGGCCAGGGGCCCTTCTCTGAAGAGGGACAAGCAGGGTGGGGGCCTGGTGGGCAAGGAGTGGCTGGGCTGGGAGGGAGCAGACGTTCTGTTCTGTTGACGACCAGTGTTCTGGGGGCAGAGCCCTGGGTTGTGGCCCTTGGCAACTGTGGTGCAAATACGCCCGCTGTGGCATTGGACGGGGCCAGCAGGGCATCAGCCGGCTCCCAGCCCACCTTCACTCTGGAGAGACTTGCCAGTGGCTGTCTGGCATCCAGTAGAATCTGGCTCCTCTCCAACATGGGCATTACCTGGAAAACCTAGAGGGCAGGGGTGCAGCGCCAGCCCTGGCCTGGAGTGAAGGGCACACAGTGAAGCTGCCCAGCTTCCTGCTCCGGAGAGTGAGGGTGGGTGCCAGTGCCCAGCACATGCTGCTAGGGCTCCTGCTTTCCCCACGGTTCCCGCTGTCCCAGCCATTGGTAGGGCTGCCAGGGCCTCAGCTCTGGTAGGGCCAGTGTTCCCAGCAGCTCCAGCCCCTTGTTTGCCCTGAGGAGCAGAGGAGGTGGACTGCAGGGTCGGAGCCGCCTCCCTCGCTGTCCTGATTGGCCGAGGGCCAGGCCGTGTCACAGCCAGCCGCCATCACAAACCCCAGAGCTGTTCTCCTGGTTACGTTAGAACGCGCACCGCACCACGCTTGTAGTAGACACGTATCGGTCACTGCTGATCCCGCCGGCCCTGGCTCTCCTGGGGCTTCGTTGTAGTTGTCTGCACTTTCTCTGCTTGTGGATTGTCCTTAAAACCTTGCCACAGCCAAGAAAAGTGCAAGGTTTGGGGAAAGCAAATCAGCCCTGGCAAGTGGTGGTTTGGTGGGCGGCTAGCCAAGTGGCTTCGTCCTCGGCACACCCGTCTTTAGCCGTGTTCCCACCTGCAAGCAGGTGGCCTGTGCTGTCTTACCCCACCATCCGGCACTCCTCCTCCCCCAGGTTGACAGACAGTGGCTGGAGAGGCCCTGTGTACAGGTGACAGCTACATATCAGGGCAGGTGGGAAGGCCAATGGCCTTGTTGGGACCAGGCAGTGTCTTCATTGAGGTGGCAGAGGTGGGGACTCTGGGATGATGGGTTTCTGTCCTTGGTCCCCTGCAGGTGTTGCCTGGTTGGGCCCAGAAATGGGATGCCAAGCCTCTTCGGGGAGCACAGAAGGCGCAAGGGCCTTTTGGAGCTGCAGCCGTGACGGCAAGTGAGCCAGCTGCTGGAGGATGTCCACAACCACCACGGCCGCCCCCGCGGGGATCCCGGTGGCTCCGGGCCCTGTGAACCCACCCCCGCCCGAGGTCTCCAACCCCAGCAAGCCCGGCCGCAAGACCAACCAGCTGCAGTACATGCAGAACGTGGTGGTGAAGACGCTCTGGAAGCATCAGTTTGCCTGGCCCTTCTACCAGCCCGTGGACGCAATCAAACTCAATCTGCCTGTGAGTAGCCCTGCACCCAAAGGCCCTCTGCCCACCCTGGGCCACCTCCCAGCCTTGCCCCTGTGACTTGGCCAGGTGGAGCTGGAGATGTGGCAGGTGCTATTAAGCCAAGGACATCCTGTGCCTCCAGTAGCCCACAGCCCCAGGGTAATGGCCTGTGACCCCCCAGTAGGAAGGAGCAGCAGGGCTACGGGCTTATGGGAAAGTGGGCGGCCAGTCTTGGGTACAGGAGTTGGGGAGCAGGCAGGAGGTGCTGACATTGTTGGGGCTCAGGAGCGGATCTGTGCAACTGAGGCCTCACCTGGGGCCGTGTGCATGTCCGCCTGTCACACCCACTTGTCTTCCGATGTCAGCTGCACACCAAGACCTGAGCTCCAGGCGATGGTGCCCCCAGCACCTCTTCAGTATTGATCTGGACCCAAATAGAGAAACCCTGAGAATTGCGAGGAGAATCCCCTGCCCTGTACTTGGTGGTCTAGATTTTTGGCCCAGCTTGGCCCCTGGCCACTGGTGGGTTTAGAATGCCTAGAATGGGCCAGGCACAGTGGTGCTTGCCTGTAATCCCAGCAGCTCAGGAGGCTGAGGCAGGAGGATCCCAAGTTCAAAGCCAGCCTCAGCAGCTCAGTGAGGCCTTGTCTCTAAATAAAATATAAAAAAGGTCTGGGATGTGGCTCAATGGTTAAGCAATCCTGGGTTCAATCCCTGATACAAAAAAAAAAAAAAAAAAAAGGTTACCTGGATGGGGCTTGGCCCCTTCTGTAGCACGTAGATCAGCTCAGGGTCTGCAATAGCTCCAGGTAGGAGTTTTGGACTGGCTGTAGATGGCCTCAGACCCAGTGCTCACCTGCCCTCAGGTGGCCCAGCTCTAGCACCCAGCCTGAGGACCTCATTATGACCCCTTGCTACACTTGGGAAGTGAGAAAATAGTCATGTAGAATTTCTTGTGATACCTCTGAAAATCTCTTTTCTAGGATTATCATAAAATAATAAAAAACCCGATGGATATGGGGACTATTAAGAAGAGACTAGAAAATAATTATTATTGGAGCGCAAGTGAATGTATGCAGGACTTCAACACCATGTTTACAAATTGTTATATTTACAACAAGGTAAGAAGACACCAAATGTGGCTCCAGATGCTGGTTCGGGCCCAGGATGGCCTAGTCCCTGGGTGGCCTTGGCTGGGTTGGCCCCAAGGGCTGGTTCCCCATAAGTCAGGAAGCTGTGGAGGCGCCCAGGCTCAGAGCACAGCCGTCCCTGACCACCCACAGCCTTGACCTCCTTACCTGGGCCTAGACATCTTACCCCAGCAACCTCGGAGCAGTGCAGTCTGAGCTTGACCCGCCTGGGGCTGCCTGGACAGCAGAGAGCACTTCTGCTGAGCAGAGCTGCCTGCAGAGTGGTTTCAGGGAGGGGGCAGTTTAGGGAAGTTGCCTGGGGTCCTGGTTTTGTGGGGGTTTTTTGGTTTTATTTTTTTGGGTACCAGGGATTGAATAGAGGGGCACTTGATCACTGAGCCACGTCCCTAGCCCTGTTTTATATTTTATTTAGAGACAAGGTCTCACTGCGTTGCTTAGTATCTTGCTTTTGCCGAGGCTGGCTTTGAACTCACGATCCTCCTGCTTTAGCCTCCCGAGCTGTTGGGATTATAGGCGTGGCTTGTTTTGTTTTGTTTTTTTTGATAGTACATACCTTAAGTAGAGATGAAGGGTACTGGGCTGTTTTCGGCTCTTTGTCCCCATGGGATGGGATGAAGGCTACGGTTTTCTTATTTTTCTTTTTGGTTGTGTTGGGGATGGAATCCGGGCCTCGGGCATGCTGGGCATGCTGGGCAAGCACTATGCCCCATGATACCCCCATGGCCGCTGTTTCTTATTTATTTTTTTGAGATACTGGGGATTGAACTCAGGGCTGCTCTACCACTGGGTCACAACCCCAGCCTTTTAAAATTTTTTATCCCGAGGCAGGGTCTGCTGAGGCTGACCTAAAGCTTGCCACTTTCCTGCCTTAGCCTCCCTGAGCCACTGGGGTGGTGGGTGCATGCCACCGTACCTGGGTGGCTCTAGGAGTTTCCGCACTGAAATGTGTTTGTCTAGTGTCCTCTCCACCAGATCTCTTAACAGATTCTACATGAAGGCTTCCTTGAGCCACAGCCCACAGTGTGATTTCAGGATCATGCTCCTTTCCCAGCAAGTGACCCGGGCTCTCTGTCTTTAGCCCACAGATGACATAGTGCTAATGGCCCAAGCCTTAGAGAAAATTTTTCTGCAGAAAGTGGCCCAGATGCCCCAGGAGGAAGTTGAGTTATTACCCCCTGCTCCAAAGGGCAAAGGCCGGAAGCCGGCTGCGGGGACCCAGAGTGCAGGTAAAGGGGAGGGGGATGGGGGATGTTCTGCCCATGGCCCACAGGTAGATGGGCTGGGGTGCCAGGCCTGTGGCCCTTGGGGCCATTTCCCTGTCCACTGGGTGGGATGGGTGGGATGAGCCTGCAAGTGCCAGTTTGTGCTGGAGAGGTGGCTAGCCTGGGGGCAAGGAGGACATTGACATTGTTGCTGGCACGTGTCCCTATTCTCCCCTTCCAAATCTTTCTCTGCTGTCTAATTGGTAACCTGAGCGTCACTGTCATCTGTCTTGCTCCTTGTTGGGGAGCCTGGTGGTAGAGTAGCACCAGTGCTGGGGTCGGGCTGACCAGGCGGGTTATGGAGGAGAGGAGCCAGGTAGAGGAAGACGGCCATGCAGCTGCCTGCTCGGCTGGTTACCGATGATGGCCAAGTTCTGTCCCAGGTCCCCTGACCCCACAGCTGGTTCTTGGTGCCAGGCTGTGGGGCTTCTCTTGGTCTCCTCCCTCAGCCTCCTCTGGTTTCTGGCCAGGGTGCTGCTGTCACAGTGAGCACTCAGCCAAGGTGAGCCAGCCCAGCTTCTGCCCCAAGGTGCAGAGCTGGGCTCTTGGCCAGGTCGGGCTCTGCTCTCACAGCCGGGCCCTGATGCACTCTGGCTAGAAGGCATGGTCCTGGGTGCTTCTGGAGATAAGCAGAAGCCTCCTGTGCTGAGTTTCTGTCCTTGTCTTGAAGGTACGCAGCAAGTGGCGGCCGTGTCCTCAGTCTCCCCAGCGACCCCCTTCCAGAATGTGCCCCCCACTGTCTCCCAGACGCCTGTCATTGCTGCCACCCCCGTACCAACCATCACTGCGAATGTCACATCAGTCCCTGTTCCCCCTGCTGCTGCACCGCCTCCTCCCACAACGCCCATCGTCCCTGTGGTCCCTCCCACGCCGCCTGTTGTCAAGGTGAGCATCTGGGGCCTGAGGTGGTCGTCGTGAGGTGGCTGGGGCCGACCTGTTGGGCTCCTGCAGCGGGCAGGTCCAGGGTGGGAGGGGAGCTCTGCGCCTCCCGGGGCTATTGGCTGTTTGGAGATGTTCTCTCTGCACAGACGAGGAGACCGAGGCTCAGGGGCTGGAGGTCACACGGCTGGTGAGGGCCGGGCTGGACTTGAACCCCAGCTTCTCTGGCCAGGCAGCCCTGGCCTTACAGCCCATTGGTCAAGGTGGGAAGGTGTGGGAGAGCAGCATGGGGGGCAGCCCTCTCCTGCTCATGCCTGGGGAGAGAGGTGGCCAGTGAGTGGCACTGCTGGGTGTTGAGGGCCTCCGTCCACCCTGCTTGCTGGGAGCTCTTCACCATGGGCACCGCCCCGTCCTGGCTAGGCCTGGCTCTCCCGCAGGACGCGGCTCACGAGGCCCATGCAGCCACTGACACGTGTTGTCTTCTTCGATTTGATCCTCACAGCTACCCTCTGGGGCAGACAGTAGTCCCCCCTCTTACAGATGAGGAAGCGGGCGACAGGGTTTAATGGCTCTCCCAAGGTAAAACGCCACCCCCGTCGCTTTCCCCTCCCCGTGGCCTTCACTGCCTGCACTTCTGGGTGGCGCCTGGCCAGGCCACTTCCCATGGCGCGGGGCTGTTTTGGAGCATGTCCCGTTTGCCAGAGCCAGACGAGCCTGTCCCCCTCCCCGGGGCCCTCGGGGCACGCGCTTTGTGCTTGGCATCCCGTGGGTGCCTTAACTGTCTGTGGAAGCTGGCTCATGCCCCCGTCAGCCTGAGGGCAGCAGCTTAGCTGGGCATCGATGTGGGCCACTCACAGCAGACCCCTGGGCAGCTGGCAGCCCACTGGGGAGCTGTGGCTCCCTTTGGCTTCTCCTTCCACCTCATCTGAGCTGACGGCTCCCCCAAGCTGGTCTCGGAGCACGTCAAGCCCTGCCCCTGACTCACCGGTGATGCTCGGGGCCCTCTGCCCCTGCAGGCTGCGGGAGAGACCCTCATACCTGGGCTGCCTGAGTGTCAGAGCTGCTCGTGATGGAGGCCCTGTGTGCTGCCACCGGCTCTGCTTCAGGCCCAGCCACACAGCACTCTGCTGCATCAGGCTCCTGGCCTAGAACAGCCAGTGGTGGCTGCCCATGCCTCTGGACAGTCCAGACGTGCCAACCCCACAGTTCCTGGAGTCCCTTGGCCTCAAACCTGCTGTGGCTGCTTCATGTCCCCTGGTTGGGCTGCCCCCACCTGTCTAGCCCAGAATGCTCCTGCCGCCCCCCTCATCCTGCACCAACCACTGTGTCTGTTCTTGAAGCCCAGCTCGGGGTCCCCTTCTGGTGCTCTCTGTTGGTCTTTGAAAGCAGGGAGACCTCCAGTGTGCAGCCCCTGGTGCTGGGCCTGGGCTGAGGTGCGCCTCAGGTGTTGGGTGGGTGGCGTGTGGCTCCTCATGCCACCCAGGGTGGTATTGAGCGAGCCCACCTGGATGGCGGGGCCCAGGGAGAGAGGTGAGGCCCTCAGGTCCGGCAAGGGCAGGCTTCTGAGTCCTAGCCTCACCACTGCCAGCTGTGTGACCATGGCCAGCAGCTGGCCACTCTGAGCCTCGGTGTCCTCGGTAGGGAGGATGCAGTGAGGTCTGCGCTCCAGAAGTGTGTGCCTCGAGACACGTGCCCACGCCAGGGCCTTACCTTGGGTGCTCACTGGTCACTTTGCTCTCACAGAAAAAGGGCGTGAAGCGGAAAGCAGACACAACCACGCCCACCACAGCGGCTATCACCGCCAGCCGCAGTGAGTCGCCCCCGCCGCTGGCAGACCCCAAGCAGGCCAAGGTGGTGGCCCGGCGTGAGAGCGGGGGTCGCCCCATCAAGCCACCCAAGAAGGACCTGGAGGATGGTGAGGTGCCTCAGCACGCGGGCAAGAAGGGGAAGCTGTCCGAGCACTTGCGGCACTGCGACAGCATCCTCAGAGAGATGCTGTCCAAGAAGCACGCGGCCTACGCCTGGCCCTTCTACAAGCCAGTGGACGCCGAGGCGCTGGAGCTGCATGACTACCACGACATCATCAAGCACCCCATGGACCTCAGCACCGTCAAGGTGGGCGGGGTGCCCCGCCAGCTGGCCCACGCCTGTGGCTGCCTATCCCTCGGGCAGGGAGGCCTTCAGATGGCCCACCTTGTGGCAGGCACGACTTAGAGCTGCCGGTGCTGCCCTCAAGCCTCAGGTGTAGGTCCTTAGCAGGGACCAGAGCTGGGTGGCCACCGTTGGAGATGAACCCAAGCTCCCGTCCCCAGACAGGGTCTCTCCAGATCCTGCCTTTTGCTGGGCTGTGTGTCTTCTGCCAGGTGGAGCCAGGCGGGTCTCAGCCGAGTGGGCCTCAGTGGGCCTCAGTGGGCCATGACGTAGAGAGAGGGTGCAGCCTGGGCTGGGCCGAGGTCCCCACAGTGCTCTGCCCTCCTGGGCAGGGCAGCTCTGGCAGGCGTGGCCCACCTCTTGGGCCCTGGAACGATTTCCACGTGTGGGTAGTGGTCCTGTCCGTTGTTGGCATTTGGTCTGTGGAGGCTGATTCAGCCCTCAGTCTCCGTTCACAGTAATGACAGCCCAGGGCAGTCCGGTGAGGACATCCTGCCCAGTGGTCAGTGGATGTCTGGAAGGCCTGTGCTCACTTGGATAAAGTGCCCTGGGTGTGACACTGAGGGCAGAGCCTCAGCCCAGAGGTGCCAGGAGCCTCCGCTCGCTGTGGCTGGGCTCCTGTGTCTGCACAGGCTGCAGTGGCAGCTTCCAGAGTGAGGCTGGGGGTCTGGCATGTGGGCTGCTTCAAGACCTTACCTGCCATGCTGGTTCAGAGGGGCTGGTTTGCTCTCCTCCAGAGTAAAGCCATCTTGCAAGCTTGGTCCACTTTGAAGTCACAGCATGCTTTGGGCCTCCCGGGCCCCTCACGCTGGGCAGAGCAGGGTTGCCTAGATGCACTGTCTACAGCTGAGCCCGGCTTCACTACCACTGCCATGTCCTTCACGAGCAGGTGGTAGTAGAAAAGAGCACAAGGCAGCCACAGCTCTTAGCATCACCTGACAGTAACAGGCCGTGCCCCACACCACAGGTTCTGAAAGTAGAGCTCTGGGCGTGTCTCATCCTGGCACTGTTGAAATTGGACGTGAGGTTTTTCCCCTGATATCAGAAGGTTTTCTGGTTCCCCCATGACCCCAGATAGTCCTTTGCAGAGGGTGCGTGACCAGAGGCACGGGGTGGCTCCTGGAGGTGGCTGCTCTGACCCCTGGGAGTTGGTGCCCAGCCATTTCATCTCACCGGCACCTGGACTGACGGCCTCCTGGGCCACCCCTTGTCTGCTCTCCCCTCAAGGCCCCGAGTCCTGGCCTCCACAGTCAGTTTGTCCTCCATGCGACCTTGAGATGTCCCCTTGTGGGTGGTCCCATTCCTGTCTTCCCCTGCCCAGCTGCCCCTCCCTAGCTTTGTGCCTCCAGCCCCTCCCACCGGGGTCCTCCAGGCCTAGGCCTCAGGGGCTCTGTGGCTCCCTGCTGGCTCCAGGCTCCCTGGAGGGGGCATGAGCTGCCTTTGGGCTCTGAGATGCTGCTTCTGTAAGCCACAACCTGGGTGACAGTGACAGTGACCAAATCCCCATGAAAAAGATGCGATGTTTTGTTCTGTAGCTGAACAGGCTTCCTGTGGTCGGCAGGGTGGGACCTCACAGGGGAGCCTTCTGTGTGGGGTGCTGACTGCTGCATGGAATCAGGAACTCTGGACAAGGGAGGGGTGGGTGGTGGTGAAGACCGCCACTCCTGGCAGAGTGCCTCTTCCAGCCAGGGACTCTGTCTCCACATTCCACTTGCCCTTCTAAGCCATGAGTCCCTTCCCCTCCCTCCCTGTAGGCGCCCACACCTGAAGTTCCAGAGAGCTGGGGTGTCTGGCTGGTGCTGCGTTGGGCTTGTGGTGACCCTGAGTCCATCCTGCAGGGTCTGGGGCAGGCTCTGCTTGGGAGCGTGTGGTCGCCAGACCCTGCCCACTCATGCCCACTGCTTGTGTGTTGCAGAGGAAGATGGACAGCCGCGAGTACCCAGACGCGCAGGGCTTCGCCGCCGACGTCCGGTTAATGTTCTCAAATTGTTATAAGTACAACCCTCCAGACCATGAGGTGGTGGCCATGGCCAGGAAGCTCCAGGTAACCTGAGGCTGGGCATAGGAGCAGTTAGAGCTGACTTGGCACTGGGAGCACCCGGACCCTAGATACAGGATGGGCACCCAGGAGGGACACAAGTGTCTCAGAGATACCCAGCTAGGAAGTCTTGGGGGAGCATCATTCAAAACCCATTTTCCATGGGTGCTGGCTTGAGGCAGGCTTGGAGCCTGGTGTTCAGATGCTGTGGTAGACAGGCTAGCCTCCACCTCCAGGAGCCGTGGGCTGCTGGGGACATGGCCAGCGAGCAAGCAGTGCCTTCATGGCTGCAGGATCTTGTGCCCACCTGCAGGCCTCGCAGGGTGTTACTGTCGGAGGGCCTGTCCCCCAGGGCTGACTGGGGTGCAGCTGTCCTGCTCCTGAGGCTCAACCGTCAGGCCAGGGCCACCTTACTGTACCTCCCCTGGCGAGAGCCACAGCTCTGGAGCGAGCATGGGAGCTGCAGACCTCCTGGGGGGGTGGGGGCGGGCAGTGGGCTCAGCCTCTGCCAGGAGCATGTGCCTGGGCCTCGCCCTGAGGCCTGTGCCTGGGCCAGACCTGCCCTGTTTACCTCTCAGGTTCGGCTGCAGGTTGTTTGCCTTTTTGAAGAACAGTCCCAGTTGTGTGCACATATGGACCTGTGACAGTGAATCCCATTGTACATGATAATAATGCAGCAGTAAAAATATGGAAAAAAATAAAGAAGAGTCTCAGTTTCAAGTTTATATGATCAACAGCCCTTTTGGTGGGGAAAACAAATCATGGCTGATATTTGTACTGAAGGTCCTGAGAGCCATTCTGACTCCCTGGCTTAGGCCCATCCTGGCGCCCTGTAGGGGAGCTCCAGGTGGCGTCCTGGGTTATGCTGCCAGCAAGCTGTCTGGGCCCTCTGTGCGGTGGCCCGGTGAGGCCCTTCCCTACAGGGCTGTGCCTGCTGGAGCACAGGGCAGAGCCACCCCAGAGGTCCCTGTAGACCCCAGAACTATGCCGAGACCCTGCTCACTCTTTTGGACCCCGAGGCTCTGCCAGACACTGTGCTCCTTACCAGGGACGCTTCTGGGCTCCAGCCAGCTGTGCTTGTGCTCAGCAGAGGCTGCAGCTCTGCCGCTGTGTCCCGAATCTGGCTGTCAGCGGCATAGCCCCGGAGGCTGAGGGTCTTCCCGGCTGCACCTGCTTAGTGCTTGCTGGAGGGAGCTGTTCAGTCAGGCCATGGGTTGGAGCCCAGCACCTTTAACAAGCTGCCCGCCTGGAATGGCCTCTGAGGCTGGTTGTCTCCCCAGGTCAGGGCTCTGAGGGCAGCCTACTCTGGGGACGGCTCCCCCTGAAGAGAAGGTCTCGGAGGCAGAATTCAGAATGGGCTGCTGAGGAAGCTAGACCAGCTCAGTGGGGCCATCTTGTGTGAGCCAGCCTGGGGCAGTGTGCACTTGGCAGGGGGCTCTCACTTCACTGTGGGACACCAATCTGGGTGGTGCCCTTCACCATAAGGGGCTTGCAAAGGCCTAGGTAATCCTGTAGGAGCTACTGAGGAGCTTTCCAAAGCTTCCCCCACCTTTTTCTTCTGCAGCGCTGGGCCTAGCATGTGCTAGGCAAGTGCTCTACCACACGCCCCGGCCTGCCCTCAAAGCCGAGTTTGAAAGGACAAGGTTCTTGCTCTTGAGTCAGTTTTTGTAGCTAATTGTTAGGAGACAAGGCCCTGCACTGACACCAGGGGAAGGGGCAGGAGGCCCCAGATCCCTGTGACTAGAGGGCCTCAGTCAGGGTTCAAGGAAGGCACTCTCCCTGGTCCACAGTGGGTCAGCTTGGCGGTTCTGGGACCTGACCACAGAGCCTTGCAGATTTATTTAACCAGGAGAGCTGTGTACCCCACTCTGGAAGGCTGGCTCTGGCTCTGCTCCCAGGCCTGCATTCAGAAACCACCTGGGAAGGAGGGCGGTGAGCTGGGAGCTAACGCAGCACTCCAGGCAAGCAGACCCTGACCCTCATCCCAAGCCACCAGGCAGCTCTGTGTGTACGGGGGCCTCCAGAATGGTGGCCATGGCGAGGTGCTGCCTCTGGGTGCCAGATACTCAAGGTCGCCCCTGTTCTTTCCCAGGACGTGTTTGAGATGAGGTTTGCCAAGATGCCAGATGAGCCGGTGGAGGCACCAGCACTGCCCACACCCACGGCCCCCGTGGTCAGCAAGGGCACAGAGAGCAGCCGCAGCAGCGAGGAGAGCTCTTCCGACTCGGGCAGTTCTGACTCAGAGGAGGAGCGAGCCACGAGGCTGGCAGAGCTGCAGGAGCAGGTGAGGCTGTCCTGCGCTCACCGTGGGCTCAGGCCTGTCTGCCCAGGGTCTGCTGCGGTCATAGCTTCCCCTCCCACCCACTGGGCGTCCATCAGTGCAGCCCAGTGGTCCTTCAGTGGGCTTTGTTGGAAGACTTGGTTGGGGGGCCAGGCGCCTTCCACGTGTGCGCAGCTAGAGCCTGGCCACAAGAGCACGTGGCACTGCATGGGCACATGTGTCCTGGACATTGTCGGAGACCTGATGGGCCTTGGGGTGGGGTCTCTGACTCTGAGCAGAAAGGTTGCTGCTCCTGAGTATCTGACCAGCTCTGCCCTCCTTCCCCTCCCAGCCCTGCCTCCCCTGCCCTGCACAGCCAGCCCTGTGGGCGGGGGGCATCGCGTCAGAGGGAACACTGGCTGTGAGCACAGGGCTGCTCCCCAGAACTGGGCTGGACATTTGATTGGGCATGAAGAGAGGCCATGGGACAGGCCATCTGCTCACCTGCAGGGCGTGGACCTGGTGCCCCTCTTCCCTGGCTTAGAGGAGGCTGCTGACATGAGGGTGCAGCTCCCAGCTCTGCGGGCTGCAGGGTGGCTACAGGGAATGTAAGCTGCAGGCCCTGGATCTCGCCCCTCCTGCATGCCTCCTGCACCAGTGGTCTTGCTCAGGCACTTACACCTCCAGCATCATTCTCACCTGAAGGCAGTAATAGTCTTTGGGTGTGCTAGCACACACCAGTGATCCCAGCCACTCGGGAGCCCGAGGCAGGAGGACAGCAAGTTCCAGGGCAGCCTGGGAAACTCAGACCCTGCCTTAAAATAAAGAATAGCAAGGTGGGCTTGGGTGTCGCCCAGTGGCAGAGCACCCTGGGGTTCGATCCCTAGTACCACACTCACCCACACAAAATGAAAACAGGTAGCAATAACACCAGCTGCTATTGCTGAGGACTCTTGCATCCCGCCTGCTCTGGGCAATGGTGCCCCATGCCCTGTAGGTGAAGAAATGGCCTCAGAGGGGTAGTGACTGCCAGCAGCCTCCTGGAGCCAGGAAGAGGGTCCGAACAGCTTCCTGCCCTGCCTGGCTATCCCCGCTGCACAGCCAGCCTGTGCCCAGGGCCTGCAGAGAGCCCTACTCAGCCGCCCACTCTCTTCTAGCTGAAGGCCGTGCATGAGCAGCTGGCCGCCCTCTCTCAGGCCCCCGTGAACAAACCAAAGAAGAAAAAGGAGAAGAAGGAAAAGGAGAAAAAGAAGAAGGACAAGGACAGGGAGAAGGAGAAGCACAAGGCCAAGCCTGAGGAGGAGAAGAAGGCCAAAGGCATCCCGCCGGCCAAGCAGGCTCCGCAGAAGAAGGCCCCGGCCAAGAAGGCCAGCAGCACCACGGCTGGCAGGTGAGCCCTGCAGCCCAGGGGGCGGGGGCGGGGGCTTGGGCTCGGCTGCCTGGGAATGCACGCAGGGCTCCTGGACACGCAGCTCCCGGCTGCGTCTACCTCCACCTGTCAAGAACCTGGGCTAGGGGTCTTTTCTGGGAGTCTTGTGTTCTCGGATTCTGGCCCACCCAGTAGGGCAGGGGTCAGTGTGATGGGTGGTGCCTCAGCACCCAGCCTTCTGATGAGCTCTTGCCATGGCCGCCCTGAGGAGCTACAGGATGCGCGTCCTGTGGCGGGGGGTGGGGGGTGGGCAACCCCTGCTGGGCAGCACCTGGAGGCCAGCAGGTGTGTTCCTTTGGGAGTGAGGGCAGAATTGTCCTGCTGAGGAAGCTGAGAAGGGGGTTGGGCCGAGAGCAAGGACTGAAGTGGCCAGACCCTGGCACCTCACTGGAGCTGGTTGTGGGTGAGGGCAGCAGCTGGTGTAGCAGTTGCCAGGTGTTGGGAGTCCGAGTGACAGGCCTTGGTGTGGATGCAGGGCTGTGGATCCCGGGGTCAGGCTTTGGTGGCTGGGGGGAGATGGAGCTGGTGAGTGGGAGAGTGTGGGGTATGCTTTCCTGTCTCCAACTTCCCCTCCTGCCGCAGTCTGGCTGGGCACAAATCACTGAGCTGCCACAAAGCACTTGTATGTTCAAACAGGAAACTTTCTTGCCTGAACTCCAACAGCACTCCACGCACACTCCCCGGGAACTCTCCCGAACGCCACCCACGCGGCCCCTCTCCCGCACACCACACCAACTGGAACTCCCTCCACCGGAACTTCACCCACCAACACAAACTCCCCAGGAATTCCCCAGGAGAACTCCAAAGTAGCGGGCTCCAGAGTCGGTCAGCAGGGGTCTATGTACAATTGAATCAATCCAGCATCATCTTAATGGCTCGCCTCTCACCATTACTTCTGGCAAAATGCCAGGGGCCATTCCGACTCGGCTGTGGCTCTCAACACCCTCCCTCCCTCCCTCCTTCCCTTCCTCTCTTCAGGAGGGGGTTGCAGATTCTGGCTTTCTTTGCTTTCTGGGTTTGGTGCCAGTATTATGCCAGCTGCAAAAATGGTGACATACAAAAGCCAGGTGTGGTGCTGCACACCTAGAATCCCAGCACCTCCAGAGGCTGAGACGGGAGGATCCCAAGTTCATGGCCAGCCTTAGCAACTGAGTAAGGCCCTGTCTCAAAATTAAAAAAAAAAAAAAAAAAAAAAAAAAAAACGGTTGGGGATGTGGCTCAGTGGTTAAGTGCCTGTGGGTTACATCCCCAGTACCCAAGGAAAAAAGTGGATTGTAACACTCAGAGTGGTCAGGGACTACGAAAACGAGAGCAACCCCCTCTTCTCTTTTCTGGGGTAGATTTGTAGGATTGGTATAAATTCTTAAACGTTTGGTAGAATTCACCAGCAAAACCCATCTGGACCTAAAGGTTTTGATTGTTGAAAAGTCTGTGAGCACAAATTCACGTGTTTTCATGATCTGGGATATGAATCGTGTGAGCTCACTAGGCCCATGTGTGTCTTCCCATGTTCCCTTTGGGACGTGTCTGCATGTAGGCTGTGTGTCATGTTCCCCTGGCACCTGCAGACCAGGCGTGATGCGCCTCTCCGTCCCTGTGTTGGAGTCTGCATGGACACTGTGGGTGTCACTACTCGTGCCGAGGTTCCTTCAGCTTTTCTCCTGCCCTCACCTCTGGCCTTTGCTCTTGCTCTGCCTTTTAGACTTGGTCCCTCTCCTTGCAAGCTCTTAGGACACGGTCACAGAGTGCTCCCCTGGGCCTTGCTGATGGGCGCTCCTGGCAGTCTGACCTCGCATGAGCGCTGTCCGCTTGGCTGCAGGCTACAGAAGGACTCCAGTTGCATCATTCGGTCAAAGACGTCGTCTTTGACCACTGGGTCATTTGGAGTTGGGTCTTCTAACTTCTGAACGTTCTGGGATTTTTCCTGCTGTGATTGGGTTCTTGTTTAAGTCCATTAGGTCCCGGGACCTGCTCTGTGACTCCGACACTTTTTGAGTTTGCTAGGGTTTATTTCACATGGCATTTCTCTGAGGGCAGATGTCCTCCTAGGGTGGGTGGTCTCCGAGCTCCAGGCGGGCACAGTGTGCCCATCTGGGTGGCTGGTGGCTGGCTCCCATGTCACTCCTGGCCTGGGGGAACTGTGCAAGTCTGATGTCGTGTGGGGCCAGCCTCCCTTGTTGCCCAGCTTGGCTTCACATCTTGAGGCCTGGCTCCTGGACACCCCTCGGTCAGCAGACCCCTGGTCACGACCCTTTCCCTGAGGCTCTCCCTCATTCTGAAGCCCACTTCTGAGGCAGGTGTGGCCGTGGGCTTCGTCGGAGCCTGCTCCTGTGGCACACGGGACAGGCCTGCTCTTGTCCTCCTCCCCGCTGCAGGCCGTGCCTGGGCCATGCGTGGTCCTGCAGTTGATGGCAGGTCTGGATGCCCCCAACCCTCTTGTCCCCCTCCCTGCCTTCTTTTGGATGGTTGGGCCGTGGACACCTGCTTTGGGTGTTGGTTGAAAGTGCTGTGGGGTGCTGAGGGGAGCGGGCTGTAGGCCAGGCCAGCTGTCTTGACTCTGACCGAGACCCTGAAGCAGGGTCTGCCCAGCAGCTCTGCCCCCAGGCGTCATCCAGCCTGTGGTGGCTGGGACTGGAGGCCATGCTCTCTGTCTTGTGCCTTAGACAGCTGAAGAAGGGCAGCAAGCAGGCGTCTGCGTCCTACGACTCTGAAGAGGAGGAGGAGGGCCTGCCCATGAGCTACGATGAGAAGCGCCAGCTCAGCCTGGACATCAACCGGCTGCCGGGGGAGAAGCTGGGCCGCGTGGTGCACATCATCCAGTCGCGGGAGCCCTCCCTCAGGGACTCCAACCCTGACGAGATCGAGATCGACTTCGAGACTCTGAAACCCACCACCTTAAGGGAACTGGAGAGATATGTCAAGTCTTGCTTACAGAAGAAGCAGAGAAAGCCCTTCTGTAAGTCACCTGGAGGGTCACAGCCCCTTCCCTCTTCCCTCCTCTGTCCTCACGGCCCCCCACGCTGTGCCCTGAGAGCATCTGGCAGGGGCTGAGCCTCTGCAGCCCTCTTGCCTTGCTCTGAGGCCTCAGCCTTGCCTAGGGAAGGCAGAATCCCAGGTGGCCCGCCACCACTCACTCAGCGTCTGGCTGGGGTCGTCACACACCTTCCCGAGGCTCTCTTTGGGGCTGTGTAGCAGCTGCAGGGGCGGATTTCCCTCCTTGGACTGGGGCCCAGTGTCCACAGGGTGGACTCCAGCCCTCCCCCCAGACACCCCTAGAAAGTCAGTGATTTTACTGGGTCTGCAGGTGCTGGAGTCAGGTTGGGGACAGACCTTAGTGGTCCCACAGTAGCCCTACAGGCTGTGCAGGGTGGCAGCTCACGTGACCTGCGTGCAGTTGCACAGGCAGCCTCCTTCCCTTGGATGGCCTGTCCGTGTGGCCTGTGTGGCCACAGCACATTAGACCAGGTAAGTCACCTGTCCACTTGGAGGCAGTGACATGTCAGGTATGGAGCCCAGACTTCAGAACACAATAGCCTTGCCGCACAGGCAGGGGATAGGCAGGTGTCGCCATGAGGGAGGGCTGCCTGGGGCTCCGCCTCAGGACTGCCCTGTCCTTCCCACGAGCGGGTGGCACGCCTCTTCTGTGCACCCAGTAGTGGGTGGGAAGGACCCATTCCCCTTCAGAATCCTTGAAAAAAAGCCTTAAAAACAAGGCTTTGCACATGGCGAGGGCTCAGGGTGTGGTTCCATGTCATCTGGTCCTTTCTGTGGCTCGGGGTCTGGGTGCAGCTTTGTGCAGGGGCTGCACTGGCCTGGGGTCAGGCAGTGGTGCACAGCAGGTGAGGGCTGGCTGCGGCCCCTGGGTGGCTCTCAGTGCTCATCTGTCCCTGCACAGCAACAAGCGGGAAGAAGCAGGCGGCCAAGTCGAAGGAGGAGCTGGCCCAGGAGAAGAAGAAGGAGCTGGAGAAGCGGCTGCAGGACGTCAGTGGGCAGCTAAACAGCAAGAAGCCCACCAAGAAAGGTACCCACGGGGTGGCCCCGTGCCCTCTGTCTGGAGGGCAGTGGTCACCAGGGGTGCGAGCGTGCAGTTGGGTTCGCCAGTGAGCTCTGCTCTGACATGGGGCACTCAGCCCCTGAAGCCTCAGCTTGTCCTTGTGGCCTGTGTGGCCCCAGCCCAGGCCACGGGAGGTTCCACGTGTGAGGTATACTTACAAGCCCCACGTTCCCAGAGGCAGAGGCAGATGGCCCTGCTGGCAGGGAGAGCCTGGAGTCTGTTGGGCAGCCTCCCAGCCTCTCTGCAGCCAGCTTCCTGACCACCACAGCTAGGCACCCGCCCTCCACGGGGCTGTCCCAGCCGGGCCCTCTGCTTGGTGCACACCCAAGACTTGTGGCTAGGCGAGCGGGTATTTGAGTCCTTGCCTCCCTTTTCTGGGGCCTTGAAGAAAGAGCAACTGTCTTTTTCCCTGAACACCCCAGGAGCAGGCCGCTGAGACACACCTGGGGGATGGTATGGGCTGGGGGCTGATGGCAGGAGCCCAGTCCCTGGCTAGTCTGGCCTGCTTGGACGCCCATCGAGAGCCACAGCCTGGCAGAGGCCCCTCTGCCTCGTGTTGGGACAGCCAGTGCCCCTGCCAGCACTGTGGAAGGCAGCAAGGGTGCTCCAGGAGGGCCTGCACCGCTGTCCCTCAGCTGGTGGCTGTGCCCTCCCCAGGCAGTGCCAGCTCCCCTTAGCAGACTGCATTTGTCCCCTCTGGAGCGAGCTGAAGTGGTCTCACTGCCCTCGTGAATTCATCTCAATGGGTGTTTATTGACTGCTAGGCCAAGAAGGGGGTGAACTGTGACACAACGTGGTGTGCAGTGCCTGTCCCCAGCTCCCCGCCCTGTGTCTCCTGCAGAGAAATCCGGCTCCGCGCCCTCTGGGGGACCATCGCGGCTCAGCAGCAGCAGCTCCTCGGAGTCGGGCAGCAGCAGCTCCAGCGGGTCCAGCTCCGACAGCAGCGACTCCGAGTGACGGGACTGGAAGCAGCAGGCGGAGGATGCCCACAGCGAGCCCTGCGGTGCCCGTGGTTAATACACTGCTTTGTTCCATGGTGTGCAGGTCTTCTTTGATTCAGTGTTATGGTATCTTCCAGTTCTGCTCCAGTAGGTCAGAGGTCCTCCCTGTGCGTGCATCGGACTCCGAGAAGGTGTGGCCCCGCTAGTCTTTTCTTCGTAACTCGGTTCAGTTGCTTGGAGATGACGGCCTCAGATGCTAACCTGACAGCGACCCCTGGACCCCTGCGAGGCAGGATCTGAAGGACCTTGAAGAGTCCCTGTTCCCAGCCCAACCTGGGCTGTCCTTGGAGGGAGACTGACGTGGGTACTGAATTGAAAGCTTTGCCAGCGTGTGGTATCTTTGCCATTGGGGCTCCAGCCCTCGGGCCACTGCGGTCACCCCTGCCGGGGCCAAGGACAGGTGTGCCTGCCAGTGAGGCCCCGCTGAGCCTAGTGAGGCGCTGTGCAGCGAGTGTGCCGTGGGGCGGGTGTGCGGGCGGGCGTCTGGTCTCCGGCCACAGCGGCAGCAGCAGGAGCTTCTGGGACGGAACACAGCTACTGCATGTGCGGCGTCCGGGTTTCCAACACTGAAACTTTTACCTCAACTTAAAAAAAAAAAAAAAAAAAAAATTTAAAAAGAGACTTTTTTGTAAGGTTCAGCGGTTTTCTATAAAAGTCCAGCCCGTGTGTCCCCATCTGGTCAGTGCTGCCCTGGCTGCTGCCGCACACTCTGGAACCACTTCCCTAGTTTATGTATATATAAATACTTTATTTATTAACATCATTGGTCATTTTTTTAAAAAAAAAAAAGAAAAAAGAAAAGAAAAACAAAACCGTGAAAGAAGTGCATTAGGAGAAGTCACAGAGACGCTGGTCTCCGGGCCCTGGCCTCTGGGCCCCGGTCTCCCCGCCTGCCGGGCTGGTGCTCATCCGTCTGTGTGCTCCTCCTGAGTCCGGTGGCTTTTTTGGTTCTTCTCGTGGGTTACTTTGTTTCTGCTTTTGTTTTTGTAACATTGGAGACTTACTAAGGGGGACACCTCTCAGCTACAGCACACTTAGGTATTTACGTTGGTTCAGTTCTCTCATATTCACTTACGGTCTCTTTAAGACTTAAAATCAACTTAGGGAACCCCAGTTCTATAACATAAGCTTTGTAATCTGAGAGAAAAGAAATGTATAGTAAATCAAAGGCTCGATTTTTAACTTTCTATTGTAAAAAGTAATAATATACAGAGTTTAACGGAAGGTTCTGTTTGGTTCTGTTTTTTTGGAGGCTGCCGTCTGGCCCAGCCGAGCTCTGCCCAGCCGAGCTCTGCGTACCGTGGCCTTGGCTGGCCTGCCCCCTGCTCACCCAAGCCTCCAGGGGCCTGGCCGGTCTGCCCAGGCATGGAGGCCACCCTGGGGTCCACACAGTGCTGCCTGCTGGAGAAACGCCTGCCCTAGGTATCCTCACAGACCCCCAGATGAGGGCCCCAGGGGCTGCTTGGTCTGGTGGCCCGTGGTCCCCACAGGCACGCCTGGGTGAATATAGGACTGGTCGTGGGCATTCCTGGGCAGGTGACGTTTGAGTCCCTGGCCCTCCGCGGGTGTGGGAGTGCCCGGTGGGCTGCCGGCAATTCTGCCACTTGGCTTGTTAAACTTTTAAGTCAATTTTGTTTATAGTAAAAATATAAATGGATTTTAAAGTTCCATTTTTAAAAGTTACCCTTGTTTTTCAAAGGTATTTTCTAAATAGATCTTTAATAGAATATTTAAACTGTGATTTTAAGGAATTAACACGAGATCGACAGGTCTTCGCACAGGATCTGAGTGGTGAAGTTCCAGGAGTGCACTCTTGGGTGAGGCACAGGCCCCGGCCAGGGTCCCTGGGGGAGCTGCAGATAGTGAGGTGTCGCCCGTGGGAGCTGGCCCGGGAGAAGCAGCTGGAGTCGGTGCAGTGGCCCACTGTCCACCATGCTTGACGCAACCGCCACCCGCTCTTCTCGCAGGGTCCCTGGCTTAGCGGCTCCCGGGCTGTGGCCTCATTGAGCGCACAGCTCTTGGTGCTGTAACTTCAGGCCTTCTGTCCAGACTCAACACTGTTTCTCTTCAGTTTTGGAGGGTCAGCGACTCCCTTGAGACCCTTGGTGTGAGCTGTGGGCGCCTGGCGCCCCACTCACCTATGTGGGGAGAACTGCAGTGGCTCCATTAGATTGTCCCTTGCGGAGAGCTGTAGGGCAGCTCTCGGCAGGCTTCCCTGGGAAGGGCGCAGGAAGGGCAGGAGGAGCCTTGGAGGCCAGGCCAGGCCTGGGTGGCCCCGGGCCCAGGCCCTCCTGCTGGCCCGCCCCAGGCTTGCTCACAGACCGAGATGTGCGTTTTCTTGTTCCTTTGGTTTTGTTCTTTTCAGTGTCCCGCCTTTTACTGTCACTGGGAAAAGCAATGCCGCCTCAAGGCTGTCACACCCACTGTGTACCGCTGTTCCCTGATGACACTAACACTTACAGGACATTTTCCTTTTTATATCTAAAATGTTACTTTTCTGTATGATGTGCATGCAAGTTTACCGTAACTTTTCTTAACTTTTTAGTGCCGTTTCTAGTATATTCCTGTAAATGTCAGTTACTGAAAAAGAGTCCGGTGTAAGTAGTTTAGCTTGTTTATTGCAATGCTGGCCTCAACACCACAGAATAAAAATGGTAGAGAGTACTCTGATGTTTCTGGTAATCATGGACCCTTCTCCTGGGGCATTTGTTTTGTTTTCATAATAAAAAGAAGAAGAAAAAGGCCAACTGTGTGCTGTCCTGTGCTTTCTGCGGCGGCTCCCTGACTCAGGCTGCATGGTGAAGCTCTTGGCAGAGGCACCCAGAGCATCCCACAGCTCCCGCCCTCCCCCTGGCCGAGGCACTGGGGTTTGGGGTGCCGCCTGGCCTCCCTGAGAGCTCCACCCTCCTTCCTAGTACCGTCTTCTGGGACAGGCTGCTGTGTGTGAGGGGGAGAACCTGGGACCTCGAGTGTGCCAGGCTCCCGTCTCCTGCGCCCCTGTCCCCACCCCAGGCCGCCTTCAGAGATGCGGGCACTCCCCCTGCTGGGCCTCCCCTAGCACTTGCCCCTCACCATTGCCTGTGGTGCAGGCATCCAGCCCTCTTTCTGGGTCCAGCAGGCCAGGCATGATCGGAGTGCACCAAGAACAGGTCTGGACAAAGTCCCAACACTGCTCAAGATGGCCATGGAGAGTGGTCCCAGATCTTCCTGGAGAGGAGGTACTCAAGTGACTGGCCCCAGCAGGGAGCATGTCCACCCCGACCCCAGCTGAGTCAGGCTGATTGTCACTCCTACTGACACTGATCCTTCACATTCAGACCAGCCTTCTCCAGCGTAGCACTGGCCTGTCCACCTCAGGCAGATGGCACCTTCCTGCAGCCTAAGCAGCTTAGCACCAGCTGTCCTATGTATGGGTGGAGGCCTGTTTGTCACCTGCATCCGCTGACCCCTCCAGAGACTGGCCCAGTGAGTCTTATCCTCCCTGTGCTGATGTATCCTCAGACCCCAACCCATTTAAGTGTTGTCCCATGCTGACCTGACCTTGACCTGTCCTTAGGTTAGTCATAGATGCAGTGAGCAGGTGGCATTCAGGTATTGCAGATAAGTGTGGGCTTGTTTTCTTCCCAAGCAGGGATTACACAAAAGAACTGAAAACCCGTTGACAGAAACTACCTAGTAGACTTGGCACAGTTCCCAAGTGCCAGGTCCCCTTGATAGGTGAGCCTTTGCTAAGTCTTCCTCTAGCAGATGGATAGTCCACCAGCCCTGAGCATCCCCTGTGGGACTGTGGCACTTCAGGAAGTCTCACTTTAAGCCTGGTTTGAGGCAGCCAGCAGGCCAGGGGCCTAGCAGAAAGGCCCAGGCTGCAGCTGACCTGTGGTGTTGGCCAGCGCACCAGCACGCTGCAGGGGGCCAGCGCAGCAAGCACGCTGTGCTCAGGACAGGCTGCGTGCAATGGGGACGAGCTGGGCGCTACCGCTGGCCACCTGCTAGGTGTCACAGGCAGAAACAGGTCCCGTCTGAACAGCTGAGTGGAGGGAATGCATGGGCGGAGGACGCCCTCAAAGTAGGAGCATGGAGACGTGCACCCCGCTGCGACAGCGATGCTCTCTGGGGCACTAGGGCTTTAGCAGTCCTCAGGTAGCACCAAGAAACCAAAAGCCAAGTAAGATCAAGAACACATTAAAAAATGAGAGGGAAGGAGAATCCTAAAGGATGTTTATTTAGATGAGAGACTCCACGGACAAAGCACACCTGACATTCTGCACCGCCATGGGGATGGTCAAGACAGCAGGGGGCAAGTTCTTTCAAAATGACTTGAGGAAACTGCCCACAGAGGTGGGCACTGTTGCCCGTGTGCAGAGATGACAAGTCAAATGTCGGGCAGCTGCAGCTCAGAGTACAAAGACCAAAATACTCCACCCAGGGAGGGACCTGCCTTTCTCAACCACGGGACTATGTTTGAAAGCACTGTAGGCAACTCCTGTGGAGCTTAAAATTTGGGAGTTTCCTTAAGGGGTTCAGGATGTACTTGCCTGTGGGCCAGTGAGGATTGTGCTGGACTATGGCTACTGAGCTGCCACTTCTGCTGGGCTGGCCACTGGCCACTACATGCACGCTGATGGATCTCACCTGTTCTTCACCAAGCAGAAGTTACTACTCAAACAACCTGTAAGACCTTGAGGGCTGAGGACATAGCTCCGTGGCAGAGCACCTGCTTATCACATGAGGCCTGGTTCCATCCCAGCAAAGCAAACCAGCAAATGAAACCTTGAAGGGGGGTTGCAAGGTGGGAGCCACTCTTGTTGGTCTTGTCTGGAAACAGAAACACAGCGACCAGCAGTGCCCAGGCCCTCCATTCCCTGCAGCGCCTGGTGCAGCGGCATGTCATAATGTTGGGCTACAAAGGTCCCCAGCAATCTCTGGGTACCAGTTGCACTGATCTGTGCTAAAGGGCTCGGAGCTGGGCTTCTTGGGTTCTTACACAGGAGCTCAATCTTCGTGGTCTTTAAGATCTCCAACAAGAAATGAACAGGACCACGGAACAGATTAGTCTCCTTTTCCTCAAGGCTTGGCACTTGAGTGCAGCTTTCCACACTGGAATTACATAATTATGCAAAACTTGGATTGTCCTGTGTCTCGGGAGACCTCAAGCTTGTTTCTGTCTCTGACTAAAATGGCCTCGTTTCCATACTGTGAGTACCACATGCTTCGGCTCCTGCTCAGGTATGTCCCAGGTGGCACAAATTCCAGCTTCTGCTGCTGCTGTTGCCAGATGAGCAAGGAAGTGTCCCTGTACCTTAGGCGGGCGTAGCCTTCCGACAGGGCCTTCTCTGCCAGCGGGACTCGGCCGCTCATCCCAGCGAGGGCTCCTGCACGGGCCGCCCTCGCGTGCGGAGGGCTGCGGGCTGCTCCACTCTGGACTAATGAACAACTCTCACAGCAGCCAGGTTTGAGGATGCCTTGTCCAACGCACTGGGGGAGGTTAGGGGTTCGGACTGTTTGCAGGACACATCCTTAGCAGGGCGGCGAGGCGAAGAAAGAAGATGTGCCTCTGGGAGCTGGTGAGCCACCTGCAGCGCCATTCGGGATGGCCCACGGGTCACGGCTGCCGGGCACGGTGGTGTGCCCACACGGACAGGCCTAGGCACCACTCTGGGGCCTGTCGAGCGTCGTGCCTCCGCGCCACGGCCTGGACAGCTGGGCGGGAGACACCTCCAGGCCCGGGCACAAGCACGCGGTGCAGCCAGACCCGCGGGGAGAGGCGGCGTGTGCAGGCCGCGCACTGACCAGTCCTCCCGGCCCGGGATGAGCCGCCGCGCGCCCATACGCTGGAGTTCGGGCCCCGCGCCGCGCCGCTCCCCGCGCGGCCAGGCTAGAGGCCAGAGGCTGTGGGCGCCGCCCGCCCGAGGCCGCAGGGGCAGGCTCCACGGCCGCGCATCGGGGCCGCCCTGGCCGGGGGCCGAACCCGCGGGCCACGCTCCGCACCGCCTCGCGCTTCCCGGAGGTGCGGCGGCCGAGCCCGGGTCGCGGGGCTGGGCGGGCGGCCGGGCGGGACCCCCACGCCGCCCGGCAGGCGCGCGCCCGGCTGGCCCCCCACGCCTCGACGCCTCGCCTGCGCTCGGACAGCGGCCGGGGGCGGGGCCGCGACCGCGTCGCCACGGCAACGCGCAGGCACGGCGAGCCGAGCGCCGAGGGCGAGCAGGCGCGCACGAGCTCGGACCATCGATCCCTCCACGGGGCCGGGACCAGCCAGGAGACCGCGCGTGCGCCTCTGGGTGTGGAGGAGGGGGCCGGGCTAGAGGAGGGACTGGGGAGGACGGCTGGACAGGGAGCAGGAGGAGCCGGGGAGGAGCCCGAGAGGAGCCGGGGAGGAGCCCGAGAGGACCCAGGGACGAGGAGGGGACGGACAGGAGGGAGAAGGACTTGGGTCGGATGCGGGGGAGGAGAAACCAGGCAAGGGGAGGAGCCGGGGAGGAGCAGCGGACCGGGAGGAGAAGCCAGAGGAGGAGCAGCTGGGGAGGGGAGGAGGAGCTGGGGAAGGAGGAGGAGCTGGGGAAGGAGGAGCAGCTGGGGAGGGGAGGAGGAGCCGGGGAAGGAGGAGTAATGGAGGAGAAAGAAGAGGAGCTGGGGAGAACCGCAGACTGGGGGCGGGGGGAAGGCAGAGGAGGAGCGGCTGGGGAGGGGAGGAGGAGCGGCTGGGGAGGGGAGGAGGAGCGGCTGGGGAGGGGAGGAGGAGCTGGGGAGGGAAGGAGGAGCGGCTGGGGAGGGGAGGAGGAGCGGCTGGGGAGGGGAGGAGGAGCTGGGGAGGGGAGGAGGAGCGGCTGGGGAGGGGAGGAGGAGCTGGGGAGGGGAGGAGGAGCGGCTGGGGAGCGGAGGAGGAGCGGCTGGGGAGGGGAGGAGGAGCGGCTGGGGAGGGGAGGAGGAGCTGGGGAGGGGAGGAGGAGCGGCTGGGGAGGGGAGGAGGAGCTGGGGAGGGGAGGAGGAGCGGCTGGGGAGGGGAGGAGGAGCGGCTGGGGAGGGGAGGAGGAGCTGGGGAGCGGAGGAGGAGCGGCTGGGGAGCGGAGGAGGAGCGGCTGGGGAGGGGAGGAGGAGCGGCTGGGGAGGGGAGGAGGAGCTGGGGAGGGGAGGAGGAGCGGCTGGGGAGGGGAGGAGGAGCGGCTGGGGAGGGGAGGAGGAGCTGGGGAGGGGAGGAGGAGCGGCTGGGGAGGGGAGGAGGAGCTGGGGAGGGGAGGAGGAGCGGCTGGGGAGCGGAGGAGGAGCGGCTGGGGAGGGGAGGAGGAGCTGGGGAGGGGAGGAGGAGCGGCTGGGGCGGGGAGGAGGAGCTGGGGAGCGGAGGAGGAGCGGCTGGGGAGGGGAGGAGGAGCTGGGGAGGGGAGGAGGAGAAGACTAGAAGAAGCTGCGGGCGGAGAGGAGGAGAGAGCAAGAGGAGGAGCTGGGAGAGAGCAGAAAGTCGAGCTGGGGAGGAGCCCAGAGCCACCGCCACCCTAGGTCCTGTCATTTTCTGGTAGTGTTTTTGTATCGCTGCTCCCGTAGTTACTTTTGTCAGAAATATTGTATTTCTCTTTTTTTAATTTTTATTTATTTCTTTAGTCATACATGACAGTAGAATGCATTTTGACATATAGAAATATTGTATTTCTATTATCCTCTCGCCTCTAGTAACGGTTCAGGCATTTTTGATTTATTAAATGTGTGAGGCATACTGTTTCAAAAAGGGTGTCAGCCGGGCGCGGAGGCACAGGCCTGTAATCTCAGCCTTTCGGGAGCTGAGGCAGGAGGATCAGAAGTTCAAAGCCAGCCTCAGCAATTTAGGCCGTAAGTGACTTAGAGAGACCCTGTGTTTAAATAAATAAAAAAGACTGGAGATGCGGCTCAGTGGTTAAGCTCCTCTGGATTCAATACGCAGTACCAAAACCCACAAAAAAGTGGCAAACCCAGCCAGCCCGCCCGCATGCTGCTTGTTGGAAGTGCTGCTGAAAATCAGCTTGTTCCTTCTGCACGAGCCTCCAGTTGGACCCTGGTGAGGCTCTCTTTTCCTTCTTGAAGATCAATTGATTCATTGGTACCGGAGGTTGAACTCAGGGGCACTCGACCACTGAGCCACGTCCCCAGCCCTATTTTGTATTTTATTTAGAGACAGGGTCTCACTGAGTTGCTTAGTGCCTCGCTTTTGGTGAGGCTGCTTTGAACTCGCGATCCTCCTGCCTCAGCCTCCTGAGCGGCTGAGATTACAGGCGTCGCCACCGTGGCCAGCTTATTAGGATTTCCAACACCAATTAAGAAAACGTAGGGGATGCCCACAGAACATCAAGCCTGCAACTGTAAATGCGCGTTCTTCACAACTACCCAAGACCTTGACCAAAACTGACCATGCACTGCACCACACAGAAGCTTGAACAAGCAAGAGAGCAGGTGCTGGGAGGCTTGGCCGGAGGACTGGCACCTTCAGCTCTGAGTAAGCACTGAAGAAGAACTGGCAGAAGCAGGGCAACAGCACACCCTAGGCTTGCAATAGCCTGAGAGGAGGTCTGCGTGGGTCGCTCTCTCTCTCTCTCTCTCTCTCTCACACACACACACACACACACACACACACACACACACGGAGGCTGTGGGGCAGGGGTATGGGGGTCAGCGTGAGTGTGGAACACTATTCATACATACATGGAAACATTGCATTATACTCTTTTTGACAGTGAAACCTCAATAACCTCAGAGGAAAAAAAATATATTTCCAATCTCTCATGGGTCAAAGACTCAATAGAGAATGTTTAGTGGTTTTTAAATTTTCACTTACTTTTGTTCATATTTTACATTCTTTAAATCTGAAGGAAAATAGATTGTTTCTTGAGTCTTGAATCCAGAATACATCTGGGTACGTCTGGAGCAAGGGTTTCTGAGAATCACGTTTCCAGTGTTTCCATGTTCCTGGAGGGCTGGGGAGCTAGCTGAGAGGTAGAGTGCTTGCTTACCTGCCTGAGGTTCTGGATGAATTCCCAGCAGGTGCAGAGGTTCAGGCCACAGCTGGGGGACACCATGGCTCTGGGCCCAAGGAGAGGCAGAGCATCATGGAGGAAAGGCCTCCAGAGGGAAGCGGCTCAGGATGTGATGACAAGGAGGAAGTGACTGTTGGTTGGTTGTTTTTTTTTTTTTTTTTTTTTTTTTTTGTACTGGGAATTGAACCCAGGGGCACTTAACCACTGAGCCACATCCCTGGCCCTTTTTGAAATTTTTTTTAGGGCTGGGGCTGTGGCTCACTAGTAGAGCACTTGCCTAGCACCTGTGAGACACTGGGTTAGATCCCCAGCACCACATTAAAAAAAAAAAAAAAAACTAAACAAAATAAAGGTATTTAGAGACAGGGTCTGGCTAAGTTGCTGAGGCTGGCTTTGAACTCAGGATCCTCTTGCCTCAGCTTCTGAGCCTCTAGGATCACAGGCGTGTTCCACTCAGCCAGCCCAGCTGAGACTATTGATTTTGAGATAGGGTCCCAGTATGTTGCCCAGTCCAGCCTCCAACTCCTGAGCTCAAGTGGTCCTCCTGATTCAGCCTCCCCAGTAGCTGGGAATACAGGTGCACACTACCACAATCACTAAATATTTTATTGAATTATAACAGCACATATCAGAACTTATAGGGTGTGATTAATATTGGCCCCTGATGACCATCATTCTGCTTCTTGTTGCTATGAGCTTACTTTTTTAGGTTCTGCAAACCAACGAAGTCATGCAGTGTTTGTCTTTCTGTGTCTGGTTTGATTGGCTGAGCATAATGTCTTCTTTTTTTCTTGTTTATTTGTTTTGCTTTTTCAATGAGCATGTCTCAAGGTTTCTCTATGTTGTTTCAAATGCCAAGATTTTAAAATCTTTTTGAAAACAGTTGCAGATGGACAAAATGCCTTTCTTTTCTTTTATTTTATATTTTTATGCGGTGCTAAGGATCTAACCTGGGATTGGGCAGGGCTGACCCTAGACCTAGAAACCCCTAGACCACAGCACCCACTGGCAACCTCTAGGCTCCCCTCCAGCCATAGGAGCTTGAGGGCACTTTAATAAATTATCATCCTGTTCTCTCACCTTCTGCTGTCTTCGAATCTCATTCTTGAATTTGCAAGACAAAAACCCCACCTGACTCCACGCCCCTCCACATGTGGCCACTTGCACATAAACTGTCTTTTGCAAAACTAATTTCAGTGCATGGCCACCTGTGCAGGGGCAGAACCAGCCTGGCCCAGCAACACCCTTACTCAACCTCCTCGAAGATGCTCCATGACAGTGTTCCCATGGGAGCCCCGTCCAGCGTGGGCTACACCGGGGTCACTCGGGTGAATTTGAGGTGACACAAAATGACCACCAGACATGGAAATACCTTTTTCTGGGTATCAGGCTGGCTTCCCCGCCTCCATCTGCAGGCTCCCACAAAGGGGGGGGCAGGAGGAAAACACGAGATGCTGGGGTGGGGAGAGAAGAAGTGGGGGCACGTTCTGAGGCTCAACTGTTGTTATTGGGGAAAGCTGTTTCATGGACCATTCTATCCAAAAAAGAGCAAAAGGGTAGGATTACAACAAACAGGTGGGTGTCACATTAAACCACGAGGCAAAGAAAAGACCGCCAACTCCAATTTTAAATCAAATTAAAGCAAGCTTGTAATTCCAGCCGGTCGGGACTGTCTCTCCCCAAATCTGTGGGTTAGAGGACAATCCCCCAGCTCTCTAGGAGCATGGTTTATAGCACAAAAAGTTGCAAACAGGGGTGTCTTGAGCCCTGACAGATAACAGGATTTGACAAGCATAATACAAAGGCAGAGAGTAGGTAATGATCTAAATGGTTCAACACTTCCAGGTAGGGAGTACATTGAGATCCCACACCAGAATCTATGAGGCGCCGCTGAGGTTTCAGAGAGGGTTGCTCTCTGGCCAGGGAAAGCCAGGCATTCCAAGCAAGTTTAGGAGTCTCGGTCATTTATAGTAAAACAGAAATCAACTTTTCATGACTTTGTGACGAGTCGGCTCCCACTCTTCAGAGGGAATTAGGCTGGGTCCATCAGTCAGTCAGCCCCACCAGGTGATGTCCACTCCCAGAGCTGCATCTTTCCTGTCCCAGCAGAGGTGAAGTCCATTTGCATTGAAGGGTGCAATGCCAGTCCAGTACCTGGCCGCCCCCGACACTCTTTGAGAAATCTTTCTCTGTATGTTGCTTTGGCCAATAAATTCACAACCTTTCCTCAGAAAACACCAGGTGCCGATGTGACACTAGGGAATGCCACCAAATAGTTAAGGAAGGAGTAACACAGTTTTCTGGCATTAGCAAAAGAGGGAATAACTTCTTTTGTGACCTTCATACTAACCCTCACGGGACATTGTAGGGAAGGGAGATTACTGGTTGACCTCACTAAAAACGTGAGTATGAAAGTCCTATACAAAATAATGCATCTAACTTAGACACACGTTCTCCACAGAAGTATGTGGTGCCTTGGGGCTGTTGCCCTGCCCTGGCCCTAGTGGCAGAGTGGCCCAGCTGAAGTTACCCCTCCCAAGTCTTGCTTGTCTTTGAGGACAGAAGATTCCAAGTCCAAAGTTCCTCTCCAGGCAGGCTACATAACACTAGTTAGACCTAAGTTGCCACCAAAGTGACCTCTGGGGACCTCTGAGTTCATCATATTATAGACACTCCCCTTTCTGAGTCCTCCTTTCCCCTTCTTGCTCACCCACATCCATAGCCTCCCACTGCCCAAGGGGGAGCTCGACTTGCCCTCTTCTCTCCCACTTCTATTCTTCAACAAGAATAAAATGTCCATCTCCACTTGGCCAGTGCTCAGTCCTATCAGTTCCACAATTCCAAGAGGGAAAAAGGACCCAGGCTTTGGGGTCAAAAATTGGTAACAGAGCCAGGTGTGGTGGTTCATGCTTGTAATCCCAGCCACTTGGAGGCTGAGACGGGAGGGTGGCAAGTTTGAGGCCAGCTTCAGGAAATTAGCAAGGACTTAAGCAATTTAGTAAGATCTTGACTCAAAAAATAAAAAGGGCTGGGGATGTGACTCAGGGGTAAAGCACTCCTGGGTTAAATCCTCAGTACCAAAAAAAAAAAAAAAGTTACCATATTTAACAACCCAAATGGGGTGTGGTCTGATGAGCACACTGGCCACTGGAAAGCCCATTCTGTGAATAAGAAAGCTAGTGATCACCAGTGAAGGAAACCCGGGGGGGGGGGGGGGTCGGCAGTCCTTTCTCTGGGAGAAGGGAGAAATCTTCGACCTTCTGGAAGGTGGAGAGACTATCTCTCCTGTTGCAAACCTGAGATCTTGATGAGGACTGGGAGGTGTGGTCTGTGGGGACCTTCTGGGACACCTCTGACATGGGGACTGGGCCTGGACCGGGCATTGTGTCCCACGTTAACTGCAGTGTTTTGACGCTATCAGTGAATAAGATAGGCTAGTAGGAGCACGCAGACTGTTAAGGAAATGGGCCCCCACAAAAGAGGCTTCTCTAATTGAACAGGCCACTGCATGAAATCAACCTGTAGCAACATCTCCCAGCTGACTCCTGCCCCAGAGTGGAAGGAGAAGGGAAGGGCTGCAGACCCACGGGCTAAGAGGGCACAGCCAATCAGAAGGTCACAGGCTGAGCCCACGGCCTGGGCGCTTTCCCAGGACCTGTTTAGCACAGATAGTGGTCAGTGGCCCTCCCTGTCAGCCATCCCAACCCTGACTGGGACACTTAGGTGGCCGTGGCCGACAGGCCCCTCTCACCTGCCGAGAACTCTGCTTCTCTTCTCACTTGAAAAACTCTAGCGCTTCACCGTCGCCCGCAGTTGTCTGTGGGTCTCACTCTTCGAATTCACAGCAAGAGCCTGAAAGGAAGCCCCCGGCTGGCCACTGGGGTCTGCTGCGTCCCCGAGAGCCACAGCGGAGGTCCTGCCCACTGATTGGCCTGCCAGTCAGGTTCTGCCTGCTGCAGGGATGGGGCTGGGGGCTCCCAGGGCCCAGCAGGGAACCCGACCTCCCCTCTAAACCAGCTTCACAGAGCTCACAGAGAACCTTCTTGCCGCCCATCTGATCCCCCTTCTCTGACCTGACGCAGGTCCCTTCGGCAGCCTCCGCAACTGGTTCCTGGGCCGCGGGACCATCCTGCCCTCTTTACTGACCGCTGCCGACTCGCCATCCCATTCTGAGGCCACCGGTTATCGGTGACGAGTCCTGCTCCCCCACATGTTGAAGTTTGAACAGTGGAGAAGCACGCCGAGGCCAGCATATACAGCAGGTTTATTAACAAGGGGTAGCGGACTTCTCCCTCCCGGGGGAGAAGGGGCCATAGCTGGTATCTGGTATCCCGCCAAGCCAGGGGTCTGCTCTTTTTATGTGTCCTAGGCTTCCTTTGTTCTCCTGCTCTCTTCCCCTATTTCTCTCCTTCCTGCTGGGATGAGGCCCTGGAGTGCTGGTGGGGTGGGGTGTTGAGAGCCACAGCCAGTCGGGATGGTGCCTAGCATTTTGCCAGAAGGAGTGGTTGAGAGGTGATGCCAGCGAGCCATTAAGATGATGATAATTAAGTGAAGCTGTGTATAATTGCGGTGACTGGATGATGCTGGATTGAAACAGGCTGTGTATTCAGTTGTAGATAGACCCCAGCTGTCCGGCAATAGGGCGGCTCAGGCAATAGGGCGGCCCCTGCAATAGGGTGTCTCCTGCTGCCTCAGGCGCCCACTAGTTCTTACAGAGTTCCCCATTGAGTTCGGTGGAGGGAGAGAGAGTTCCCGGGAAGCACGCGTGGAGTGCGGGTGAGAGTTCGGGCAATAAAGTAGTTCCTGTTTGAACCTACAAGTGCCTCGTGGCGGCTGGGTTATTTTGTGCCCAGCCAGACTGCAGCATTTGGTGGCCCATGCAGGGGACGCCTGAAGCTTGGGAGTAAGTGAAATTGCTCGCCCCTGAGGGAGGATGAGAGAATGGGTGACCATTTCAAAAAACAATGTGTTCTTGTTTTGATTGGTTTTGTTTTTGTTTCAAGCTGCCTGTCCCTAGAACTTTCTCAGGCAAACTGGGGAAAATGGTTGGCTCAAGGTTTGAAGTTGTTCGCCCCTGAGGAAGATATAGAGATAGACCACAAATACACATGTCAAGAAAATAGGAAAACTGATACAACAATTTTTTGTTCCGTTTTTTGTTTTGTTTTGCTTCGGTTTTGTTTTGTGTTATCTTGTTGTGTTGCGTTATTTTTATAGCAGAAATATGGAATTAAAAATTAGTAAAAAACAAACCGAAAGAGTGTTAAGTAAATTGTTAGAGGAAGGAGGCATCCCAGTAAAATCAAGAACAGTTAGGGCATACATTAAGACGATACAAAGGTGTATCCCATGGTTCATTAAAAAGGGGTTATTAAATATATCACAATGGAACCATCATGGTGAAGATTTAAAAAGGATAGAAAAGGAAAGCCCAGGAACTCTGCCAGTTGGCACATTACCGTTATGGAGGTTGGTACAATCTCGTTTGCTTAGTCAAGGAGAAGACATTTTAGATCAAGTAAAAGAGAAGGTCTCTCGAGCTAGTCAGACAGGGGAAGAAAATTTAAAGGAGGAAGGGCTATCAGGGGAAAAGTTACAAAAGGAGGTTGCTACTAACACCTTTCTATCACCAGAAGGTGTAAGTGTCCAACCAACAGCTCCACCTATGGAGACAATATATGCTGGGGGCCCCCCAACCCCCATATTTGATAGATGGGATCCTGAGACAGGACCTCAAAGATTAGCATGCTCTTTATTTGAGCAGGCAGGAGGGCAGCGAATTCACCATGCTTTAGATTTCAAAACAGTGAAGCAGCTAAAAGAGGCTGTAACAACCTATGGTCCTCAAGCACCCTTCACTGTAAGCATGGTCAAATCCATTACCAACTTGGACATTACACCAGCAGACTGGGCTAGCATGTGTAAATCTGTGCTAAATGGAGGACAATATTTGTTATGGAAGGTTGCCAATGAGGAATTTTGCACGGAGACGGCTAGGCGAAATGCAGCAGCCGGTTATCCTCAGAGAAATCTAGATAAGTTGTTAGGAAAGGGACCTTATGAGGATCAGCAGCAACAAATTGGATATGATCCTGCCATATACCCACAAATTGCTGCAGATGAGGTTAGAGCATGGAAGGCTTTACAAGGACATGGAGATTTACAAGGTCAATTATCTAAGGTAATACAAGGAGCTAATGGCCTTACACTGAATTTGTAGATAGGCTTATTCAAACATCTACCAGAGATTTTGGGGATACAGAACAAGAAATGCCATTAATTAAACAGCTAGCCTATGAATAAGCAAACAGATGGTGCAAGGAGGCCATTAGACCATGGAAACATGGAGATTTAAACACATATATTAAATTATGTAGAGACATTAATGAAAGAGGGCAAGTCTTCGCAGCTGCAGTACAATAGGTTTAGGTGCCAGGCCAAAAACATACTACAATTGTGGACAAATAGGACATTTTAGAAGGAATTGCCCCATAGGAGGAGGGTTTAACAAAACTGGATATGATCAAAGGGTTAGAATACAGGGTATTTGCCCACGATGCCATAGAGGGAGACATTGGGCTAATGAATGCTGTTCTCAAACCACCATAGAGGGTACTCCGTTATCAAAAACGGACAGGGACTTGTATGCATTGTGAACTATCTGTTGGTGCAGCAACTTGTGGTAGTGTTGGGGTATTTTTGCTGATGGTGTCATCAGTGGTACAATTTTTCCAAAAGGAGCCGACAATTGGCTTGGTGTATCCTCCTCCCTTCTGCTTGTGATGGTTGTTCAGCTAAAATTTGGGGGCCAACAGAGGTGAGGCAAAGAACCTCACCCCCCCACTGGTACAAAGACCTATCCACAGGTGTGGCTGTATGCTGGACCGGTAGTCAATGACGGGTAAGATCCAATTGCAATGGTACCAACCTAAGACAGGAGGCTGACGCCTTGAGGTCAGCTCAATCCGATGACGGGTAAGAACCATATGTAGTATTGGACAGCCTAACAGGAGACGGTCCCTAAGCCACATTGCTTGTTGTTTAATTAAACAGAAGGGAGGAGATGTTGAGAGCCACAGCCGAGTTGGGATGGTGCCTAGCATTTTGCCAGGAGGAGTGGTTGAGAAGTGAAGCCAGCGAACCATTAAGATGATGATAATTAAGTTAAGCTGTGTATAATTGTTGTGACTGGATGATGCTGGATTGAAACAGGCTGTGTATTCAGTTGTAGATAGACCCCTTATATCTGGCAATAGGGTGGCTCCAGCTATAGGGCAGCTCCTGCTGCCTCAGGTGCCCACTAGTTCTGTGGAGTTCCCTGTTGAGTTCTGGTGGAGCCCGATGGAGGGAGAGAGAGTTCCTGGGAAGCGTGTGTGGAGTGCGGGTGAGAGTTCAGGCAATAAAGTCGTTCCTGTTTGAACCTACAAGTGCCTCATGGCGGCTCGGTTATTTTGTGCCCAGCCAGACTGGGGCACTGGGGGGGAAGGGCAGGAGGGGGCATCCCGGGACACCTTGATTAACAACCTTCTAGCTGGGGGCAATTCCTGGGATAGGCTATCTTAGCCACAGGCTGGAACAGGGGCAGGTTCTTGATAAAGGTGGAGGAAGGGCCCTGAAGGAATTGACATTTCAGTCCCTCAGGGGACAGTCTCCTCCAACTTGCCAGACTCACTCAAAATCGGCCTCCTTGGTCCAACCTGACTCTGATTACCTACCTAAACTAACTGTCTAATTCTGGCTTCACCCTCACCTGCATCCCCTGGCTCTGACCTTAGCTCTCCTGAGGTTAATTCCCCTACCTGTCCTCTCCTCGGTCTCTCCTCCTCTTCTGACTTAAATATCAGGCCTTCTGGCTCTCCAGGATCTTCTGGGAACTTTCTCTCCCACGGTTTCCTTCTTACTCTCTGGAAAGCATTTCTCAGATCAAAGGGCTCTTCGACTTTCTGACAAAAGAATGGGGGACAGAGGGCGTCCTTGCTGGGCATCTGTGGGATAAGAGCCCATAGTGGACACTGGGGCTGAAGGAGCTGTCTGGTGTCTCTGATCTGCCAGGCCACTCCTGCTTTATGTGCTGTCACCCCTTCTCCTTTGGAGCATCTGGTCTCCCTCTGACCCGATCTGGAAGTGTGCCCTGCTTTAATGTAATTGTTTTGTGAGTTCTTTGTCTATCACCAGGGTTCTTTTATGATAGAGGTAAGAGATTAAGGTGAGCAATGCAGAAACGGTCCTATTAAAAAATTATCACCCTTAGCCAGGCCCTGAGCAACTTAGCAAAACCCTGTATCAAAATAAAAAATAAAAAGTCCTTCAGATGTGGCTCAGTGGTTGCGTGCCCCTGGGCTCAGTCCCTGCTACCAAAAAAAAAAAAAAAAAAAAAAAAGAAAGAAAAAGAAAAGAAATTCATTTCACTAACTCTTGCTCCAGCCACCAGACTAAGCTTTCATAAAATGATTCCTGGGAACAGCACTGGGCAAACATAATTGGAAAAGCTTCAAAAGGCTCAAGGGAAGATTTCCCACGTTGGATGGACATAAAAGTGTTCTTCACCTTCACCTTCTACTCGTTGAAGGGCTACATATAATTAAAAAGCAAATTAGATTAAGAGGGCTAATCAATTAGGTAGTTCTCCAAAGTAGACCTCCTGACCCTCATAAGAGGAATTTCCATTTGAGGGCATCTCCCTTGGATTTAGAAAAATAGTGAAAGGTATTAACTTAAATCTACCAAGAAGCTACACCTTTAAACCTTTTGGCTTCACTGGGCTTCAGCTTAAACCTTTCTCCTAGGTGTTCAGGTAAAACTGTGTCTTTGATATGTAAATTTTGTTTCAACAAAGTCATACCTTTGGAAATGCAAATTAGGATTAATGGTTGCTTTGGGCTACAGAGGTAATGAGATCTAATCTAAAGAAAAGCAAACTCTTTAAAAACTGGCAAATGATAAATCTATATAAAAGCTATAGAATCTTTGGAGTTTTTTGTCCACTTTTATGGATGTTTGTGCGCATATTGTATGCACATGTTGTTGTGCGCATGTATTAAATATCATGTCTACATATGGGCTGACATTGTCAAGGAAAGCAACTTCTAGGGTTTTTCTTTAGCAAATGTGAACTAAGAGACAGAGGCACAGCAAAAGCGGGACTTTTCTGAAAGTCTTGCAAGATCGGGCTCCTGGGGGATTGGCACACCAGACAAGCTACAGTCAGCATTTATCCCCTGGTACTCGAGGTCCCGCCCCCGTTCCTCATTGGCTGAATCCTATGGAGTGCACAGTCTTCTGGAACTTCACCTAGGTTTACTGTCTCTTACTGGGTGGTTTAAAGAAATATATCTTCAGCGTCCCCTCCTCCCTTTGTCCTCCTGTGGAGGGAGGCAAATCCGGGATCCAGTGCATTTGGGCCTGTGTGAAGTTCATCTTTATCTGTCAGGCCAGGCCCCTTCTCCCTGGGCTCCTGTTTGTCAAGGGGCTGTCATCTGTCACACTGGGGTGGTACCTGCTTGTAACTTTCCACTCTGCTGTCCCCTCCGCCTGCCTTTCTTACATCCAATTTTACATATTCTGAAAATGGACCACTGGACTATTTCTCACGAGTCCCCCTTCTTTTTATACTGTCTGGTCTCATTTCCATTTTTGTTCCGAACCCTTTGGTATTGCCACTCTCCTAGCCATATACATTTTTTGAGGTGGTGAAAGGGTAAAGTTTCTAAGCTGGAAAGCTTGAATGTAAAAGATTAGGTATTATTAAGTTCCTCTGTTACACCCAGATTCCTGAAATAGTTAAAACAACGCCCTACTGGCCGTTTAGCCTAGGGCCCTGTGCAGTTCCTCACAGGGCCCAAACCAATCAGTTTGAATGTGTAACCCGCTTACGAATGACCAATCACCCTCGCCCGCCAATGATTGTGCCAATCACATCTCAGAGTTGTTGTTCAATTTCCCCGCGCCTCATGATGATTTGTTCTGATGTATGCAAAGCCTCCCGCCCTCCCCAAAAAGTGTACTTAAGCTCTGTTTGAACCTCTGCTCGGGGCTCTGAGCTGCGCTCCCTTCTTGAGTGGGCACAGAGTCCCAGCGCGCTGGAATGGATCCCCAATAAATCCCCTTTTGCCAATTGCATGGAGTAAGTCTCTTGTGTGGTCTCTCCCTCCGACGCTCCGCCGGACCCCTCTTACAGTGGAAACTGCCCGTGGCAATGAGTCCATCTGCTTTCAGCAGCTGGGAATGCCGTTCTGGTCAGGAGCCTGTGGTAGGATCTTTTCTGGCTCAGTTGGAGCTTATCTTCTTTCCAGGTCTCAATGAAAACCAAGTCACCAGGCTGGAGTTCATGAATGGCAAGCTCCTCGGGAGGAGTCTGGGCCAGGAGCCCTTTAACCTGAGAATGATGAAGAAGGGGGCATGGCCAGTAGATATTCTTTCAGAAGTTGGTAGGGAATTCTCTGGTTTATCCCAAGTAAGGGAGCCCGTACAGCAGCTCATGATGAATATCAGAACGAGATTATCATACCAGAAAAAAACCAGAAATGCAGATAAAGTCCACCTGGGTAGGGTAGGAGATTAGAAAGATTTGCAGATTTCAAATTGACTCTGAGCAAACTTGTGACTCTGACGGAGATTTGGGAGAGATTTCTCAGGCACACCTGAATAAGAATCCTTTCTTCATAGCCTCCCAGTTTTCCTTACTTTGGGGAGGACTGACACAAATTACATCTCAAGTTACATTAAAGGAAACATTGTCTTTCCTTTTAAATGTTCATGTATGACTGTGGTTTGGTTCTACTTTCCTGCCAGATGTTCAACACCAAAATGGTCAAAATTGACCTTTTCCCTATCTGTTGTTAAGAGCAGTTGATATTTGTCAGGGATCACTCTTGGGAACTTGTGAAAAATCTCTTGGTTCCTTCAGCTTTTACTCTACCAGTTGTGCTGCTGAGAGCCATTGCCAAGTAGGAATGATGCATCGAAATTTCCTTGCCAGCGTACCCCATGTTGCTTAGAGGAAGGACTCGTGGAAATGGACTTGCCTTGGACATTCGCTGTGACATTGCATGTATGTTTGAGAAAGGTGACCCTGCTCAAGGACCAGGGTGGATCCAGGTTTAGGGTGTATCCTGCAGGCTTTAGGAAGTATCCCGCTCCTTGGGTTTAGGGTGTTCCCGGTTTAGGACAATCTGGGTTTAGGGCAGTTCCAGGTTTAAGGTTATTGCTGCTGGGAATAGGGCATATCCTGCTGCCTGAGTTCCTGTTGAGTTCTCGAGGAATTCAGAAAGTTTTTGGGATAAAAAGCCTGGTGGAGTACGTGAATTTGGCGGGCCCAGAACTTGGATTTCCCCAGAATGTGTGTAGAGGCCGGTATGAGTTCGGGAATAAAGAATTGCTGTTTGAATCTACAAAGCTGTGAGTAGCTCGTGATCTTGTGCCCAGCCAGACTGGGGCATTTGGTGGTCCGTACGTGGAATGTCTGAAACTTGGGGGTAAGTGAAACTGCTCGCCCCTGAGGGAAGGCGAGAGAATGGGTGACCATTTCAAAAAACAATGTGTTCTTGCTTTGATTTATTTCGTTTTTGTTTCAAGCTGCCTATCCCTAGAAATTTCTCAGGCAAACTGGGAAAAATGGTTGGCTCAAGGTTTGAAGTTTGTCCGCCCTGAGGAAGAGAAATTTGATACAACAATTTTTTATTCAGTTTTTGTTTCATTCCGTTTCGGTTTTGTTTTGTGTTATCTTATTGGGTTGCGTTATCTTTATAGTAGATTAGAAATTAGTAAAAAACAAACAGAAAAGGTGTTAAGTAAATTGTTAGAGGTTCAGACCATGGAGAAAGACATTTTAGCTCAAGCAAAAGAGAAGGTCTCTCGAGCTAGTCAGACAGAGGAAGAAAATTTAAAGGAAAAGGGGTTATTAGGAAAAAGGCCACAACAGGAGGCTGTTACTAACTCCGTTTTATCACCAGAGGGAGTAATTCAACCAACAGCCCCGCCGATGGAGACAGCTGAGTGGCCCTCAAACCCTGTAGTTGATAGATGGGATCCTGAGACAGGACCTCAAAGATTAGCATGCCCTGTACTTGAACAGGTAGGAGGGCAGCGAATTCACCGTGCTTTAGATTTTAAAACAGTGAAGCAGTTAAAGGAGGCTGGAACAACCTATGGTCCCCAAGCTCCCTTCACTGTAAGCATGGTCGAGTCCATTACTAACTTGGACATGACGCCAGCAGATTGGGCTAGCATGTGTAAATCTGTGCTAAAGATTGGAGGACAATATTTGTTATGGAAGGTTGCCAATGAGGAATTTTGCACGGAGACACTTAAAAGGAAAGCGAGGAACAGGGAGACAGGCAAGTGAGAAATGAAAGACAGAGACCAGGCAGAGATACCCACAGAATTTATTTGTCAGAGCTGACAAATAAAGGCACATTTCTCCATAGACAGACAGAGGCAACACAGGCTTGAGTTCTGGGACTTTTATGGGGCAAGCTCAGGGATTAGAGCCAGATGGGTCCTAATGTGGTGGTTAAGGGCAGGTTTGGTATGAGTGAGTGGTGGGCCTTTCTCAGAAAAGCCCTTGGGTGGGAAAGCGAAATTTTTCTTAAGATGCCATCCAGATGCCCTATGAGTAAGGGAATAAACAAAGAGCTCTGTTGTGTCTGGTGTGCACTGTTATCAGAATAGACAAACTTTGAATGTTAGGTAAGACATCCATTTCAGGAGTAAGGAAGACCAAGGTCTAGAAGCTAGACCAAATTTTTGGAAGGCAGGAATAAATATGAGGCTTGCAAAAGAAAAATGCCTCAGAATTTGGGGGGTGGGCACCAGGGCTGTGGGGCTGACAGAAATGTTTGTCTTAAGTTCCATTAAAAGAACAATTGTCTTTTCTTTTAAATGCTCAAGTATGGCTGTACTTTGATTATAACTGTTTTTGCTAGGTGTTTAAGATGAAGCTGGTCAAATTGTCTTTGTTTCTATCTCTTGTGTACCTCCCAGGATGGGTCAGGGTCTCATTGAACACATGGCTTCCTTTGGAAGTATTAGAGACATCTCTGTCTCAAATGACCCTCCTTTTTGCAGTATGTGCACTGGTTGGCTTTCTGTTTTCCAGGATCTCATTGATCCCTCTAATTAGGTTGTAATGTGGCCCAGAGTTGCAAAGCCTTTAGAGAAGTCCCTGTCATTCCCTGGGACTGAGCTGAACTCATACGGCAAGATCCAAATACTGGCTATTTTTTTTTCTTTCTTAGCCCTTTTATTTCCTTAACTTTAGTCTCTAAGCTTGGACTTAAACATCCAGCAAGCCAGTTGGGGTCAGTATTACATGTTGTATGTCCTATAGGTGATGGACTGTTGTCTCAAATTAACTCAGGTTCTTATATTAGAAGTTGTACTTCTGGGCTGGGGATGTGGCTCAAGAGGTAGTGCACTCACCTGGCATGCATGCGGCCCGGGTTCGATCCTCAGCAACACATACAAACAAAGATGTTGTGTCCGCTAAAAATAAAAAATAAATATTAAAAATTCTCTCTCTCTCTCTCTCTCTCTCTTTAAAAAAAAATTGTACTTCTGTAAGACACTAACAGACAATAGTTACAAAATTTACAAGGAAATACAAAATGAATTTAACAAGAGTAAGAACATTCATATAATAGTTATAAAGCAATAAACATAATTTTAATAATCCCAAGCCTTTATTTTACCTTATGTTTTAAAGACTATATACTTGGAAGACAAAAATACATCTAATATACAAAGAAGTCAGTAATAGCACCACAATTACACTGTTGTTTTTATATTAGTCAAGTTTAGCTTTTAAAGACAATTTCAAACTGTGTAATGTACTGTAATACTCTAAAATAACATTTGTTCTTTAACTTTAGAGTTGTACAAACCCTAATTCCTTTAAGATTATTCCTTTAAAGAATAAAACTTAACAAACCCCAAAAATTATCTTGATAGATAAGAGCAAATTAATGTTTTAAGAAATCTTTTTTACTTCAATCCATAGAAGATTAAACTTTGGTTTATATCAGTAAATTAATATTTAACCTTAGGAAAAAGACTTAAATAGCTTTAGCTGATTGTGCAAATCCTATATATCCAGTTTAATTTAACACACGCTTTTTGAAATTTACCCTCTACAAATCTTCAGCAACTTACTTAGACATTTTTTGGGGGGGATGGGAAGGTACCAGAAATTGAACTCAGGGGCACTTGACCATCAAGTCACATCCCCAGCCCTATTTTGTATTTTATTTAGAGATAGGGTCTCACTGAGTTGCTTAGTGCCTCATTTTTCCTGAGGTTGGCTTTGAATTCTCGGTCCTCCTGCCTCAGCCTCTTTAGCTGCTGGGATTACAGTTGTATGCCACTGTACCTGGCTTACTTAGACATTTTACAATTTTTTACTTTCTTATCACATAAAGACTTTCTTATCCAGAAACATTTCTTTATCCTTCTAGCTTTAGATATATTTCCATACCTAGAACCTTCTTACATCTCTTTCCTAGCTGTTGATCCCTTTTACATTTATATTCTGAAACAATTGTTATGAGATTTCTGAATTTAGACAACTACTCCATTTTTTTTGAACCCAGGGGTGCTTAACCACCAAGCCATATTCCTAGCCTGTTTTATATTTTATTTAGAGACAGGGTCTCACTGAGTTGCTTAGGGCCTTGCTAACTTGCTGAGACAGGCTCTGAACTCATGATCCTCCTGCCTCAGCCCCCTGAACTGCTGGGATTACAGGTGTGTGTCACCATGCCTGGAAAATTACTCCATTTTAATAAGACGAAATACTTGTTTTCATAGTACTTTAATTGAAACCCAACTAAAACTTCTTTGTATATAAAATTGCACCTGACAAAATCTTAACTCTTAGTAACCTTGTATCTAGTGAAGACATAGGAACAAAGCAATCTCAATTTTTTTTTCATTTTTGGGATTATTCCATTTTTCCCTTCCTATGCTGCAGTCTTTAGGGAGGAACTTGGTAAGAAAGCAGGTGGTGAACTGCAAGAGCAGATAAGATAGCCAGCCATCTAGGTCCCACAGAGACTTGAATTTAAAAGTGACAGTTTTCCTTTGGTCTCAGAGTCGTCCTCTGTGAGCCTCCTTGGTCTTGCAAGCTCAGCAGGTCTCTGCAGTTCACATTTCGAATGCTAGCCTTGGAGAGGGAGAGATCCGGCAGAAGCTAAGTAAGGGAAGCTGCTGTTTTGAGTAAAACCTCACGTATAGGGCATTTTAACCATTTTTCATTTCTCCAGTTGGTAATCAGGTCTGGTTTGGAGGCAGAAAATTATTCGACATCTCCTTTATCTCAACTGTGATAATATTACTTTTGAGGACAAAGTTCCCCTCTGAACAAAAATAAAAATAAACAGATGAAAGAGAACAGAACATGGGCATCTGTGCTGAGAAAATGGTCTCTTTGGCCGGGGCCACCTCCCTGATCCTGGAGCCTCTAGTGGTCCGCAGTCTCTGCCTTTCTTTCCATGACCTCTGGCTGGGGCCTCCCTCAGAATGGAGGACACTCACTAACTTCTTGGTAACTATTTTTATTTAAGAGAGGACATTTGCCAGCTAGTTGAGCCCTTAAGATTCCTTAAATGTCTCCTTTTGTCCTTTTGGGTCCTCACACTCCCAGGACCATGATTTCATGTTGTGCTCCTCAATTTGAAGTTACTGCGCTGGGCAGCATCTGCGCCAGAGAACATCAATAACTTGGATTCCTGAAGCAGGACAGAGGAGGGGCAGTTCCACTCTAATTCAGTCAGATGGACCTTCCTGTCTGTCTCCCTCCAGACGAGGGGCATACAGGAGAAGAGGTGTCTTTAGAAAGTTTGGACAAGGAGGTCTAGTTTTTAATGTCATGGAGCTGGGGCCTTCTGAGAAACTGAGGCACCATGAAGACCCCTCTTCCAACACCGATTCTCGTGATCACGTCTGAAGAATGTCCCTTAGACTAACAGGAACGAGTTTCTGAAGGGACTGGTAACAGGAAAGGGGACACTCTCAAGGGAGAGAGTGAGAAGAGGGGGACAGCATGCTTCTCCTGCACTCGGGTTTAACTGGGGATCTGTTTTAGCCAGCTGTTTCCCTGCTGTGACGCGGGGACCCACCAGAACAACGTCAGGAGGAAAGGTTTATCGGCGGGCTCAGGGTCTCAGAGTCTTCGTCCATGGAAGGCCACTCCATTCCTCAGGGCTCCAGGTGGGGCAGAGCCTCATGGAGGGAGAGGGTGGCAGAGGGGAGCAGCTCATATCACGGTCAGGAAGCAGGGGGAGGCTCCACTGGCCAGATACAAATATAGACCGAAGCCAGGCCCAGGTCCCACCCCCAGCCGCACCCTAGCACCTCAGTTACGGCTACCTTATATCACGGACTGGGTTAGGACTCTTTCGTCCCCACATTTCTCCTCTGAATCTTCCTGCACAGTCTCACAGTCAGCTTTTGGGGGATGCCTCACATCCAAACCATAACCTGTTTCAAATTTCCAGAGAGTCCAGCCCAGGTCCACCTGTTGACTTTTGGGTGACATCAGACTTTCAAGTCCCCACTATCATGGGGGCCACTCCAGGTCACCTTGGCCCAGGCTGACCTGTTCTCATTGGATTCCTAGTCATCCATTCTTACAGATTTATGGTGAGGAGGAACTGTCCTCATCTCCCAGAGTGTCAGGATCTGGTCCCAGAAGTCTCCTCCTTCAGGGTGACTTGGGTCTTCACATTGTTTTGAGCCTGCACTTGTCCTGCAGTGAACAGGTGGTTTGCTCAGGAATGTGACAAGTCCTGTCCATTTAGGCCAGGTACAGGTAACTTGCTGCTTGGAAAAGAAAGCACGTGGGGGTCAGCACAGTGGGCTCATGGGATAAAATTATTCCCTTAACCTTATGTTCCCACCATTAACATGTGTCTGTCCCCTCACATTCCCCTTTCAAGGACTTTCAGGCCTAAATTCTTTGAGGGTATTTGGAACCCAACTCATCTGGCTGCTTTCTGCTGAGAGAGGTTGAAGTTGGGGTAAAGGGACCCCAAGTCTTTGTTCCCCATTACATGGGGCATGAGAGTTAAGGGCACTTAGCATCAGGACAATCTGGGGGTCCCTGGTGTCAGTTGGTGGGTGACTGGATGAGGTATACATAGGGCAAGGATCATGGTAAGGCAACAATAAATACATAAGGTGGCAAAGCATTATTAATTTTTGCAAACAATTAGCACGAAAGTAATCAGTGTTATTGGCTGGTCACTGGAAACCAGGAAGATGGTGATTCATTAAAGCTCTAGGTTGGATGAATCCTCATGCCTCTGGGCTGTGAGTGAAAGCCAGTTAAGGCTTCAGAACATTAGCAGAGCTGTTAGAAACATATACATAGGCTGGGCTGGGGCTGGGGCTGGGGCTCAGTGGTAGGGTGCTTGCCTAGCATGTGTGAGACACTGGGTTTGATTCTTAGCACTACATATATATAAGTAAAATAAAGGTCCATCTACAACTAGGAAAAAAAAGGAATATATACATGACATTTAGCTTTTATAATGTCACAGATGTCCTCAGGAGCTGTGGTTAACATGTCTGATGCCATCAGGTTTTTGCAAAATACTTTGATCTTGGCATTTCCTCTGGGTTCAGTAGAGATCCTTTTATCTGTGTCATTAGGGATTTCTTGGTAAAGTTAGTCAGGACTTTTTTTGTGTGCCACATTACATATCTTAGACCAATATGAGGGACAAATTTTGGGCTAGATGATCATACTAGCAAACACAGAAATGAGATCAAGCCCACTTTTGTAGGAGGTTAGAAAGATTTGTTGGTCTCAAATTGACTCAGAAAAAAGTTTGTGACTCTGACAGTCTCCTGATGTTACCAGGCACCCCTGATAGGAAACTCTGCTTTATTACCTCCAGCTTAACTTACTTTTGGTGGGGGTTCATCTGCTATTTGGGGGGGTGATAAATGACGAAGAGGACTGGGGGTCACCCAAAGGTAGCAGGAGCCGCTTCTCTGCCGGACAGCAGAGGTCTATATACTTAACTAATAACACATAGCTTAACTCAGTTAACATCATCTAGATACAGCAGTCAGCCAATAAGGAATCTCCACCAACTTAATGGCTCTGTGGTGTTGTCTCACAAACCACTCCTCCTGGCAAACTGCCAGGTGCCATCTTGACTTGATTTGCCATCCCCAACATCTCCTCCCTTTTGTTTTATTAAACAACAAGTATGTGGTTTGGGGACCGTGCCTGTTTTAGGTTGTCCAATACTACATATGGTCCTTACCTGTCATTGGATGGTCTGACCTCAAATCGTCAGCCTCCTGTCTTAGCTTGGTACCATTGTAATTTGCTGCAGTCTGGCTGGGCACAATTCAGGAGCCACTTGTCAAAAGAAACTAACTTTATTTTTAGAACTACAAATGCCAAACAAAACAGCTCCTCAGGAAAAACCCTTAGAGCCCAACTGCCACCACCGGCTTCCACAAGCCTCTCACCCACACAAACCTCACCACCTCCCACAATCCTCCTGCTCTTGAGGCCGATTGGCTGGGTCGCATGGGCGGAGCCAAAGAAGTCCCCCAATGAGCAGTTCCGTAGTCTGAAGGGCAGGAAACAGCCCAATGAACATCACCGCAGAGGAGCCAATCAGCTAGATGTCGCTGGGGCCGCTGTGAGCCAATCATCAGCTGGCAGTCTGAAGGGCAGGGAAACAGCCCAATGAACAGCACCGCAGAGGAGCCAATCAGCTAGATGTTGCTGGGGCCGCTGTGAGCCAATCATCAGCTGGCAGTCTGAAGGGCAGGGAAATAGCCCAATGAACATGACCGCAGAGGAGCCAATCAGCTAGATGTTGCTGGGGCCACTGTGAGCCAATCATCAGCCGGCAGCTGGAAGTTTGCTGGCAGCTGGAAGTTTGCTGGGCCCCTTTGGCTGTGGCTCTCAACAGTAATTGGATCTTACCCATCTTTGACTACCGGCCCAACACACTCAGCCACACTTGTGGATAATGACCATAGTGGTTTTTACACAAACACCATAAACAACCTGCCACAAGCAGAAAGGAGGAGGATAGAAAATGCCACGATACCAGGCCATTGACTGCTCCAAGTGAGAAACCCCTGGAAAAACTGTACCACGGATGACACTGTCAGCAAAGATACCCTGGTACTATTACAATTTGTTGTATCAGTTCATAATGCATATAAGTGATACACAGTCCAGGTAAGTTCTGGAAGCAGCTTAAAGCAAAGGAATCCATTAATATGTCTATTTCTTCTTGAAGTAAATATTGATGCAATAGTTTGTACAGTTTGTGTGATAGCTATCGCAGAAACTGCAGTAGCAGCAGCAGAAACAGCAACAGCTGTGATGATGGTAGCTGTAATTCCTTGTTCCTGTAACTTGCCTATGGGTCTGAAGGCATTCCCACAAGCAAGTCTCAAGGTTTTTTACATTTGAAATAGGCCTTAATGGTGCTCATTATTCATTAGCCTCCAGATCTGGGAGAACCATTGTCAAAGATGTTAAGAATAGCTAAACTGGAGTTTCGGATATCAGCTGTTATGGATTTGAGCCAAATCATCTTCTTTTTGGTCTGTAGAAATCGCTCTAGTTAGTCTCTCTGGAATCCAAATCAGCTGCTGTTCTCCCTGTGGAAACACACGAACAGACCCCTAACTCCAGACAATCACTGGGTCAGGACCTTTAATGATAATAACTGTAAGCTGATGCAGCTGTGGTGAAAGCTATAAAATACCAAAGCATCTGAAGGTAAATGCTATCACCATAATTGAAAACTGGAGTTCAGCTGTTATGGATTTCTGATATTGCTAACCCTGCATTTATAAAGCTCAGAAAGCTTGAGAATGGCGGGTTGTTTCAGCTGTTATGGATTTGAGATAGCATTCTTAACATTTGCATCCACAGGAATATCGAGGAGTCCTGTGGTAGCACCTGTAGCCAATAGGGAAAAACTGACGACCCATTAGTTATTAGCATTGGAAATGGCCAAACTTCAGGGGCACTGGGTGCGTCCTCCGCCACCGGCCACAGTGTCCTGCTCCCTGGGCAGCCCCATGGCAGGGGGGGGTGGGGAAGGGCCAGCGGCCACTGCTGCCGCTGGCTGGAAAGTCCCTGCTATGCTGCGACTGGCTGGCGCACGCAGCAGCCCGCTGTGCTGCGCCACTTCACATACCCTCTGGTGACAAAAAGTGGTTAATAGCAGCCTTTTGTTGTAACTCCTTCCCTGATAGTCCTTTCTCCTCTGAACTTTCTTCCTCTTTCTGACTAGAGTTCCTGGGCTTTTATCAACATATGCCCTAACTGTTCTTGGTTTTACTGGGGTGCCTCCTTCCTTCAGCAATTTACTTAACACCCTTTTGGTTTGGTTCCCACCAACTTCTGATCCCATATTTCCGTAACAAAGACAATACAACACACCAAGACAAAACAAAACGAAAACACACTGTATCAATCTTCTCCATTTTCTTGAAATGGCCATTTGTCCTCTCGCCCTATCTGTTCCTCAGGGGCGAGCAGGTTTCCTCCTGTCCTATCTATTTCTAGGGACAGGCAGCTTTCCTCCTGTCCTATCTATTTCTAGGGACAGGCAGCTTACCTTGTCACTTACCCCCAGGCATCCTGGACGGGCCACCATTTGCCGCAGTCCAGCTGGGCAAATAACCAGGAGGTGAGAAGCAACTTGAAAGATGAAGCGGGAACTGCTTTATTGCAAGTGAACTCAGCGGGAACTGAGCGAGAACTCAAAGTAGCTTGACTCAATTAACATCATCTAGATACAGCAGTCAGTCAATAAGGAATCCTTACCATCTTCATGGCTCGGTGGCATTGCCTCACAAACCACCCCTCCTGGCAAACTGCCAGCCACCATCTTGACTTGATTTGCAGTCCCCAACACTGGTGAGACCCCATGTCGGAGAGGTTTGACCAGGGTGGCAGTAGAGATCAATGTCCCTAGATGTCTCCCATCACCGACAGAACAGACCACCACAGAATGAGAAGGCATCCCCTCCTGCAATCCCAGTGATGGAGGACCCCAGGGTCTGGACAAACTGGAAGTTCTCAGGCAGGGTGCTTCTGTGGGCACAGAGAGCTCTTTCCTCTCCAGAGATGGCGGAGGTCAGTGCTCTATGTGGGGACAGAATGGCAGAGGAAGCCTCTGACCCAGAGGACTGATTATGTAGGTAAAGAAAGGAATTGGAGGGGTAAGTTAGGAGGAGGTTGGCTTCAAGACCAACAAAGGACCATACAGGTCCTTGGTCCATCCACGTGGCAGTGAGGCAGCAGAATCTAGCCCAGGAATGGGGTGCATCTCGGGTCGCATACCAGCTGCCGTTTAGCTATAGTGGACTTGGAGGCTCTGCAGGGTCTCCCTCTGTTAGGAGGAAGGAAGGAAAGAAATAGAAGGGAGGCGGGAAGAGAGAAGATGGTGGAGGCTCATTGGGAACTTTGGGGGGCAAACTCAATGGGAGAGAAGGAACCGGAGACGGACCTCCGTGGACCAGCAGTGCTGATGAAGCCACAGAGGGCCACATTTTCAAGAATAAAATGGAGACTGGCTACAAAAAGGGCCTGAGTTTTATAGGGTTTAGCAGGGCCACATCATGGGGGAAGTTTTTCAGGTACTTTTGGGGGGGGGCAGAAAAACTTTGGCAGATAAGGGAAATCTCAAAAGGCCAGAGTCCTCTGTTCCCTTTTCCCTGGAGGGGCTGTATGTCCCCTCCCTCACTGCCCTGAGGCCGGAACGCCTTTCTGGGATTCAGTGCCTTTTGGCATGAAGTTGATTTCTGTTGGCCCATCCCCTCCCCTCCCGTTTGTCAAGGAGCTGTGAATTGTCACACTGTTAGTGGGAGGAGTTCAGGAACACCAGGGTGGCGGAGACAGGGTATGAGAAAGAAGCTGCCAGGGGACGAGACTAGGTGAAGAGTCCTGTTCCTGTTGACAACGGGTCCCACCACCACGAGGACTCCAGCCACTGAGGACTCGTCACCGTGACAACTGCCCCCACAGGTTCGGATTTTAAAATGACCAATGGGTAAAGTGGGCAGCATTCTTTTTTAAAAAATATTGTTTAGTTGTCAGGGACACAGTCTTTAGCAAAGGCAGACACTGCAGGGGTCAGGAGAACCGGAAGCAGGCCCAGAGCTTCCTTTTTGTTTATATGTGGTGCTGGGAATCGGTCCCAGGGCCTCACGCATGCCAGGCAAGCACTCTGCCCCTGAGCCCCAGCACCTCAAGTGGGCAGTATTCTAATTACCTTCTTTAAAGTAATCAGTGGGGGGGAATATAGGAAAATACTCTGATCAGGAATCGTAAGGTAGCCAAGGGCAGCAAATGGAATAAGGCCTTCATAAGGTCCATGTGGGGAAGAGATCTCCCCACGCTCAGGAGACACGGCCTTGCCTTGTTTCTCGAAACGGAGGCCTGGCACCTCGCTTCTCCCTTGCCGAGCCCCCTCCGCTCTGCCTAATGGAGTGCCATGTTCACCTTCCGTAAACCAGTGCCTTGCCTGTTGACTCTGTGTTCTTGTATGTTCTTTGTTCCGGGCACCAGGGACCTGGACTTCACCTGGACACTTTGGCGTTACCTGCTTGGAACTTTCTACTCCGCTCTGTTTTCCTCCGGCTGCCTTTCTTACACCCCAATTTTACATTTAAGGCTAAATGCTGGTTCTGAAAAGGGACGGACAGGCTTTCTGTGTCTCACAAGCTCAGCTCAGTCTCCGGCGTGGTGTGGCCCTCTGTAGAAATGCCTGCTGTCTGGACGGTCAAGGGTCTTATGTTTTCTCTCATATGCAGGAGCTAGAGAGGAAAAATGTGATATTATGTATCCCCCAAAAGTGTTATGGATGTGATATTAGGTATCCCCCAAAAGCTCACATGGGAGATGAAGCAAGGAGGCTTAGAGGAAAAGTGATCGGGTTATGGGAGCCTTTTTTTTTTTTTTTTTTTTAAATATTTTATTTACATTTTAGTTTTCGGCAGACACAACATCTTTGTTGGTATGTGGTGCCGAGGATCGAACCCGGGCCGCACTCATGCCAGGCGAGCACGCTACCGCTTGAGCCACATCCCCAGCCCCTATGGGAGCCTTAATCCAATCAGTGAGTTAATTGATTCATCATAGAGAGGGATCTACAAGTCCTGGGAAAGGACAGATCCCCCAATCAGTGGCCCTGAGATAATTGGTTATCCACATGGGAAAAAACCTCCACCTTAGCTGGCACAACGGCTGAGACAGGAGTTCAGAGCCGGCCTCAACAACTTAATAGGGCTCTAAACAACTCAATGAGACCCTGTTTCTAAATAAAATACAAACAATGGGCTGGAGATGTGGCTCAGTGGTTGAGTGCCCCTCGGTTCAACCCCCACTACCAGAACAAAACCAGAAACAAAACAAAAAAATAAAACCCCAAATCTCCACCTCAATGGTGTCAAACTATACAAAAATAAATCCCTGGTGGACTACAGCTCTAAATGTGAACAGAGAAATAACAGAAAACTTACAAGGTAATAGAAGATAGTTTCCTGAACTTGGGGTCAGAAAAGACCTTAATGCCCTTAATAAGAGCATGATAACCAAATAGCCTTTACTCCCAGGGGCCAGGGGTAAGTACTCAGTACTGCCAGGCTTGCACCCTGGGGTTACTTTTGTGAGGGCAGCCCAGGGTTCTTCGGGTTGTAGCACACATTGCCACCTGCTGCAGTCTGGCTGGGCACAAACCAGGAGCCACTGAAGCAGGAACAAACTTTATTTTTGAACTCCACCAAAACACTTCACACACACTCCCGGGGAATCCTCCCGAATGCCATGCAGCTTGTCCAGGAACCAGCAGCCGGAAATATCCGCCAGAAATCCCTCCTCTTGCACTTCCCCAACCAATGGGAACTCTCCAGGAATCCCCGGGAATCCCCACAAGAACTCCAAAGTAGCGTGAGAACTGCAAAGTAGCAGCAGAGGTGGATAGTAATGCCTCACCTGTCAATCAATACTATTGGCAAAATGTCAGGGGCCATTCCGACTCAGCTGTGGCTCTCAGCATCTCCCCCCTTCTGCTTAATTAAACAACAAGCAATGTGGCTTAGGGACCGTGCCTGTTAGGTTGTCCAATATAACATATGGTTCTTACCCATCATCAGATGAGCTGACTTCTAGGCGTCAGCCTTCTGTCTTAGGATGATACCACTGCAATTGGATCTTACCCGTCACTGACTACTGGTCCAGCATACAGCCATACTTGTGGATAGGCCTTTGCACCAGTAGGGGGGTGAGGTTCTTTGCCTCACCTCTGTTGGCCCCCAGATTTGGCCTTGGTGCCAGTGGGGAGGGGTGAGGCTCTTGGCCTCACCTCTGTTGGCCCCCAAATTTTAGACCATCACTAGCAGAAGGGAGGAGGATACAGAAATGCCACGACACTAAGCCAATTGACGGCTCCTTTGAAAAACTGTACCACCGGTGACACCATCAGCAAAGATACTCCAGCATTACCACAATTCGCTGCACCAACAGATAGTTCACAATATATACAAGTGATACGTAGTCCAGACAAGTTCTGCAAGCAGTTCAAAGCAGAGGAATCCTTCAATACGTCCATTTCCTCCCAAAGTAAATCGACTCCTTGATTGAGCATTACTTGTTGAGTTATTATTCATTGATGCATCAGTTTATACAGTTTGTTGTGATAGCTATCAAAGAAGCTGTAGTTTGGTTTTATCTTTGTCTTCACCAGCACTAGGATGAAGATAGGAATTCTGGCAATGATGCTAAAAAAAAAATTATGTGACATTCCAACAGGTACTAAGAAAACAATTTTCTGAACAATTTACATTATCCTGAACAGAATTATTAAATATAATGAAAAGGAAAGGTGAAAGTAAACAAACAGATCTGTTAACCTCCTTATTTGTTCACGTATTAAAACAATCCTCAATAGCTGTTTACCCAATTTAAATTAAACCATTTAAATCACGTGAATAATAAAAAAATATTTGGATCCATTTTTTCATGACCGCTCCTCATATATGATATATGGACATTGGTTGGGGAAGTGCCAGAGGAGGGATTTCCGGTGTGGGGCTTTCTGGAAGGCAGTGTGGGTGGCGTTGGTGGAAAAGTGCGCGTGCAGTGCCGGTGAGAGTTGAAATAAAGTAGTGGCTGTTTGAACTTACGGGGCTTTGTGGCGGCTCGGTTATTTGTGCCCAGTCAGACTGTGGCAAAAATAGATGTTGAAAAAAGCATCCTGGTTACCACCTAGGTTTGACTCTTTTTTGGATATCCCATCCTTCTTCCTGTAGCTTGCATATGGGTCTGAAGGTATTCCCACAAGCAAGCCCCAAGGTTTTTTTTTTTTTTTTACATTTGAAATAGGCTTTAATGGTGTTCATTATTCATTAGCCTCCAGGTGTGGGAGAACCACCGTCGCAGATGTAAGGATAGCTAAACTGAAGTTCTGGATGTCAGCTGGTATGGATTTGAGCCAAGTCATCTTCTTTTTGGTCTGTAGAAATCGCTTTAGTAACTCTCTGGAATCCAAATCGGCTGCTGTTCTCCCTGTGGAAACACACAAACAGACCCCCGACTCCAGACAATCTCTGGGTCAAGACCTTTCCATTGTCCTGTTAGAATATCTTTACAAAGTACCTTGGGCTTATGTACATGTTTTGGACACATGTGTCTTTCCGCCGCACTAAGCCCTGATAAATCCAAATTTAAAAAGTTTAGAGTAAAAAGAGTTATTTTAAGTTTATCTTTGGGGAATATATACCCCTTCCCAATTCCCTCTTTTTTGCTTTAATAAGTACATTTTAATAGTTTGATGAGCTCTTTCAACTATGCCTTGTCCCTGTGGATTGTATGGGATTCCTGTTATATGAGTAATGCCAAATGATGAGCAAAATTGTTTTAAAGAGGTAGAAGTATAGCCAGGGCCATTATCTGTTTTTAACTGTTTTGGAACGCCCACAGTGGCAAAATTTTGTAAGCAATGAACTATAATGTCTTTAGTTTTTTTCTCCGGCATGAAGGAAGCCCATCAAAAATCTGAAAGAAGTATCAAATGTAACATGCAAATATTTTAATTTTCCAGATTCTGGTAAGTGTGTGACGTCCATCTGCCAAATATGGTTAGGTATCAGTCCTCTAGGATTGACTCCAAGATTAACTTGTGGTAAAAAGGTCACACAATTTTGACATTGTTTTATTATTTGTCTGGCTTGTTCCTTAGTTATTTTAAAATGCTTTTTTAAAGTATTTGCATTGACATGGAAGGATTTGTGAAAATTTGTAGTTTCTTCTAGCGTAGAAAAAATATGTATGTCATCTGTAGTTTTATCTGCTAAATCATTGTCCAAACTAAGGGCTCCAGGCAATCCTGTATGTACCCTGATATGTCCTATAAAGAATGGATCTTTTCTGTCCCAGATCAGACTTTGTATAGTGGAAAACAAAGAGAAAACAGTAGAGGAAGGGGAAATCCTAGCTGCATCTTCAAGGGATACTATACCATTAACTATACACTGACTATCGGAAAACAAATTAAATACAGAATCTTTAAACATCACAAAAGCTTGTAATACTGCATTAAGCTCTACCTTTTGAGCTGATTGTTTGGGTACTAAAAATGTAAAAGTTTGATCAGGGGTAACTACTGCTGCTGTACCATTATTTGACCCATCAGTGAATATATTTGGAGCATTCATGATAGGTGTTTTTCTTGTCATTTTTGGAAAAACTACAGGTTGAGAAGACCAAAAAGACAACAAAGGGTTAGATGGTAAGTGGTTATCAAATGAAACATTAGATTTGCACATGATTATTGCCCAAGTATTTAACTCATTAGCTAACTCATCAATTTGGTCCATAGTATATGGAGTAATAATTTTATTGGGAGAAATTCCAAACACTCCCTTTGCTGCTTTTATTCCTTTGAGTATTAATTGTCCTACAGCCTCAGGATACCTAGTAAGAATAGTGTTAGGAGAATAAGATAAATGTATCCACAATAATGGATCTTCTTGCCAAAATATTCCTGTAGGAATATTTTTTGTTGGTAGTACAATAAATAATAAAGGCAAACTTATATCAGTTCTATCCAAGTGCATATTTTTTTTTCATTCTATCACTTCTTTACCAAGTGCATATTTTCCATATATGTTTCAATGATTTTTAATGTCTTTCTTGCTTCAGGCATTAACATTCGGGGTGAATTTGGATCTGATGGACCTTTTAGGATATCAAATAAATGTCCCAACTCTCCTGTTGGTATGCCTAGATAAGGCCTTATCCAATTTATGTCTCCTAATAACTTTTGAAAGTCATTAAGTGATTTGAGTTGATCTACTTGTATTTGAATTTTTGGTGGATGGACCATGGTTGAGGATAATAGAACTCCTAAATAATTAATTAGAAAATTTAATTGTACTTTATCTATTGCTATCTCTAGATTATAATTTTTTAATATGTTTCTAAGTGTGGCATAACATTCTAGCAATGTGTTTTTATCTTTGTGTGCTAACAATACATCATCCATATAGTGAAATATTTGTAGTTCAGGATTTTGATTTCTAAGTGGCTGGATTGCTTGGTTAACATAAATTTGACTCATAGTTGGGCTGTTAGCCATTCCTTGAGGGAGTACTTTCAATTCATATCTCTGATCAGGACCTTCATGATTCAGTGCAGGGATAGTAAATGCAAAACGTGGACTATCCTGGATGAATTGGAATTGAAAAAAAATCTTTAATATCTATAGCTAAAACATACCAGGTTTTTGGCAAAGCAGACAATTGGGGAATCCCTGATTGAGCAGGTCCCATAATAACCATCTCATTATTAATAGCTCTTAAATCTTGCAATAATCTCTATTTACCAGATTTCTTTCTGATGACAAAAATGGGAGTATTATGGGGAGATATGGAAGGTTGTATATGTCCCTCTGCTAATTGTTGTTTGACCAGGTCATGGGCTGCTTGTATCTTTTCTTTAGTCAGGGGCCACTGAGGAACCCATACAAGTCTTTCTGATTTCCAAGTAATTTTTATTGTCTCAGTGACCCCTTCTGAAAACCCAATCCATATCTATTTATTCCTTGATCTATTTGAATTTGTGCTGCTATACCTTATTTTTGTTCTCCTAATCTTTATTCTTTCCTGAAACCTTGTCTAGCCCTAATAGTGGGCGCATTTGGATTGATGTTATTTGTTAATGTCAAACCTAATTGATCTAGGACATCTCGTCCCCATAAATTTATAGGAAGATGATCCAATACATATGGCTGTATAGTTCCTTCACATCCTTCAGGATCCTTCCAATCTAATACCATTGCACGTCTATGGGGATTAGTTGCCACTCCTAGGCCTCGAAGTGTTTGAGTGGCTTGTTGTAACAGGCCAATGTTTTGGCCATTCTTGACGAGAGATGATGCTAAGGTCTGCACCTGTATCCAGTAGCTCATTAAATTCATGTCCTTAAATATTTAGTTTTAGCATGGGGCGAGAATCTAAATTTAAAGACAGCATAGCCCAATCTACACCTGTGGAGCCTAATCCCCTGGAACCTCTTTCTATAGTGCGACTCGAAAATTTATCATGTAGGCTGGGTATTATTAATAACTGTGCTATTCTATCTCCTGGTGAAATTACTGATATACCCTTTGGAGAACTAGCTATAATTTTTATTTCACCTTCATAATCGGGATCAATTACCCCAGGACTTATCATAAGTCCTTTTAGAGTAGAAGAACTTCGTCCTAACAATAAGCCTACTGTTCCTTGGGGAAGAGGTCCTTTTACTCCTGTGGGAATGATTTGAACTCCCATCTCTGGAGTTAGTACTGCTATGGCGGAGGCGCAGATGTCCAACCCTGCGCTCCCTCTGGTTCGTCTGATGAGAGCTCTGATGGATAATGTGTCCTGGGCACTACCCCAATGGTGTTGCTGGGTTCCTCCATTGTGTTTCTGGGTTCCTCCAGGGCCCCATATATTTGTGGTTGTGGGCCCCAGAGCATTGAGCCCTCCTGTCCATTTTTTGGCAATGGAGCCCGATGCCTTTCTCCACGATATCGTGGGTAAACACCTGGTCCTTGTCCGTTTTTTGATAACGGAGTACCCTCTATGGTGGTTTGAGAATGGCATTCATTAGCCCAATGTATCCTTCTATGGCATCATGGGCAAATACCCGGTATTCTACCCCTTTGATACCTACTTTGTTAAACCCTCCTCCTATGGGGCAATTCCTTTTAAAATGTCCTGTTTGTTCATAATTGTAGCATGTTTTTGGCCTGGCATCTAAAGCCTGTTGTACTGCAGCTGCCAAGACTTGCCCTTGTTCATTAATGTCTCTACATAATTTAATACATGTAGTTAAATCTCCATGTTTCCATGGTCTAATGACCTCTCTGCAGCAACGATTTGCTTGGTCATAAGCTAGTTGTTTAATTAATAGCATTGCTTGTTCTGTATCCCCCAAAACTCTGGTAGCTGTTTGAATAAGCCTATCTACAAATTCAGCATAAGGTTCATTAGCTCCCTGTATTATCTTAGATAGTTGACCTTGTAAATCTCCATGTCCTTGTAAAGTCTCCCATGCCCTAACTGCATCTGCCGCAATTTGTGCATATATAGCAGGATCATATTCAATTTGTTGCCCTTGACCCTCATAAGGTCCTTTTCCTAACAACATATCTAGATTTCTTTGAGGGCAACCACCTGCTGCATTTCACCTAGCCCTCTCCATAAAAAAATTCCTCATTGGCAACTTCCATAATAAATATTGTCCTTCCTCCAAATATTGTCCTCCAATCTTTAGCACAGATTTACACATACTAGCCCAATCTGATGGCGTCATGTCCACGTTGGTAATGGATTCGACCAAGCTTACAGTGATTGGTGCTTTAGGACCATAGGTTGTTACAGCCTCCTTTAACTGCTTCACTGTTTTGAAATCTAAAGCATGGTGAATTCGCTGCCCTCCTGCCTGCTCAAGTACAGGGCATGCTAATCTTTGAGGTCCTGTCTCAGGATCCCATCTATCAACTACGGGGGTTGAGGGCCACTCAGCTGTCTCCATAGGTGGATCTGTTGGTTGAATTATGCCCTCTGATGATAGAACGGTGTTAGTAGCAGCCTTCTGTTGTAGCTTTTTCCCTAATAGCTGTTTCTCCTCTAATCTTTCTTCCTTTAAATTTTCTTCCTCTGTCTGACTAGCTAGAGAAACCTTCTCTTTTGCTTGATCTAAAATGTCTTTCTCCATGGTCTGAACCTCTAACAATTTACTTAACACTCTTTCAGTTTGTTTTTTACTAATTTCTAATCTACTATAAAGATAACGCAACCCAATAAGATAACACAAAACTGAAACAGAATGAAACAAAAATGGAATAAAAAATCGTTGTATCAATTTTCCTATTTTCTTGACATGTGTATTTGTGGTCTATTTCCATGTCTTCCTCAGGGCGAACAACTTCAAACCTCGAGCCAACCATTTTTCCCAGTTTGCCTGAGAAAGTTCTAGGGATAGGCAGCTTGAAACAAAAACAAAACAAATCAAAACAAGAACACATTGTTTTTTGAAATGGTCACCCATTCTCTCGCCTTCCCTCAGGGGCGAGCAATTTCACTTACCTCCGAGCTTCAGGTGTTCCCCCCACGGCCCCCAAATGCCACAGTCCGGCTGGGCACAAACCAGGAACCACTGAAGCAGGAACAAACTTTATTTTTGAACTCCACCAAAACACTTCACACACGCTCCAGGGGAATCCTCCCCGAATGCCATGCAGCTCCTCCAGGAACCAGCAGCTGGAAATATCTGCCGGAAGTTCCTCCTCCTGCACTTCCCCAACCAATGGGAACTCTCTGGGAATCCCCGGGAATCCCCAGGAGAACTCCAAGGTAGCCATGAGAACTGCAAAGTAGCAGCACAGGCTGGATAGTAATGCCTCACCTGTCAATCAATACTATTGGCAAAATGCCAGGGGCCATTCTGACTGGGCTGTGGCTCTCAGCAGCCACCAGCAAGGGAAAGAGGTCAGAATGCTCTGCGACAAGGAATCGCAGCTAGATGGAGAGGGTTGCATATGGACATAGGACACACTGACACTGGTTCCAGAGCAGCAGGCTGTGCACTAAAGGCCTTGGCTCTCTAGGCACTTAGGAGCAGTGACACCGTGCGGTGACCAATGTGAGGAATCTTGGTTTCTAACACCATTTTCCAAAACAGCAGGCAGTACTCCTGGGAAAGGCTGATTGAAGATTGCAGAACTCGGTGGAGAAGAATTCTAAATAAAGTTTGCACATGTTCTGTCTTCCTCCATGTAGGCTGTGACGGCGGACTTCCTCCCACGGGATGCGGTAGGGGTAGCAGGAGGCAGGATCTGTGTACAGGGAAAAACCTGATGGCAGTCATTGCTCAGGGTCAGCACCAGCCATGACCCCTGGAGGCCTGTACCCTCCGTGAGCCGCCAGTGCTCCTGCCTCTGCCAGTCTTTCTCCTCACACTTAAATGTGCAGTTCAGGAACCGGGCTCATTCCTATGGTCCCCGAAACCCAGGAGGCTGAGGCAGGAGGGTCGCAAGTTGGAGGCCAGCCTCAGCAAGTCAGCAAGATCCTGTCTCAAAATAAATAATAAAAAGGGCTGAAGATGTGGTCAGTGGTGGACTGTTTCAGGGTTCAAGCCCCAGTACTGAAAAAAGGAAAACGAAAACCTAGAGAGAGAAGAGGGAGATGAGGGGAGTTGGGGAGAGGGAGAGGAGGGGAGAAGGGGGAAGGCAAGGAGGTGGGGAGGAGAACGAGGGAGGGAGGGCAAAGAAATATGAGGTTCGGGCCTGGGCTTCTGCCACACAGCCTGCTCCGACGGCTAGCCAGAGTTCTCTATGCCCAGCCCCAAGCCCCCCACTCCCCAACCCCGGCACTCAAGGAGCATGCGCAAGAGCGGGTGTCCAGAGCCCCAAGGTCTCCTGCGGACCTCAAGGCCCTAAGTCTGCAGCTGGAAGAAAGGTGCTTGGAGGCCAGTCTCCAGGTCGCGGGCGCTGCCGGGAAGTGTTGGCGCAGAGCGCAGGCACGCCAAAAGTTAAAAGGCTTCTGGCTCCAGGACCTGGGACCTTGCAGGCAGGGTTTCCTGGCCGCCCCGGAAAGTGGAAAGTGGACAAGGCCAAGCGGAGCTGCATGGTACCTTCTTACTCCACTGACATCGGCGTCTGCGGCCATGGTGAGGGGCGGGGCCCGCGGGCCAGCTTCTGCAGTGGGAGCCCCCTGGCCAGGGTCATTGCCCAGGCCAAGCGCGCAGTTTGCAACTCTGGCAACCGATGTCCTTCCACTCTGAGTGTGCATCGTTGTCTCGGAGAACAGCTGGCAGGACCGCTGCCCGCTGCTCTTAGCCACGATGACCCCACCTGGCTGCTCGCCTTTGTCCCCAAGGCGGACTATCCAGAGCAGAGCATCTGGCCTACAGGTCAGCCAGGGAGGCTCCAGCGGGCGACAAGACACGGTGACTGCGAATGGCATCCCTCTGGGGCCTGTTCACCAGGAGAGCACGCAGGCTGGTCGCCAGTGTGCGCTAGGAGCTGGGTGGAGCCTGGACCTCTGGATTTCTAGACGGTCCTCCTATCCGGGCCTCCTAAAAATAAGTGGAGACCCCCTTCCAGTGTGTTGAGCGGCTGACCCGCGCTGCCCCTTGCCTGGTGGAGGAGAAGGCCGGTCCCCAGGAAGCTCTGCACACACGGAGCAGACTGTGTGTTTTTGCTGGAATATAATTGGTGAAAGGGCGTGTTGTTTGTTTTTGTGGTACTGGGCATGGATCCCAGGGCCTCCAGCAAGCTGGCTAGGTGAGGCTCTGTCCGGACCACATCCCCAGCCAGGGTGTTGGGTTTTCAAAAAGCAACAGGAGGTTAAATTTTTTTTTTTTTTGCCATTTCATTCCAATCTCCACGGAATCAGGTCTTAAAGTAGTTTATTGTGGAATACTGTGGCACTAACTTAAAGAAAAGGCGAGGCAAGTATGTAAATCATCCAATAGAAAAGTAAAGTAAAATCTTGAACGTGTTTTACAAAAACCAAAACAAAAGGAAAAAACCCAATCAACAAACAAAGAAACAAACAGAAAACCAAAAAGCTGGGAAATCAAAAGCTGGGAAGGTCTGAGAATCTGGTGGTCTAGAGGGGCCCAGGAGGTGGGGTGACTAAGGCCATGTGCTGGCCTGGGGTCCTGAGGCAGAAGGAGGACATGGGTGGAACTGAGGAAGTCCCGATAAAGCCTGACTTCAGGGAGTGCTGCTGTGTCCCTGTGGGCTCCTGAGTGGTACCAAGTGGGCCAGGCTATTGCAAGACCACCCTTGCAGAGCGTTGGGTGGGGGCTCATGGGAACTCTCACCATCCCCGAGGCTTTTCTGCAACTCGGAGGCCACTCTAAGATTATAAAAGCTTATTCAAAATATCCTTCTCAGGAGTGAAAAGGAAAGCTGCTGAATGTGAGAAAGAAATTCGTAATCAACCAGGTAAATGTGAAGATGGCTGCAGATGGTTAAAAAATAAAGAGCAAAAGTTTTTCTGTGAGCTTTTGAAATTTTCCCAAAGGGGCAAATTTTCTAGAGCTGGATCTTCCAGAGGGAATACTTTTCTGGAGGCTAACAATACTTTACAAGGTTGAGAACACTAAATTGACCAGTCTGCCTCTTCAGCTGGACTTAGAAAATTTACAACCAACCAGGACCAAGTTGGAGTCCAAGTTCCAGGGTCACCTCAGTCCTGTTTAACTTCTCTAAAGACTGCTCCTTTTTGTTAGGAAAGCCTCAGACCTGCTCCACCTCTGTGGAGCGTTCATTCACTCTAGTTCAACTGGGTTTGAAAAATATATTCTGCTCCAGAATAAAAGGATCTTTGCTTTAACCTTGTCTGAGATTTCTTGGTTTGCAAATAAATGTGATTGATAAGGGACTTACATCAGTCGGAGTCCTGCTGGATGAAAGCAAGTATACCTTTCATTTGGACGGAGAGCAGTTAATTTAAGAAATAATATATAAGTCCAAAGTTGTTCAATATATAACTTCCAGAATAAAAAAAGAACCTGAATACATCTTAAAGATAGCAAATGCAACAGGTAACCACCACCACCCCTAAGGATGGGGACCAGTACAAGAGGTTGGATTAATGGAAACTTGAAGAGACAGAGGTGGGACCCCAGGGGGTGTGCTGGCTGTCTTGGGGTCTTTGGTTAAAAGCAGCCTCCCAGGGGAGAAGATAGGATAGAAAAGGGGAGGATGATGAGCTGAAATCAAATTCCATGCCTGTATGAATTTTTTTTTTTTTGGGGGGGGATGAACTCAACTACTTTGTAAAACTCTAAAGCTCTAAAGAGGGTTTGTTTAAAGAGGGTCCTGGGAGGTCTGGACCTGGAGCTCAGAGGAAGGGGCCAGAGAGTTGGGGCTGGTGTCCCTGAGTGGGGCGACATGATAAAGTGGATCTTGTGCACGTTGGGAAAACAACGCACAAGGGAGCAGGGGACCGTGGCCCTGGGGAAGCCAGGAGCAGAAGGAAGAGAGACAGGCAGCCGCTCCCGTTCCTCCACAAGGCGACACCTAGCTCCCTTCTGATGGAGCTGAACACTCAGGCACCGGCCAGGGGTCACTGAGGTTTGCAGGATCCCTGTCCCTGCATCACAGAGCAGAGCATAAGAGATGCACAGAGATGTGTTTGGGTGAAGGGCCCGAGGTGACAGGCAATGGCACCTGGCAAGTCCACCCCTCGATCTATTCTTTCCATGTGTACATTTCGTCATGGCTTTGTACTTCCACATTTCAAAAGCAAGACAATTTTGTACCTCACAGGACACAACTACTTTCCTACAGGTGTGAAACAGTCTGTCCTCCCCCACCCAGGAAAGAGCGGTGAGTCCCCAGTCTGAGCTCCCTCTTCTGGGCTGTGAATTGCTCTTATCTCTGCTGCCCAGATATGCTTTTACCTGAGACTAAACCGCAAAGTTAACTTTCAGCAACAGTCACTGACCTCAACAGGGGAACGAGGGGTAAAAGAGTAGCTAGAGACAAGTGTGCACACGGTCTAGGGGCCATCGAGCAGCGGAGCTGTCACGGGCAGAGCTCACTGCAGCTGGCTCCGGTCCGCCTCTGGTTCAAGCATGAGCTTCATCCAGGAGAGAAGACCTCCAGCCTCACACTGGTGCCCCCCAGGGGTCAGCCTACTGCACAGGCTCTTCTGGGTGGCAGGGCCCGTGGAGAGGCTGGCGACTTCCCTGGGCAGAGGCCATTGTGGCACATCTTGCTCAAGAGTGAGATCCTTGTGGATCCATGTCACAGAGGATGACCGTGGTGGTCAGCAGACATTCCCGAGCACAGGATGGAGGAGTCCAGGGCAGGGATGGCTGCACAGCTATTCCAGTGAGAATGCTCGTCATCCCTCCACGTGGGCAAAGTCTGTGCCTCTGGCGGCTGCCCCTGCGGGCTGCTTCCACAGGCAATGGCGCCACGCTGGCGCTCAGTGATGGCCGGTCAGGCAGTGACCAGGGAGTCCGTGTTGTTGTCGGGGCTGAGCCTGCATCTCCCCCTCCCAGGGTACCCATGACCTGTTAAGCACTCGTGGACTCTTTAGGAGAAGAGGCAAAGAGCTCTCCGAGGCGGAGGCGGAGGGGTTAGTGGCAGCTTAGCTACAAGAGAGCGTGGAGGAGAACGGGAGCAAGGGGACAGGGCTCTGGGAGGCTCAGTCAGGCTCTGAAATCAGACGTGATATCACATGGCCCGTGACTCTACTGCAGAGCCTTGGGTTGTACAAACAGGCAGATCACATGGTATGTGAGTCACATCTCAACACAGTATGTTTTTCTTTTTTAAAAATTTTTTAGGTGTAGTTTAAATACCTTTTATTTATTTATTTATTTATTTTTATGTGGTGCTGAGGATCGAACCCAGGGTCTCTCACATGCTAGGTGACCGCTCTACCACTGAGCCACAACCCCAGTCCAACACAGCAGTTTTTAAAAGAGAGTTCTGGACGGTGGTGGAGCACTAGCCAAGCACATTCAGGGGCCTGGCGTGATCCCCAGCACTGGAAACCTACAAACAAAAAGGTGTGCTCAGTCTGGGGTCACAGCTCAGCTGGTAGAGTGCTCGCCTTGCATGCACAGGGACACCAGTGGGTACCGTGAGCAAGGACTCCCAGCTCTGCCCCTTTGTAAAGGCAAAGGAAAAATGGACAGAAACTGTCAGAATAAACTATTTTGCAGCTCAGGAGAGTATCCAATGGCTTGTAGCTGAAGCCAGGTGCGGTGGCACAGGCCTGTGATCCCAGCAGCTTGGGAGGCTGAGGCAGGAGGATCTTGAGTTCAAAGCCAGCCTCAGCAACTTCACAAGGTACTTAGCAACTCAGCAAGAGCCTGTCTCTAAATAAAATATATAAAAAAAGGGCTGGGGGTGTGGCTCAGTGGTTCAGCATCCCTGGAATCAATCCCCAGAACCAAAAGATAAAACTAACCCAAACCCATCTGATTCTTGTTAAAAATAGCAAGCTTTATGGTGTTCAGCGTCCCCAGGCCTGTCTCACACTCCCTACAGAGACAGCGTTCCCCTGCAGAGCAGGAGGGTCTACCCCAGTTAGCTCAAGGCCCTTCTGCCCTAATGTCATGGAGGTGTGTGCAAGGGACAGAGAACCTGCCTGTCAGTCCACAGGTTTTCGTTTTGGTATTGGGGATTGAATTCAGGGATGCTCTATCACCGAGCCACATACCCAGCCTTTTTTTTTAGACAGGGTCTCCTAAGCTTCTGAGGGCCTTGCTAAGTTGCTGCGGCTGGCTTTGAATTTGTGATCCTGCTGCCACAGTTTTCCAAGTCTCTGGGAATATTAAGGAAAAAGGAAGAAGAAAAAGGAAAAAGAAATATGAAGATTTTTTCACTTTGCTAGCCAAGGAGAAGGGCAACAGGGACTGGTGTCACAGAGGCTGCTGTCTGACTGCCAGGGGACAGGCGCCTTTTACAAAGAGGGACGCAAGGTCTGTTTTCCAGGTAGCATTATCGGTGGATCTGATTAATGTTTAACTTGTGTCCTTGAAAGAGCTGTTGTTCCAGTCTCCAGGTCTGGAGTCCCTTTATTCCCGTGGACAGTGAGTGGAAGGGCAGATAACTGGACTTGGCACAGGAGAATGTCCATCTTGCTTCTGCCGTAGTTGGGGAGGGGAAGAGGGGGAAGAGGAAGGGAAAAGAGGTTAGTTTTAAAGTAAGCTGCCAAGGGCCCAGCAGCATGAAAGGGGCCATTGTTATAAGAAGTCTAAAATTAATTTGCAGGCAGGGTCTCCCTCCCTGCTGAGGTTCCGGGGGATTCTTTTTCAGTGACGGGGATCAAACCTGGGCCTTAAGTATGCTGGCCAGGCCTGGGGGGGATTTTGTTCTGGCCTCCCTCCTGGCTGCTGGTGGTTGCTGGGATGGCTGGACTTCCTCGGCTTGTGGCTTCGTCTCTGCCTCCGCCTCTGGGGTCCCATGGCTCTTTCTTTTCTGAGCCGCACCCCAGCCTCCATGTGTCCCTAGTAAGGATGCATCATTGGATTTCCGGCTTATTCAGATAATCTAGGATGATCCTTTCATCTCAAAAATCCTAGGTTAATTACATCAGCCAAGACCCTTTTTCCAAATAAGATCACACTCTCAGAGGTCAGGGATATGATGAGGCATATCTTTTTGGGGTCCAACATTCACTCCTCTGTAAACCCTAACATAGAATTTGGTGATTCTGGGGTCGATGGTTTGGGGGTGATTCTGGGATCGATTATTTGGCTCGGTCATGACTAAAAGCAATGAAAATACTGCTTGTTTAGGGAATGAGGAAAAAAGGCAAAATATTGAATTAAAACTTCCCCTCTGGTCATCTGGGAAGTTGAGCTCAATCACAGTCTCTGGAGAACCCAGAAATGGGGGGAAAGAAGAAGAAGTGGGGGGAGGAGGAAGAGGAATAGTACAGGAGGAGAGGAATAAGGGGCCTGAGAGTTCTGATACGGCTCTGCAGTGGGATTTTAAAAAATGGCTCCAGAAGGAGAATAAAACCTAAGATGTCCTGAAGTTTAGTTCTGGGCATAGGTTCTGTGGCCTGAGCTCTGGGTGGCCTCCGGGCAGGGCTGTGCGGGCTCTGCCTGTTTCAGGGGATCAGCACTTAGGATTTCCCAGGGTGCTGCCTTGGCGTCCCGCCGGGTCTTGGGGTCCAGCCTCCCCAGTCAGGCCTGGTGCTGGGCTGGAGACTCAGGCCCCGCAGCTGTGGTGTGGGCCGGCTTCTCGCAGCTAGAGCCAGGACAAATGAAGTGTCCCTCTGTGCCTGCCTCGGGGCCACCTAGCTTTCCTTCCTCTGCCTGGAAGGGGGCTGGGTCACCCTCTGCAGTCTGCTGCTGTCCTTGTCCTTGGGTGTATGGGCGCTCCCTGCAGCTGCCATGCATTTCTAGGGTTCTTAGGGCCACCCCGCTCCCTGCCCAACCATAGCAGCATCTGAAATACACAGCCACCGCAATGTTCTTTTCTGAGGTAGCTCATCTTCCCACCTTGGGGAGGCAGGGATGGTTGCTGTCTCTTGCCAAAGATCCAGCCCTCTGCCCACGGCCAGCAACCAGCTGGGCAAAGGGCGGCCAGTCCCTGAGAGCTGGCCGCAGGTGACTTCCCTGAGCCTTCTGGGCACCAACTGCTCAGAGAGAGGACTGGGCAGGACAGCACTGGACACTGGGGGCCCAGCAGGATCGGCTTTGCTGGAAGGAGAGGTGATCAGGGTGGCTAGCAGGCGTCAGGCCCCTCCTGGACCGTGGCTTGAAGGGGTCCCTTGCCTTTCTTTGGCCAATATGGTAGGAGGTATACCGTTGGGTTGTAGGTGTCTGGTCCCATTAGCTGTCAGCAAAGATCACTGAGTGTCCAGCCCTGGAAACAGATGTTTGGGGTTTATGTGATAGGACTACCAGAAGATATGTCCCCAGTCTCCCCATGGTAGCTGCTCAGGAAGCATTTTCTTGATGGATGGGCTAGAGGGATAGAAGATAGACACATGGTGGATGGATGAGTGGGTGGGTACATGGATAGATGGATGTGTGGATTCGTGTGGAGGTAAGTGGGCGGGTAGGAGGGTGCATAGGAGGGTGGGTAGATATTTTTTCTTTCTTTTCTTCTTTAAATTTATCTTTGAGACAGGGTCTTGCTAAGTTGCTGAGGCTGTCCTCAAATTTGCGATCCTCCTGCCTCTGCCTGCCGAGTCACTGGGATCATAGGCATGTGATAGGCACCAGACAGATCAAGAGACAGGAGGTCAGGGGAAGGAGAAATAATAATGATGTGTGGCCTGGCGAGACTCAAGTTAAAATGTCCCTCCGGTGGGGGCGCTGGCTCCTGTTGGTGTTGGAGGAGGTGCGTGCCACCGTGGGGCTGACTTGTGCTGGGTCCCAGGGTTGGGTGTGTGAGTGGGAACCCCTGAGGGTCACCCCCAAGCTTGCACGAGGCAGTGACGGGCTGGAGGACCCATGCCAGCTGGGTCAGGCTTAGTCAAAGGTCCCTGGTGAGGAACGGCGGGGAGCAGGGCAGAGTGCCTGGGACAAGCACTTCCCAACCATCCAGCCCTGTGGCAGGGCACAGTGGTCCCACGGACCTCCACTGATTTCCATGAGAAACAGTCTACCTTCTGCCAATCGACCCACGGGGGCTTGGACAGCTGGGGAAGTGGAAGAAAATAAGGAAAAAAGTTCTGCTGGAGGGTGCCCTGGGCTCCCTGGGATCAAACAGGAGACCGTGAGATTTTTTCCTAGGAAACTCCCAGAACTAAGTGCTGGGGTAGGGCATCGTCTCAGGACACGAGCCATGCAGCCCCTGCCCTGGGCACACTGCCAGCCCTTTACACACAGGTGATGTGGAGGCTGGGCACAGACCACCCACCCAAGGGCCCAGAGTGCGCAGGAGAGCCCTCCTTGGTCTTTTCCCTCTGAGGGAGCCGCTACCCTCCTAGGGCCAGCCCCAAGCACAGGCTAGAGATGCCAGACCTTGGCGGTGACTCCTGAGAGGTTCCAAGTCCCAGAAGAACTCCCCTACTGGCCTCTCCATCCTGACCAGGCCACTCCCACCTTGAAGGGGCTTGAGCTGGCCCTGGGCCCAACAGAAGCTGCAGCTGGAGCCTCATCTTCTCCCACCAGGTGGAGCCAAGAAACCTGCGGTGGCCCTGGCAGCTCCCTCCCCCAGTGCCAGCCAGCTGGTGGCCCTGCGTGGCTCATTCATAGGGGCCTCTGCTAGGTTTGTGGAGGTTGACATGTGGCATCAGGATGAAGCTCAGGATATGTAGGGGGGAGGGTGGGCGTTGCAGGGGCTGGGTTCCGCTCAGAAACAACATGGTGCTCTCTAGGCCACCCAGGAGGCAAGTGGCCAGGACCTGCAGTCTCTGCTGTCCCTACACATCTGACACCTCCTTCCTGACTCGGGCAATCCTGAGCCAGCTCTGTGTTGTCCCCAGTCTCCCCATGGTAGGTGCTCAGGAAGCATTTTCTTGATGGATGGGCTAGAGTGATAGAAGGATAGATAGATGCATGGTGGATGGATGAATGGGTGGGTACATGGATAGATGGATGTGTGGATACGTGGGAAGGTAAGTGGGCGGGTAGGAGGGTGCATAGGAGGGTGGGTAGATGGATGGGTAGGTGGGCAAGTGAGTAGATGGATAGATAGATGGATGAGTGGGTGGACACATGGTGGATAGATGGATAGGCAGGTGGGTGGATGGATGGGCAGGTGGGTAAATGAATGAGCAGTGGGTGGATGGGTGGGTAGATGGATGGACACATGGAGGGCGGATGACGGATGAGTGGATGGATAGATGGGTGGGTAGATAGATGGGTGGGTGGATGGATCGATGGTGGGTGAGTGGGTGGAGGTATGGACTCATGCTGCACATTGTGCTAGGTGCTAGGGAGTCAGGGAGGAGGTCACCTGACACCCAAGTGGACAGCACAGAGTCTCCAAGCAAGGTGTAGAGGACACTTATGAGGCCAGGAGATGGTTTCATCAAGAGGCCGTGATCAAGCTGGGTTTTGGGAGACACATGTTTTCTGAGTAGGCTCACTGCTCAGTTTAATTAATTGAGAAAAATCAATATTCAATTTCATTTTTGGCAAACTTTTATGTATATTTTAAACAATTTGGGCATGAGAATCTGTTTTTTTTTAATTGTGAGCTTTATGCAACCTAAATATAGATCTCATGCTTTAGGGTTCAATTTAAAAGTACTGTAGTATAAACACAGAATACATTTTGATGACTGAAGAAGGGATGTAAAGAGTCTCTTGATAATTTTTTATTGTTTACACATTAAAATGAAAATAGTTGAATATTGGATTAAAATATGTATTATCAGAGCTGATTGCACTTAGGATGAATTAAGGACGTTCCTACTGGTATTTGCTACAGCCTGAGTGAAGCATGGCATTGTGTTGGGTGAAGAGCCACCCACCGGCCACACATGGTGACTCCATTGATGCGAAGTGCCCTGGATGGGCATGGCATGGGGGGTGGAGAACAGATTAGTGGTTGCCAGGGCGGGGGTGGTGGGGGCTGGGTGGTGGTTCAGAGGTATTGGGTGACAAAAATGTCACAGGGCTGTGGTCCCTCAGGGAGGTGCTCCATCAGGGAGGTGGTCCAGCAGGTGAGGTTGGCACATCTCTTTGGTTTGCCAACTTACTGCCCTAGAGGGGGCAATGGTTAGAGGAGACCTAGAAGGGCCCAGGACTGGGCACCTCCTTGCTGGGTTGGAGGGCGGCCCTGGACACACGACAACGGGGTGAGGCTCAGGGCCAGGCTCTCCCTGCCTGTGTTCCCATCAGTGCTGCCTCTCTGACAATCAAGCCAGCACTTCCAACAGTCAGAGTAGGCTCAGCTGAGCTGCCTGTCATGCTTGGCAGCAGCTGACCCGGGCTTGGTCCTCCTCCCTCTTTACCTGCCACTTGTTAGGTGTTGTGACCAGAGGGCTCCTGTAGAAATTGCAGTCTCTCTGCTCCTTGCCACTGGGCCTCATGCTGACCCAGTGAGTGTCACCCTGGAGACCCGTCCTCCCTTCCCTACAGCCTGGATCAAGGACCAGGCCCTCTCAGAAGCAAGGAAAGCCTCAGGTAGTCCCAAGCAATGGTATATGGCAGCAAAGACCTCAGAGGCCACAGTTGAGGGTACAAGGCATGGATGGTGGCATTTGACTTAATTTTGAAAGGTGATGTGACTAGCAGTAAAAAGTCTATATTTTGCATTTTCAAATGAAATGTAAGAAACCGCATACCCACCATCCCAACCAGGCACGCTGACGGCATGGTGGGCCAGATGGTCTTTTTCTACACCTATAATTTCCCGGGAAATTGTGACAGCTGATGTAGCTGTAACCATGCATGATGTAGCTTCAAACAGAATTTGCAAAATGTGTGTATTCATGTGGTTTGGACGAGAAAAATTCCTTCCCCCAGTCATGGTGGGAAGAGTGAAAATAGTCACTTCCCTTTCCACACAGCAACACTGAGGCTCAGTAAATATTTTGTAGACGGAGGATGAATGGAGGGACGTGGGTTGGAGGGGTGGATGGAAGGATGGATAAATTCAGGGATAGGAGGATTGATGGAGGGAGGAAGAGGGATGGAGAGTGGGCTGGAGGGAGGGATGAGCTGAGGGATGGGTAGAGAGAGGTGGGAGAAGAGGTGGAAGGATATGGAGGGATGGTGCAGGGGAGGGTGGTGGGTGAGTGGAGGGTAAGACCCTGACCTTGGTAGAGCTCCTCTGAAGGACAAGCTTCCTTTGCTCCTTGGATCTGGTTGTGGGACGAGGGATCCCTCAGCTGTGGCTCTTTTGATGAAAAGGACTGAGCCTTCAGTGAGTGCTGGGGTGTGATTAGGGAATCCTGGGTTGAAAAAGCGCCTGGTTCTCTGAGGAGCCAGAGAGGCACAGTGTGGATGGGCAGGTGTGCCTGGAGTGTCTGAGCCCTTGCTGAAGCCCCATCACCTGTGATACACGAAGACAGGCTCTATTGCATTCCTGCTCAGAAACTGGTCCCCGTGCTGCCTTCGGGTTAGACGACTCTCTGCAGAAGTCCAGGGGCAGAGCTGGCCAGCATGCACTTGGACTTCTCTTGTGCTGACTCCCTTGAAACCATATCATTGCTAAAACAAAAGCCAGTCTCTCAGCTGGAAGTCTTGGAGAGGATGGGCTTCATGCTCAGACCTGGGTCCCAATTCTGGTTCTGCCAGCTGTAACCCTGTCCAGGCTACTCTCAGGGGAAGAGTCCCAGGCAGAGGGATAGCAGGTGCAAATGCTCTGTGACGTGGAAGCAAGTGATTTCTGTTGAGGAACCTAAGGAGGGGGGCCTAGACCTTGGCGGTGGAGGGGCCAGGAGTGGTCAGGAACTAGGCAAGATGGAAAAGTGGTCACTGGGACTTGCTGATGGGTTGATGTTGGAGAGAGTGACAGTACCCAGGACAATGTTGCTGTTATGGTTCAATGCCCAGGATTCCCCAACCAAACCCCAGGTCTCCTTGGTGTTTAGGGCTGACGTGTGCTCCAGGTACACTTAGGTCCCCTAGGTGGACCTCTCCTCCACATCATCTCTCTTTGCCATAAGCAGGCGTCATCTTGAATTGTCAGATCAAGCTTAGGTTCCTTCTGGAAGCCAGGCCACCTGCTCCTATGTGTGCTCCTTCTTGCCACCTCTTCCGTGGCCTGCAGCCCTCCTTCACATTTGGGGAACTGGGCTGGCGACCCCCCAGGGTTTCATCTGCTCAACCTGGCTGGGAGTCTTCATTGGTAGTCTGTGTATGTGGCTCCCCGGGAGTCCATCTCAAAGGTGCAGGGGTCCGGGAGGACTCTCGCCCCTTGGAGGCCCTGTGCCCTGGGGAAGGCCTGCAAACAGGCTGACGGTGGAAGATGCAGGTGGGGTGGGGTTTCTGAAACAGTATTCACTTGTTAGCCTTCCCTATAGAGCTTTGAGTCTGCAATTTCGACCTGCTCCTTGCTCCCAGAGCAAACACTGGGAGTAGTTTCCATTCCTTCATTCTCGTCCATCCCCAGCAGACCCTCCTGTCCAGGTCAGGAACTGGGAACCAGGGAGGTCTTGTGAATGGCCCAGCAGCGAGGCCTGGTCTCCTGACCTGGCTATTCTCCAGGTTAACCTGCAGATCATGGCTCCTCAAGACCGCCTCTCCTGGGAGCCCCTGGGTGGCCTGCGGTGGCTCTATCCTCAGCACCACCAGGGGGCAGCAGAAGAACATCTGCACTGGCCATGGTGAGTTTCTGTCCCAGAACTGGTGTGGCCTGAGTTCTCTGCCCAAGCAGGAAAGCCAAGGGAGGAGGACAGAGGCCCCTTTCTTGCTGAGAGAGCTACCTGGAGACCTGAATGGGGCAGGGCTAGCATGGAGCCTAGGAGAGGGGCTATGAGAGAAGCCCCTACTCCTCTGGCACTGGCCAGGCCTCTGGATAATTTATACAGTTCATTCCTCATGAGCAAGTGTCAGGGAGTGAGTGGGGGTCCCCCTCACTGTTGAAGGGGAGGCAGGAATTTCCCCGTAGAGGACCTCTGCCAGACTGTTGGATCAGACTGAAGCTCTGGCCTGGCTCTAGTATTTGCAGTTTCTCAGGGACAGGTTGGAGGGGTCTGTCTGTTCCCCAGCAGCCCAGTGCCTTGGCTGAGGACAACTGCACCCTCCTCCCTGAGGGAGATGGCTTCCCTGTAGCTGTTAGTTCACTCAGAGGCAGATGCCCTATGGGACAGCTGCAGCTCACCTGTCATTTGACTTGGTGGGGGTGGGTTTCTTCTTGACCTTCCCATCGGCCAGATCTCTGGCCTGACCCTCATGCTTCCTCCTCAGGTGGGAGGGCAAGTCTGACTCTGCAGAGGCCATTCACAGGACAGGACCTGGTGGAGGTTCCCTGGGTGCAAGGGACCCTCTCTGGACTTGCAGTGAGAAGGGGGGCCACCCTGTTCTGACCCTGTCCAGTCCAGCCAAGGGAGAGGGGGGCTGGGCCTCAGAGTGGTTGCCCAGCTAATACAGACCCAGGGTTCAGCCTGGTCACTCTGTTGGTGAAACCATTCTCAAAGAAGGGTTCAGACTTGCTCAGGGCTCCGCAGCACATCAAGAAGAACCAGTGCTCTGGAAAGCTGAACCCTGGTCCTCATAATTTCAGTCACAGAACATGCTGTTTACGTTCTTGACGCTCCTCCCACTGTCACACGACGCCAGCGGGGATGGAACACTGTTGTCCCGCCCAACCCCAGGGGCTACCTGCACCTCGTGTGCCGGTCTTCTTCCCTCTGCAGCTTACTCGTGACACCTATTTTCTCGGTTGCCTGCTCCTCAGGGCGGTCCTTGGGCTCTGGCTAGGGCGGAGGACGGGAAGGAGGCTTTGAGGAGACCTGGGCGCATGTGATCCTAGCCTTGAATTATCCCGCCGAGGCAGCTTGACAGGCCCACCGGCGAGAAGCCTCTGCCCAGCCGGTGCGCCCAGCCGGTGCGCCCAGCGGGTGCGCCCTCGCGGGTCTGTACTTTCCGAAAGGCCGAGCGAGGGCGCACCGCCCTCCTGACCTCCACGAAGGTCCAGAGGCACACGGGGAGCGCAGGCGCTGCGACCTGGCCATCACTCCTCAGGCGAGGTAGCTCCAGCTGGGTGAGGAGCTCCCCAAACGTCCGGGTACCGCTCGGACAAAGTGCGGGCCTGGTGCCTGCGCCGCAGCCCTCGCTCTCCGCAACTTTCGCCGGCGGCAGCGGGGCAGGAAGTGGGGGGGCGGGGGCGGCGCTTGGGCGGCGGGGAGGCGCCAGGCGAGGGTGCCGGCCCCGCCCCCGACCCCGCCCGGCGTGGCCGCGCCCCCGCGCCCCCCGCGTCCCGGAGCAGCCGAGCCGCGGAGTCCGATCGCCCGGCGCGGAGCGCGGAGCCGGCGGGCGGGGCGAACAAAGCGGCGGCGGCGCAGGCGGCCCAGGCGCGGGACACGCGGAGCGAGCGACCCGCGGGCCTTTGTCTCGGGCGGGGCAGGAGCGGCGGCCACCGCGGGGCGCCCGGAGCGCAGAATGCGGCGCCTGGTGGGGCGGATCGCGGAGCGCTGCGGCGGCGGGCGGCGTGGAGCCCGGCCTGGGGCCCGAGCGGACTTGTGTGTGTGAAGGGGGATCCCACGCGCTGCCGGGTGCCCGCACGTGGGTGGGAGCAGCGTCCCGCGAGGAACCCGAGGAGGAGGAGGAGGAGAAGGAGGAGGAAGAAGAGGAAGAGGAGGGACGCGCGGCGGCGCTGCGGGGACCCGGGGCCGCCCGCGCGAAGCCCCGCCCCGGCCGCCGAGCCCCGTGCGGGCGGGCGGGATGCCCCGCGGCCGCCGCACTTTGGCCCGAGCGCTGCCCTGAGCGAGCCGGCCCAGCGGCCTCAGCGAGCCGCAGGCGCCCGGGCGCCATGGAGCAGTGGCGGCAATGCGGCCGCTGGCTGATCGACTGCAAGGTCCTGCCGCCCAACCACCGGGTGGTGTGGCCCTCGGCCGTGGTCTTCGACCTGGCGCAGGCGCTGCGCGACGGCGTCCTCCTGTGCCAGCTACTGCACAACCTCTCCCCCGGCTCCATCGACCTCAAGGACATCAACTTCCGGCCGCAGATGTCCCAGGTGAGGGTCTGGACGCGGCGGGAGGGGCTCTGGGCTCCGGTGAGGCGCACAACCGAACGCCGAGGTCGCGGCTATGGGAGGCCGGGCACATTGGTCGGGGCGCTGGGCTGGGGACGTCGGTGGGCGGCGGGAGGGCTGGTGAAGAGGGGGCGCGTCCCCGGCCTTCAAGCCGGCTTCGAGCGACGACCCCCCGAGGCACGAAGTTGGCCAAAGTCCCCCCAACCCTGGGGCGCGTCTCCGCCGCGGGCGGATACTGCTCCCCCGCTGAGCCGGTTTCCCTCTCCGCTTCCCAGGCTGGAGGGAATCTCCAGTCCCGTGGGGCGCCAAGCACTGCCGCCCCGCTCTGGGGCCTGGGTACTCCGGCCCTGCGAGTGTCCCTGCCGCCCTCGGGGAGGCTGCGGCACCGGTGGCTGCGCCTGGGCTGCGGTTTGGGCTTCGCGCTTGGAGCCGGTGCCAGTGGAAGGCGAGCGGGGAGCTCGCGGTACGCGGCGGGGCGGGGGCCCTCCAGACGAACCCAGCCGGTGGACTGGGCGCCGCCCCCTAGGCCTCCTCCAAGACCTGAGCCGGGAGCGAGCCTCTGGGGCCCTCAATGCAGCTGCTGAGCCCACATCATTTCTTCACCATCTCCGCTTGGGCCCTCAAGTGTGGCCTTTGTCGCTGCGGAGGCACCCGTGTGGCTGCAGGGCTGGGCAGAAAAATGTCCGCTCCGATGGTCCTAGCAGCTTTTCTTGCCCCCTTAAAGGGAACTTGGCTGAGAGTTAAGCAGAATCGTGGATCCCCTACCCAAGAGGGCTTTGAAGGGATCCTGGGAGGCAACGTGGACCTAATGGGTGGCCTGCGTCCAGCCAGGACTGCCCAGGCGTGACCTACTGGCCAGCCCAGCAGCCCCTGTCCCAGCTGGCTGGGCAAGTCCGTGGGCAGTGGCCATTCACCAGGGTACTTGGGGAAATGCAGTGTCTGGGAGGGAGGGTGCAGTGAGTCACTCGTGGTAACATTCCAGCCGGCTGCGGCCTCTGCCCTTTGGCAGTGACTGCCTTTCTGAGAAGATGGGGCCCCTTTCCAGGGTGAATGGCAAAGGAGTGGGAAGGGTGGGGGTCCACCCTGCCTCTAGTGATGATACCCAGGGACTGAGGCCCACAGCCCAGAGAGGGAGCCCTCAGCACTTCCCCAGCAGCTGGTGCCAGGCACTGCACCCTCTCAATGACCATGTGTCCAAGATGGGGGCCCCAGGTGGTACCCAGAGTACTTTCACAGGTTCTGTACTCTACTCTGCCTTTACCCCCTTGGGAGCTGGGGAGTACTTACCCCATTTTATGGTTGGAGAAACAGAGGAAGAGTTGCTGCCCTCAAAGAGCTGGGCCTTGACCTGGTGCTGGCCTTTGACTGAGCTGTCCATGCTGGCTGCTCTGGGTTGTTAATGCTGACTGGCAGGGAGGCTCAGGCCGCCAGGGACACCCGCTGCGTGGCTCAGCTCAGTGGAGGCTGGTGGAGCTCTGCCTGGCCAGGCAGGGCCTGGGTTCTCCCTCCCAGCTGTGGTTTGGGCAGGGTGGGAGGAGGAGGGGGCAGTGGTGAGGCAGGCAGCAGGCGCAGCCCCTGTGCTGGAAGTTCAAGTCAGACTTCCTGGGGTCCCAAGGGTCATCAGCTCGGCAACACTATGGACCCCAAGGGTCCTTTTGAGCCCCCTTGCCCTTGCCCTGGTAGAGCGGTGTTAAGAGGTTCTGGGTGGTTAGAGAATCAGATGAGTGTATCTCCACGTGGCCATGTGCTCTGATTGATTTGTGGTACTGTCACCTCCCAGGAAAATGATCACCTTCAGGACCTCAGTTTCCCTAATGAATATAGTCATAGTAGCCACCTCCTAGCCTTGACATGAGGATTGGGGGGGGGAGGTGCAGAGGGTCCTTAACACTTGTTCAGTAAGTGCTAGCAACATTAGGCAGCATCTGGACTCTGCACTGTCCTTTGTGGCCCAGCCTGTCCTCTTGTCCTCTGCGTGTCTTCTCCTCACTGGTCACACTGGTCTTTGCATGTCTGTCGCTGCAGGTGCTCTAACCTGCATGCTGTGGGATTGGAGTTGACCAGATGGCCCCATCTGTATACTCATCAATAAAGAAACGCTGTTTTTTTTTTTAAGCCATGGGCACCTGTGCTTGTGGATAGGGACTTCATGCTCTCTGGTTGGTTGCTCTTTGCTGTCTGGCAAACATTTCTTGTGGGGAGGGGGGACAGAAGGTGTTGTCTCTCTCTGCAGTGATTGAATCACAAGAAAAATGACAGCTGCCCTTTCTTACCCATGCTGCCCTGGACCAGGCAGGATGCTGGAGGGTCGGTCACCCTGACTCAGATGAGGCAGTTGGAGGTCAGAGAGTTGGAGTGACTAGCCTCAGATCACTCAGATAGTGAGTGGCAGAACTAACACGTGAAGTCAGGTCCCCCTCCCAGGACTGTTTAAATAAACTGTGACGTCACAGGACCTCCCGCCTGTCCTGCCGTTGCTGAGGTTCTGGGGACGTTCCTGGCCTCATGGGTGTCTGTTTTCAGGAGTGGGTAGGGTAGGAGTGCCTGTGTTACACTGGGCATCTGGGTACTCTGCCAGGGAGTCAGCAGGGACCCTCTGTAGGGCAAATGCCTGCCATGGTGTGCCAGGACCTGTCCAGCTCAAAGTCTGTTGTGCGGCTGTCTCCTAGAGTGCCACGTGGCTTCTGGGGTGACATCCTGTGGTGAGAGGATCTGGAGTTCCCCTCTCACTGAGTTACCTTAGCCGGGTGACGGGCCCCAGAGAAGCCCGAGAGCAGCGTGCATCTATTGAGCATATGCTGCGTAGAGAGCCAGGTCTGGGAGATGGTCACAGAGAATCCCCGCTGCCCACTTAACGGTGCCCTCCTTGTGTGGGCAGGATGCTCTCCACATCATCCAAAATGCCTGGAAGCCCCCCTGGGTTTAATTAAACTAATTAGCTAAGGCCACAATCTGCTGATCCTACGAGGGCACAGCACTTCTGCAGCAGCTGTGGCTGTGAGGTCTGCAGGGTGCTGGGTCAGCAGGCAGCCGTGCCTTTGGAAGGCCACCCACCCGGCTCTGTCATGCCCACATCACGGTCCAGGCCTCCTCCCCACTGAACATCGGTGGCTTGTCTGTCTGCAGGAACACGGCAGAGAGAAGGCTCGGGAGTGGGCCCCCAGGGCTTGTCACCACCTGCACCTCACTCTGCCCCTGGCCTCTCTCCTCACCATGCATTTTGTGTCCCCATCCCCATGGCTTTTCAGCTGGTGCCCATCACATGCTGTGTCCTTGCCAAAAGACCTCCTTCCTTGCAGCCCGGTTCTTCTCGTGGGAGCTGGTTTGGGCCCCCTCCTCCAGGAAGCCCCCCGATTTCTCTCTTGCCTGGGCCACGCCAGCCTTGGTCTGGGCTCCCAGTGTTTGTAGTGTGGGTCTCAAGTTTGCACTGCCACACTCTGTTTTATCATAGGCACCACTTCCTGCCTCCTCTCCCTAATTTGGACAGTGGGTACATGGAGAGCATGAAGGTGCTGCCATCTGTGTCCTCCAGGCTTGAGCCCATCCAGGCATGGCCCCCTTGCAGAGGGACAGGGTATCATCCCTCTGTTCCTTCATTTGGAGAATAAGTCCCAAGCCCCTGCCCCATGCGAGGGTGGGAGGGCAGCAGGCTGGGCTGTCCCTGCTGCCGTGAAGTCCAGGATGAGATGCCCTGGACTGGAAGAACCCTCATGTGGTACCCGGCGCGTTCAGGAGTGCAACCAGGATGGCCCTGTTGGAGGTCGAGGTTCAAGAGCCTGGGTCTCAGGGCAGAGAGGGGAAGGCTGATTCCAAGGGAACGAGGAAGCCTTTTATTTGGTTCCATTTTGAAAGTAGCTCAGATTTTTGGCGAGCTATGAGTGTAGTACAAATAACTTTCTCTTGACGCGTTTGTGGGTGAAATTGGTGACTGGGTGCTCTGCACCCTGAGCATTTAGTGTGTTTCCTACAAACAAGGGCATTCTCCTAACCGCAGCACTGCCGTCTAAATCCGGAAGAGGCAGCTCTAGGTAATCCGTTCAAGTTCCCAGTTGTCCTGGTAAGTGCCCTTCACAGCCAGGTGCCCTGGGGGGTCCCCACTCCCCCTGAGTCTCTCAGCCTGCGATGCCTTTCCTCGATTTTCATGACCTTGACTGGGAAGGTCACAGCCTCCTTTGATGGTAGCTTGTCCCTCCTTTGGGTTGTCTGATGCCTCCTCATGATTAAATTTGGGTGGTGGGTCTGTAGGGACACAGATGCTGTGTCCCTCTCCTTGGGTCCCATCAGGGGCACAGGTTTAGGTTTGAAGGCGGCTTGTCAGAGTTTCCCACCCTCGTTACCCTCCCATGGTGGCTAATGCTTATTCAAGGAGATACCGTCCCTGTCCCCGTCCCCCTCCTCCTCTGCCTCCTGCCCCTGCCCCCCTCTCTTTTTCTCTGCTTTCGCTTTCCCCCTGGTTTGGACCACTTCCTGTTTTACACCATGCCTTATGATCTGTCACTGTCATTATCCATGCTGGCGCTCGTGTCGTCGCGGGGTGAGTGGTGGGACCTGCCCCGGCTGGCTCCTGTCTATCTTTTGGCACTCTCCCAATCCGCCTCTGAGCGTCTGCTTCCAGGCCCAGGGTGCTCCAGGCCGGCTTCTGTTGTCCTTTGTCCCTTCTACCTGAGCTCTGGCTCCCTGGTGCTGCCGTGGGGGGTCAGGAGCCAGGCTCCAGGGCAGTGTGCTTAGTGCTGAGGGTGCCCCTGCTTCCTGCCTCCACCTGGGAGTTGGTGAGTGAGTGTGTGTGTGCGTGTCTGTGTACACAGGGGTGTCCACATACCACATGCCTGTCCAAATTAGTGCTGCCAAATAGAAACACAATGTCAGCTTTAAAAGTAAGAAACTTGAAACACTAATTTTAACAATGTATTTTATTTAACTTATACAGTCTCAACAGATTGACCCTGAGGGGTGCACATCAGATCCTTGGAGTGCACAGATTTTACGCATCTGTGCTTTACCCATAAAAAGAGTATCTCCATCACGAGACCTGTGAACAGCACATTCCTTGAATTAAAATTTCCTGCAAGGGTGTGATTGGGAAGGATGTCTGAAAAGGCTCCTCGGGGGCAGAAATGCAGACAAGGTCAACAAACCCTGATTTCCCATGTTAGCCATTCTGCCCGGCCAGGGTGGGCAGCGCCTTGGGGCAGTGGAGGGGCAGGTGCTGGCTGCATGGAGCAGGTCCCAAGGCCTGGGTTTGAGTCTGCCGGGGACACCAGTGAGCAGTGTGTGCAGGGCGCAGGGGGAGGCACAGTCTGGCATCGGCACCAGCGAGGTGTTTGTGTGATGTGTGTTGATTGAAGAAACTGGCTTGGCGTGTGTGGGGGTGAAAGAGCTGTGTGCGTGGAGAGGCCACCGTGAGCAGCCCTGTCCCTGCTGTGGGCCTGGAGTGTGGGGCCTCGGAGAACCAGGGCCGGGGCTCTCCAGCTGTGTGCAGGGTGGGCACAGTGCGAGAACCCCCACTCTCTTGGGACCTGACAAGGGTGGATGTCCCCCACCCGGGCTTCAGTGGAGCCCTTTGCTGCCATGAGGCTTAGGTGGCGGAGGGTGACCCTTTGGGAGGAAGTCCTCCTCAGCCTTTGGGAAGCACTGGTCCCTGGCTGGGCAGTCTGCAACGTGTTACCTTCCTTTGAGGATGCTTGTGGGGACACTTGTGCCTTGTCCGTTCCTCCTGTCCCTGTATTCAGGCCATGTCTGTGGGTTGTGGCTTCCCGTCTGAGAATGGACGTCCAGCTCGGGGCAGTGCTGGTGGGCAGGTGGGCTGGTGCAGCGGGGGTCCTGGCTTTAGGTAGATGCCTGGGCCCCTGCTCCCTTCCTCCTAGTGGTCAGACCCGCCTCTTCTGCCTCCCTGTCCATCCATCTGTCTCTCCAGCAGCAGGGCAGCGGCGTTTCCTGTGTAGAGCCAGCTGGGAGGGCTGGGGTCTCTGTGGCAGCCCAGCCCTGCCTTGCAGCATGCTGGACGGCGCTGGGCTCCGGTGAGATGCGTGTGTGGAGGGCCTTCTGAGTTTCATGGCTGTTTCCCGAGTCACAGGATTCCTTTGGCTTTTCCCCTCCAACTATTTAAAAATCTGAGGCTCTTCCTTGGCCTACAGGGCGACAGAGCCAGGGGGTAGGCTTACGGCACAGGCAATGGTCCACCTCTGCACAGCTGGGCATCCGCCTGGGCCGCTGCGCCTGGCCTGGGCCACCCCACCCTTGCTGCTGGGCCACTCTGTGTTCAGCCGCAGAGTCTGGCTCCAACCCCTGCTGTCCCTCCCCACCTGAGGCATTCCTTGGCCCTATGATGGGTGCCCGGCCTCTGTCCCTCCAGGCACCCAGGGCTCCAGCTTCAGGGTGCCACCAGGGGCTCCAGGCCTGCGACTCGGGGCCTTTGGCCCTGCTGCTCTTCCTCCGGCTGTGCCCTTTCTTTCTCTCTGCCCGGCCCTGCCTCTGCCCAGCAGCCTGCCCTGGGAGTGCTCCTGCTCCCGCCAGCTCAGGACCTGAGGGGGCGCTGCTCCTCGGGGATCTCCCCTTCCCTGCTCCTCACCCAGGTTGTGGCGACCTCCGTGTGCCATGCAAGCCCTGGCATGGGCCTGTCAAGCAGGAGGAGCCGCACTCAGGCCAGGCTGTGTGCCAAGCGCTGCCTCCGACCTCGCCCCAGCAGTGAGGGCCGGGCTTTGTCCACATCCCCTGACCAGGTGGCTGCCCCCAAGCAGGTCCTCCACTTAGCAGTGTGGCCGTGACAGGTCTCTTCAGCTTGGCCTCCTTACCTCAGAGGATGGCAGTGGCCGTCCCAAAGCCTGTCCTATCGGGTTTGGTGAGAAAGACCTGGTGTATGCCTCCTAGAAGGCCTGGTGGGTCCCAGGACGCGGTGCCCTGCTCTGGGCCTGGAGGCAAGGCTGGCGCGTAGGGCCCTGGCTGGTCGTGTGCACCTCCCCTGGCATTCAGGACCCAGGCCTAGCGGGCAGCGGTGGGGTGGCTGGGGCTGCCGTCCTGCTTCCCTTCTGCTGGCTGCCCACCTGCACCACGGACCCTTGGCACACCTCCTGGCGCACACGGAGGGCTCCCTCAGGGGCTGGCGTCGGAGCTGTCTCTGTCTGCAGGAGACCCTCCTGGACCCACGCCCCAGGGGAGCCAGAGCACCTGACAATTAAGCCCCGCATGGCTGAGGGGGGCTGTTAGCAATTCACCCGGGCCCCGGGTAGACAGCACGCGCTGGCCAGTTGGGACGCCTGCTGCCCGCTCTCTGCTGCTCCCTGGCAAGGGGTCCAGCTGGGCAGGCAAGAGATGTCTGTGTGGTCCAGGGCTGTGCTGCCCTGGGATTCCTGGAACGGGGTGGTGTGGAGGCTTCCTGGAGGAGGGGGCACTTGGGATAAAGGTGGAGACAGTGGCCATTCGGCTGAGAGGTTCCATTGGGCAGCGGCCAACAGCCCCCAGACCACTGCTGCCAGGGTGTGGTGTTAGGAGGTCTGTGTCCCAGTGGCAGTGGCAGTGGCAGTGGCCGTGACACAGGGTCTGGAGCCAGCTGCGTGGTGTGCTGTCCCTGCCTGGCCGGGATGGCGTTGCCCTGGCTGGGACTTGGAGGGTGGCTTGACAGGACGCTCCATGGATGGCAGTTGTGTCGCAGGGCCAGCTGGACAGCGGGTAGTGGGGAGTGACTGTCCTCTGGTATTGGGATGGGGCAGTGCCCCAGGCTTCCTGGGAGGACATGTGGGTTGCTGGGCGCAGCCTGGCCCCGGGGTGCTCAGGGCTGGGAGAACCTCCCTGGTCCTTTCTGACAGGGCAGCCCTGCCCTTGGTGGGAAGCCCTGCCAGGACCAGGCTGTGCAGCTTGCAGTTCCTGGCTGGGGAGGGAGAGGAGCGGGAGACCATGGCTGCATGGCCTGGGGCCAGGCCTTCTCGCCCTGCTGTGTGGCCTCTCCCTATGGAGTGGCCTCTTGCCCTGCCTCCTGCCCTGCCGTGTGGCCTCACCCTGGGGCTCTGTGCCTCCCTCTACCAGCAGACTAGGCCCTTGGCATTGTTCTCGAGCTGGTGGGGGGCTTGGGGGACAGAGCCCTGCGCCTGAGTCCAGAGAGGGCCCCAGGGCCTTCAGGCTCTGCCCCTCTCCTTCACGGCCTCCTGGCCTGTCCCCTCAGCTGCTGCCAGGTAGCTGGAGGGGGCTCCCTCTGTCATTTCCTTAGCACCTGCCATTGGGCGCCAGGCCACAGAGAGGGGTACCGTCTGTGCTGCTGGCTTTCTGCAGGGAGGTGGGAGGGAGGGTGAACAAAGCCCTCAAGCTGTACTTGGTGTCATTCCAGCCACTCGGGAGGCTGAGGCAGGAGGATCACACGTTCAGGCCAGCCTGGGTAATGTAGCAAGACCCTGACTCAAAACAAACAAACAAACAAAACCAAAACCCTTTTTTTTAAAGGACTGGGGATGTGGCTCAGAGGCAGAGTGCTCCTGGATTCAATCTCCAGTTTAAAAAAAGAAAACAAAACCCAGCCCAGGGCAGGAGGCTGTGGGTCTGGTTCTGTGAGGCTGGCAGGCGGGCTTCCTGGCGAGAGAGAGGTGGTCCCTCGGCCTCCTCGGGGCTTCCTGCACCTGTGCTCGGGAGAGTGCTTTTCAGCTCAGCAGTGGAAACAGGCACCCTACTGGGGGGGGGGCGGCCGGAGGGTGGGTCCTGGGCCTGGCTCCTGTGTGGCTGTTGGGAGGCCGTGGCCCTGCCTTTGGTCTCTGCAAAGGAAGTCCCCTGCGCTCGCTGGGCCGCCTTCCTGTCATCAACATCCTCTGCCGAGTTCCGATGGCTGCGCTACATCCGCTCCAGCCCCGGGCCTTGGGACCTCCAGTTGCCCACGGTGACGGAGCCATGTTTGTGTAGACCCCTGGGACCCCCTGTCCACCTGGCCTGGCCCCTTGCCGTTAGGCAGGGGTGGTGACAGCAGGTGCCTGATGGTGACGGCATGGCCCTTCCCAGGCCTGGGTTCTGACCCCGCCTCCCTGCCTCCTGGCTGCTCTGAGTGGCATCTCCAGGCCCCGCCTCCTTGTCGTGGGAGGGGCTTCCCCAGAGCCACCTCTTGGGGTCTGTTGGGGAGTGGTTGAAGGGGCCGGGGGTCTCATGGCTCTGGACTCAGCCCTGTGCTGGCCTGGGTCCAGGCTGAGGGCACAGCCAGGTGGAGCCCATGCTCTGCCGCTGTGAGTGGGGTCTTCTGAAGCCGCGTGTCCTGTGCGTGTCCTGTAGCTGCTGGGCTGTCTTTGGCTTCCGAATCCAAAACGTAAACAAGAACAACAAATAGGCTGCGGTGGAGACGGACGGGTTGTGCGAGGCGCCGGTCCGGTTCCCGAGCCTGCCAGCTGCGGGATTCACAAGAACAGACGTCGCCGGCAACGCGGTGCTTGTGTTTTGTGGGGTCACTTGTGGGTCCTTGTAGTCTGTGTCAGGGTTCCAACAGTGACCTCGGCAGGCCCCGCCCTCCGGCCACATCCCAGATGCTGCCACCGGAGCTCCCGCTGGCCCCGGCTCCTCGGCTTCGCTCTTTTGGTTTGAGGCAGTGCCTTAGCCTGGGGCCTTCCTGGGGCCTTTCTGGGACTTGAAGCCTGTCCCCAAGTCCCACAGCCCCTGAGCCCCATGCCCCTTGCCATCTGCATTGGGTTGGGAGGGGTCTTTCTTCTGCTGTCAGAGGGCTTCTCCGAATGCCAACTTGCCTCCGTGAGGGTCACCTCTGCCCTGTTGGTCCTTCCTGCTGGAGCATGGGCAGTGGCAGGAGGGTGTGCTCTGCGGACCGGGTGCTGGGTGCCTGGCCAGGACCGTCCCTGTGTGGGTGGGCCTCTTGGTCTCTGCTCTGCTTACCCCCAGAGCCAGGTGCCTTGATGTCCCTCTTCTGCATGTGGCCATTTCCCAGCGCTGTTCGTTTGTCACACTGTCTCAGGGCAAGGTGCAGCTAGGGGCAGCCGAGGAGGGGCCATTAGGCCGGAGCGGAGTGCAGTCTGGACCCGGCCACAGCCTTTCTGATTTCGGTGGCCTTGCCCTCCATTGTGCCTGCTCCCTGGGGGTAGCGCCTATTTCTTTTTTCTCTCTTGTTCCCAGAGGACCCTTTTTGGGCTCTGGAAGTGACAGTGGACACATGAGGAGTGTTGGGCCCCCATCTTTAAATCGATGCACAGGGCGACTGGCCAGGGCCTGTTGCCGCCTGGAGCAGCTTGGCAAGTCGTCTGGATGCGTGTCTCAGGCCGGTTCTGGCCCCCCAGCTCGTGACACCTGCGTCCCGAGACTCCTTCACCTGCCGCCTACTCTTGGTCCCCCAAGTGGGCCCTCATGCCCCCTCTCCCCACCCCATTACCTGGCTGCACTGTGGGCTGCCTTGCCCATAGATGACGGGTCGTGTCTACACTGACCCTGAGCAGCTGCTGCATGCTGATCAGTCAGGCTCTGGTCGGCCTGAGGAACCTCTCAGTTCTGTTTTTATTCCAGAGCTCAAAGGAAGCAGGCCCGAGGCTGGCCTCCCGGAAGAGCCGCCTGGAGATGGGGTGCGCTGGGATTCCCTGCTCCCCAGCCTTGGCTGGCCACCCCGTCACTCTCCCTGGGCCTCTGTCCCAGCAGGGAGGCTGGACTCCTGTCCCTCATGGCTGCAGACCTCAGGTGCTGTGCTCAGGGCTCGGCCGTAGCCGGCTTGGCTGGTGACGACTGTGGGCCTTGAGCTTGGCCATCATTGTGGGTTCTGTCCACAGCAGAGGCCAGGCTGGGTGTGAGGCTGCAGGCCAGGTCGGGTGGACCTTGGTGGAAACTCCTGACTCCAGAGGTGGGGCTGTTGAAGGTTGGTGTGGGTGGAAAAGAGGGTGTGTCTTCCTGAGGTTCAGGGGCAGAGCCCCGGGCGCCTGGCCTGGGAGCGCAGTGACCGTGAGTCCTTGTTTCATGGTGCTGAGGAGGGGACCTAGGGCCCCATGCATGTGGGGCAAGTGCCACATGCGAGCTGCAGCCCGTGGTGAACCTGTGGCCAGTGGGAGAGAAGGGGGGGAAGAGCTGTCATTTCTGAGCCCCGCTCTGGAGTCTGTGGTGGACGTTGGCCCTGGGGGGTGTCACCCAGCCTCTCCAAGCCTCGGTTTGCCTGTGACACGCCAGCACCCTCCTGCTGTCCTGCCCGACATGCGGTGTGTGTGTACAGCCCCCTGAAGGAGCCAGTGACACCAGACTCTGCCTCTGCTGTGACAATTGTCCTTGTGCCCTGACCAGAACGGCACTGTGTGTCCAGCAGGTGTCCAGGGGAGGTGGAAGCCTGGAGAGGGGCTTGCAGTCCAGGGGGCAGAGGGTCGCAGCTCCGGCAGGAGAGGAAGGGTGGGCTGCTGCGGGCAGCTGTCTCTGCCTCTGAGCACCTCTGCCACGTCAGCAGAGGCTTCCCCTGTCCCCCCACGTCCTGGCATCTCTGCCTGCTTCCTGGAGTGGGAATGGTCTGTGCTTGCCCAGGGGCCAGAGGGGACAGAGCTCGTTTCTGGGCACCGTGGTCCTGGGAGTGGGTGTGGGGTTCTCGGCCTGGTTTGCCCACTCAGTGTTTCCTGAGCCCTGCTCCTTCCAGCTGCTGCTCAGGGCCCAGGTGGACACTGCCAGGCGATGACCAAGGGTGCAGGAGGAGGCTGTCCCATTGGTGGGCAGGGCAGGGCAGGGCCGGGCAGGGCAGGGGCTTCCTGGAGTGGGGTGACGCAGGAGAGACCTGCCCGTGCCCCTGCCTCTGGCCCTGGAGAGGGCTCCGGTCTCCCTGTTGTGGCACCTGGCGTGTCTGCGCCCTGGCTTCCTTCCCGTCTGTGCAATGGGGCTGCGGGGACTCTCGGGGCAGCAGCCCTCGGGTGGCCTCTGGGCCGGCCTCCTCCAGGGTCAGGACTGAGCCCAGCTGGTGTGGGCTGCATGGTGGCAGGACACCTGTCAGTCTTGTGTGGGTGTGGTACGTCCATGGACCCCAGGCTGTTCTTCACTGCTGTCCAGGTCCCCGTGCCACATGCTTCCCTGGTACTTGCTTGTGTCTTCCTCCTGTCCACCCTGTGGTCTGCCCTGTGGCCTTCCTCCTGTCCACCTTGTGGTCTTCCCTGTGGCCTTCCTCCTGTCCATCCTGTGGTCTGCCCTGTGGCCATCTTCCTGTCTACCCTGTGGTCTGCCCTTTGGTCTTCCTCCTATCCACCCTGTGGTCTGCCCTGTGGCTGTCCTCCTGTCCACCCTGTGGTCTGCCCTGTGGCTGTCCTCCTGTCCACCCTGTGGTCTACCCTATGGCCATCCTCCTGCCCTCCTTGTGGCGGGCTCCTCAGACCCCCTCTGGCACTGCTTGCTGCTGCTGACTCAGGCCTGTGCTGGGTCAGAGCTGCCCGGGGCCCGTAGCCTTCCCTTCTCTCTGCAGGAGTGAGGCTGGGGGTGGGCAGCCAGGAAACAGCTCCCCAGACCCTGCAAACCCCCCCCCCCCCCCGCCTTGACGTTGTGGCACCTGCAGGCGGCACCTGAGAGCCCTCACTGAGCTGGCAGCAGGAGAATGGGGGAGGCACCCTCTCTACCTTCTGGTCAGGCACAGCAGGCCCTGGCTGTGTGCTCCAGGCTGCCTCCATCCCTCGGCTGTAAATGGGGCGTCCTTTCTGCCTGAGGTCCTCCAGGGCAGCAGGAGGAAGGCTGGAGGCTGCTGGAGCCGCTGCCTGCCCACGTCTGGACGTGTGTGTAATGACTCCTGGGGGCAGCTGCCCTGCCCCACCCCGCCTTGCCCGCCCCGCCCAGACTCCTCCGTCCCTCTGTCTGTCTGTCTGTCTGGGTCTTGCTTGGTGCTTTGGTGACAAGTCCTTGTTCAGCTCCTCTGTGGGCGGGGCATGTTCCTGGCTCAGCTGGCAGGAGCCAGAGCCCTCTGGCTGTGGTCATCTCCGGGCACCAGCAGGTCAGGCACAGTCTGGTTTAACAATGACGTGGCTTTCTGTTTTTCTGCGTTAGCCAGTGGTGTGGTGCTGCTGCCCCCCAGCATTTTAGGTGGTGTTAGTGTGGAGGTCTCCCAGGAAGGTCTGCTGGAGGGGGCCCGCGCTCGTCCTTTAGGTGGTGGGTGCCGAGGGTCTGGGAGTGACCGCCGAGGCCAAGGCCGTCAATCTGGGCTGTGAGCCTCCCTTTTCAGGGGCGTGTGGCTATGCGCGCCCGTGTGGCACTCTGGCTGCTCCTAGCTTCACACCTGGCAGTGTCGTCTGGGTTGAGGGTGGTGGCTGCATGGGGGTATGGATGAGTCAGAGTGGACCCCAGGTCAGGAGATGGGGTCTCCTCTGCCTCCCCCCGTGCCCGCATCTCGCGGCACCCTGCTCCTGGGCACTTTGGGACTGTGTCTACTCCAGCTCTGGAGTTGCGCAGCCTGAGGGACTTCTGTCTGCAGGGTTCTGTCTGCCCTGTTGGACATGGTGGACGAGGAGCTGTCCCTTCGGTGGGGGAAAGGACTGGCCACCTCCTCACAGAGTCAGGGCCCAGGTGGAGCAGGAAGCCAGTGTGGGGAGGGTTGACAGCTGGGGACCCTGACTGGCTGAGCCCACATCCTGGACCAGCTCCTGTCCTCGTCCTGCCCTGCTCCTCCCACTGGGGCCTGGCTGTCCTGGGTGGCGTGGGAAGTGGCCAGTGGGCAGGAAGCCAGCATGTAACAGCCACGTCTCATCTCCCCAGTGCAGGGCGTCGGCGCTCAGCCCTTCTGATGCTCTGCTGTCTGGCGGCTGTGAGGTGCTGGCCTGCACCTGGGCTGAGCGCAGTGGGCAGGCGGGCAGCGGGTCCTGCCAGGACAGTTCCTCGTGCTGCATGGGCTCGGCCAAGAGTCCCCAGCCCTCTCTAGTCCTTGGGCCCAGGGAGTCACCTGCTGCACTGCCTGCTCTGGGCTGCTCCCAGGGCTGGCTCTGCGGTGCCCCATGGTCACGGTCGCTCAAAGGGGCCCCATGGTGGACGGGCCCTGCACAGGGCTCTTGCTGCCTCTCGACAGCACCTGGGAGGAGCAGTTACAATCGTTCCATTTAAAAGCTCTGGAAACTGAGGCCAGTGCACAAAGAGCCCATCTGCGTGCAGCAGTAGGAGGCGGTACGGGAGCCCGTGCCCAGCCTTGGCGTCCTCTCCCCAGGCGCCACGCTCCCGAGGTGCCGGGATCTGTACCCGTCTAAACACTGCCATCCATAATTCATGTGCTGGCAACCTCTCTCTTGTTTTCTTTACTCATGTGTGTAATAAAAATCTTTTTTTTTTTTCTTTCTTTCAAAAAAGGGAAGATAGAATGTCTGCCCACCACTCCTTCCTCATGCAAATCAGCCTTGGGAGGAATTGCCTGTCATCTCTTTGGGTGTATTTTGTGGTAATTTAGCTGCTTAAACGAAACATCTGTTAGCAGGCAAGGCCCGGGGAGAGCGGGTACATCAGCAGAGGGCAGGAGGCGGTGTGTTTGCTGTTCTTGAGGAGTGGCTCTGGGGAGCTCTGGCACCGGGGCCAGGGTGCAGGGACAGGATGGGTGGTGTGGGTGGCTGGAGCATTCACACCCGCCCCCCTGGGTCCCGGGGGACGGCCTGCTTCCTTGTTTGTGTCTGGGCCAGACCTGGGGTGGGTCTCCAGGTGTGGGGTACTTAGGGGTGGGCTGTGGCTGTGGCTTAGGGAGGAAGTGTCCCTTGTTGCTGCCACCCACCTGTGTTAAAGGGACCCTCAAACCTGGATGAGTCCGGTGCAGTTCCCAACCTCAGGGACAGAGGAATGGTGCCCTGTCTGGGTGGTGGGGTTCAGGGCCCTGGCCCCATGTGGATGTGGCAGTGTAGGGGGAGGGATGGGGTGCCATGGGGCAGGCGTGGTCTGCGGCTGCAGCCCCCCGTGCCGTGGGCGAGCGCAGGTTCCTGGGTTCCTGTCCCCCTCTTTGAGACGGGCTCTGTGAGTGAGTTGCGTTTTGGGGCCAGCTGTGGTTTCCGACCAGTGCCTTACCGTGTGGCATGATGGGCCCGGGTGGGCTCTTGGTGGACCAGAGTGCTGGGCTTTCTGTGCTGCTGGAATGGTGATGGGAATGATGGTCCCTCAGGGTGAGGTCGGGTGGTTCTGCAGGTTCCTTGGGTGGGCAGGCAGGGGGCCCAGGGCTGCAGGAGCCGGAGTCTTCGAGCCGGGGCTGTAGGCTCTCGGGGAGGGACTGTCAGGGAGGGACTGTCAGGGAGGGACTGTCTGGGAGGACGGGACCAGACCAGCCAGCAGCTTTGCCTTCAGGGCGCAGTTTATCCAGAGGCCCAAGGCAGGTGCTGACCTCTGTTCCTATAGGAGCCTTAGCCTGGGCTCTGGGGGAGGGTGGGGATTTGTCTCAGGTGACCATGTGGCCTTTGCCGATCCCCAAGCAGTCATGTCTGTTATTCTCCAGGGACTTCTCCTGTGGACAAAGTGGTTTTTCTTAAAAAGGGTGCTGCCTTCCATTGATTTTCGGGGCCTCCTTTATTGCTATTGATCCTGTAAAGCTTTAATCAGGAAACAGCCTCGCAGTGGCTTGTGGAGACCCGGCTGCTGTGCTGTCCACTGCTCACCCGGCTCGGCGCTCTCGTGGATCCTTGTGCCCTCGTGGTTTGGCCCAGGCCACTGTCCTGCTGTGTGCACCTGGGCGCGAGCCCAGGCTGAGGGGCGCAGGCAGCATCGTGGTCACTTGGGGGCGTGCAGAGCGAGGCGGCTGGCCCTGCAGCTGCCCGTCCTCTGTGGCTGACACATCAGGCTCTGAGTACAGCGGTCTGTGACAGGAGGTGGCACAGCTACCAGAGCAGAGGGACTGGGGGCAGCTGGCCCATGTGACTTGGTCCCAGGTGGTGTGGGTGCTGCCCTCTGGAGGGTGGTCTCAGTCTGTCCAGGCCCCTGGGCTGACCCCCAGTCGTGGGACTGGCCCTGTGTGCCCTATGGCTGCTCTGCTCCCCTTCAGGTCTTCGTGTGGGGGCTGCAGAGCTTTTGGAGCTACCTTTCTGAGCCCTTGGACTTGGGGGGGTGTTTAATGGCCTTTAAAAAACTGTATTTTTAAATAAAATATAGACCTTCAAAGTTACACGCCCCAGGTGTGTGTTTGTGTGTTCCTGCGTCCACACGCGTGCTTGTGGAAGGTCACTAGTGCCAGTGCCCCCCAGTTTCCCTGGCAGGCCTGGCCTCTCCGTCTTTCTGAGCACCTTATTTTGCGTTTTCTGAGACAATGTATTTTTCTCGTTCTGCCGTCGCTGACAGGTGGGTCTTGGCTGCGGGCTGCACCAACTTTTAGGGGCAGCGTTTCCCGTGATGTGTGACGTAGCGCCTCCCTTACCTCTCCCACACTCTGGTGTGATGCAGTGGGCACTTGCGCTCTTGTTTGTTTGTTTTTTAAAATATTTTTATTTGCCAATGGATCTTTTATTTGATTTACTTATTTGTTTATATGCGGTGCTGAGGGTTGAACCCAGGCCTCACACCTGCCACTGAGCCACAGCCCCAGTCCCTGCACTCTTGTTCCAGGTCAGGCTACTGAACGCCACCTGTGGGAGGGCCACGTCCTGCTGGCTGACCCTGGGTGTGGCTCTCAGCTCCCAGGCCCGCTGGAGATGGCCATTGGTGGCTGACTCCCTGCAGCCTGAGCTCTGGAGGGTTGGGCTGTGCCACCTTTGTCCACCCCAGGCAGCACCGGCCCTCCAGCTCCCTGGTCCTCCCTCCCTCTGTCCCTCAGCACAGCTGGAGGTATTTCCTGGGTCACCCTGGCAGCTGGCTGTGGAGGGCTCGGGTCCTTGCTGGGTTGCTGATCCTCTTGGGGGAGAATTCTTGGCAGATCTTTCTGGGCTCCCTCCGCCTCCTGTGGTGTTCTGACCAGGTGAACACGTGGGTGCAGTTCTAGCCTCAAGTCCCCCATCCCGGACCCTGGTCACCTCCTTCTCATGACAGTCAGGGTCGCTGCCTCGAGACGAGAGCACTGTGCACCTTTAAGTCTGAATTGCTAGAGAGAATCGGCCCAGGTCGGCCAGGGTGGATGAGAGGGCAGACCTCTATGAGGAAGCAAAAGTTCTCTGGAAGAATCAGGGGCCACCATGGCGCCGTGGAGAGGGAGGTGTCCAGGGCGTGGGGAAAGCCTGCCCAGCGCCTTTGAGGTGGGGAAGGTGCCTGTAGCCAGATGCAGCAGGAAGCGGAAACCAACCTGGTTGAACCAGGAGCTCTGGAAACCGGCCAGGGGCAGCTGGCTCCCCAGGGCTCCTGGCAAACCCGGCCTGTCTGCAGCCCCCAGAGGGCCACCGCACTACAGCCCGGTCTCAGTGCCCCGGCTCTGTGGTGCAGGGTCTGGTGGTCCAGGAAGTTGGAGGGGAGGCAGGCCAGGCACCTGGGGATGGATGGGCCACCCCTGGAGCGCAGGGAAGTGTGGAGGACCAAGCCCCCAGCTCCCTCTGCCTCTGTGGACAGGCCTTGGGTGGCGCTGGCCCCTTGTGCGTTCATCTCTCAGCTTGGTGGTACATCTGGAGGCCCTGTGCCCCGGTGCTAGCGAGGGTCACACGGAGGAGCTGGAGCTCAGAGTTGGGATGGCCCATCCAGCCCTCCACCCAAGGAAGCCATCCAGTGGGAATGGATGGCGTGTCCCCAGGGCCAAAGTGGGAAGGACAGTGCTGAGATTCAGGCATGGATCCTATTGGGTTGGGGAGTCTGGATGGGGGGCTTCTTGGTGGGTCTCAGGGGCACCTGGTGGTCTTGAGAGTGGCTCTGAGCACTCAGCTGTCCCTGGTCCTGGGTGCACTGACTGCGGTGCTCCACTCCAGGGGGCTTAGACCTGCTCCCCACAGCTCTGCCGCGGTCCTGACGCCCTGCCCTGCCAGTGTGGGTTAGAAACAGGAGATGAGCCCGACCCTGGCCCCAGCATCCTACAGGCGCCAGTGGTCTGCCTGGCTGCCTGGACCCCCAGCGGGTCACCCAGGCCTCGCCTTCTCTCCAGCCAGGCCTTGGGCTGTGTGAGGAGGGGGCCTGGCTGCTCCTGCCCCAGTGGGTGTGAGGGAGGGGCTGCCTTGGTCTTCAGGTCCCCAGAGGCCCGTGGGGAGGACTCCACCCTGCAGAGGCTGGTGATCTGGCTGCTAGGCCCAGAGGCTGGCTGTGAGAGCACCGCTGTATCCATCCTGCTGCCCGGGCCTCCTTGGCCACTGTGGACTCTCGGCCCTCTCTGTCCAGCTCCAGAGGCAGCAGGCACCCTGCTTGGCTTTGTGGACAAAGAGCCCTTCTTCCTGCGGGGCTTGCTGGGGAGCTGCAGCTGTCCTGGGACCCCATCTCTGGATCGGGACCCCTGTGCTCTTCAGAGGGCGGAGCGAAGTCTGGCTCTCGGGTTGGCACAACGTCAGGTCCCTTGTGAACCTCCCTGCTCGTGGCGCTCCCCAGCCAATCCCTGAGGGCAGGCGAGTGAGCTGCCTCCCGGGGAGGGGGGATAAGGCACTTCACTGCCCACTGTCCCCGCCAGAGGAGCCTGACTTCCTGGCTTGAGAAATAACGGGCAGTGCCTGTTGTTTTCCAGGGCTTGGGATCGAACCCAGGCCTCCTGCTCGCCAGGCCAGCTCTGCTGAGCCATGCCCCGTCCTGCGGGGGGGGGGGGGGGGGGCTGTGGGGCGGAGCCAGGCCTTGGGGGCGGAGCTCTGTGGATCCTGGTTTGCAGCACCTCCTGTGCATGGGTCCTCTGTTGGGGGTCCTGGGAGGCCCTCAGGGTGATCCCTTAGGGTGTGGGCTCCAGCGGGCTTTTACACACCACTACCTGAGTGGCTCCCCAGTTGCCTTGGCCTCTGTTCACAGGGGTTGGGAGGCCTTGCCAGGGACCAGGGAATGGACGGCTGGTAGCAAGCGTTCACTCTTGTAGTTGGAAATGGGACGGCAGAGTGACTCAGTTCCCGCAGGCCAGGATTCTGGGTTCGGCATGGGCCTAGAGGGCTCTGTGCACTGGGCAGTGCCAGGGGGCTCAGAGTCTCAGGGCCCACAGGGGTTTGGCATCATGGGCTACTGCACTGTGGACCCCCACCCTGGCTCCTAGGCTGCTGGTGCCAGGTCCTCTTCCCTAGAGTGGAGCAGCAGGCGCAGCCTCTGGTGGGCATGGCACTGGTGCTGCCTACCAGTGAGGCCCAGAGGCTGGGGCCGGTGTTTCTCGGCCTCTCTGTCTGGTGGCCAGTGCCTGCAGTCAAGGTGGCTTGAACAACCAGATGGTTCTGTCCCAGTCCTGGAGACCAGGAGTCCAGAGCCGAGGTGTGGGCCGGCGCGGTCCCTCCACAGGCTCAGGGGGGCCCTTCTTGCCGCTGCTCCAGGGGCTTCTGGGCTTGTGGTCACATCTCTCCAGCCCTGACCGCGGTGGCCTCTCATTGTGTCCTTCTCTTCCGTCTCTTAAGATGACCCTGGTCACTGGGTCAGATTCTGCCTAACTGCAGTGACCTCATCTTGAGATCCTGACCACAGTTACACCTGCAAAGACGCTGCCCAAGCAGGCTCCAGGGACTGGTGGGTGGACATCTTCCTTGTGTGGTGGGAGTGGTGTGCAGGTCACCCCTCCGTGGCTCCCTCTTTCTTTCGGAGTCTGGTGCTTCCGAGCTGTGGTTCAGGGGCTGTGGCTCGGGGGCTGTGGCTTGGGGACTGTGGGCTTCAGGGCCTGCCTTGGAGTACTTGGTGGGGAGGCGGGAGAGCTGAGGGAGAAAGGTGGTGGCTGGGGAGGGGCTGTGAGAGGAGGCCCTTGGGGTGCCCCACGGCCCAGGAGGTGGAGAGGGGAGGAGGAAGCCTGGATAGGAGCCAGGAGGGCTGGCTGGGGTGCCAGCTGTGGAGTCACACTCCCCATGCGCTGCTCTGGTGACGAGGCTTGGTCTGAAGTCCCCCGTCCAGCCCGGTCGGTGGGGGCCTGTCCTGGTGGCTGCAGCTGGCGCTGTGCTCTGTCTCGCCCCTCTGCATTGCTCGGCTGCCCTCTCACTTCCCTTGGCCACCTGCCCCTCCAGCTGAAAATAACTCCTGGGGCCAGCCGGGCAGGGCGGGGCAGGACTGCCTTGAGGGCTCAGCCGCGGAGCCTGGGGGTAGCCCCCTTCCCACGGCTGGTAGATGGCGCATTTCTTCTTGGTGCCTGGCACAAAGTAGGACTTGGCAAAGTTTGGTGGACGAAGGACTCAAGGACGAATGGGTGAAGGCAGGTGACGATGGGCTTGTGCTCCAAGGTCCACGTTGGCTCAGCCCTTTCCACTGGTGGAACCAGAGACCCTTGGACAGGGATGGTCATGTCATGTGGCAGGGAAGGGTGTCCTGGCCGAGGGGGGCACAGCCAAGGCCCCTCTGAGCCGGTTGTGATATTTGGTGTTCAGGGGGACACAGGCTCCTTCCTTTCTTGGCCACAGGGATGACTTCCCCAGGGCCCCCTGTCCCCACCCCTCAGTGGGGAGCCACACACCTGGAGCCCCCTACAACAGAGGTGGGGCCTTTGCAAGCTGGAGCCAGCCCAGGTGTCCGTCAGCAGATGAAGGGGACAGGAAACGTGGCGTGTGTACACACTGGAGCTCGACTCAGCCGAAAAGAGAAACGAAACTGTGTCCTTGGCAGGAAAATGGATGCAGTCAGAGATCATCATGTTAGGGGAAGTCAGTCAGAGCCAGAGGGTCAGGGTCAGATGTGTTCACTCACGTGGAAGATAGGAAGAAGAAGATGGGGGGGTCTCGTGAAAGATCAGAGAGAGACCCCTAGAGGAGAGGACCAAGGGGTGGCATGTGGGGAGGGAGGGGGAAGGGCTGGGGAGTGACATTGGCCAGATTGTATTGTTACCCTGTGCATTTGTGTGTGCGTGTGTGTGTGTGTGTGTGTGAACATGCAACAACAGATCCCACCAACGACTGTGACGCACCAATACAGAGTGTGGGGGCAGGGTGGGACCGCTGGCCCCACTGTGGGAATTGCTTTGAAGGAAAAGCCCCTCAATCTCGGGGCAAGCCTGTCGTGGCCGCACCAAAGAGAGGCGCAGAAGCTGTGGGAACAGCCGGGATGCCCAGTGGGTGGGGTTGGGGGAGGGTGGGAGGGGAAATGCTTGGCCCAGCCAGGGGTCTTCCCCATCCCTGGGGTGAGCTGGGGACACCATGTCACTGAGGAAGTGCCAGCACCCAGGGTCTCCTGTCACTCCCGTGTGTCGTTCCCCACCATCCCCTTGGAGAAAGAGCAGTCAGCAGCTGGACAGAGCCCAGCCCCCGTGGCCAGTGGCGGTGCAGGGTGGGGCTCTGCAGGTCCCGAGGCCCACTTCCCTCCTCTTACTTTTTTTAAAATACTGTTTTTAGTTGTAGATGGACACGATACTTCTATTTTATTTTTGTGTGCTGCTGAGAATGGAACCCAGTGCCTCGTGTGCGAGGCAAGTGCTCTGCCACTGAGCCCCGGCCCCAGCCCCCTCTCCTTATTTTTATCAAACCAAACTCTCCAGGAGCCGCGTCCAGACCCTTCCTTCCCTGCCCACAGGAGGCAGGACCTGCCGTAAGCCAGCAAAGGTGTGCTCTTGAGTGCTGGTCTGGACCTTGGCCTTCCCACCTGGTAAGACGGGGTGACCGTCCTGGCCTAGGGTGCACAAGGAGGGACAGTCAAGTGAGAAGCGGTCGGCCGAGGCCCTGGCAGCCTGGGCAGGGGCCTCGCCTACTGCAGGGCTCAGGTGGGGCCCGGGGAAGGCGAGGCTGCAGGTGGGAGCCCCGCCCTCTGCAGTCTGCCCTCCTGATGACCCGCAGCTGCTGGGCCTGGGCAGGTGTTTGGCTTCCATCTGGAATAGCAGTCCAGGCCCAGCTTTCCTGCTGGGGGACAGCTGGGCGGTTGCCCTGCACTCCCCAGGGCTCCAGGCCCAGGGCTGCCCTCACCCTGGGCTCCTGCAGCTGCCCACATTCCTGACCCGCAGCCCAGCTGTTCGCTGGGCACCAGTGGCGCCCCCTCCCACCCCTGCTCCTTCCCTCTGAGGGCCTGGAACTGGTGCCACTGGACTTCATGGAGAGTGCAGCTTCGCTGCCGGCCTGTGTTCTGAATATCTGGAAGGTGAAGCCCAGAGACCCGCTGGGTGTCTGTGGCCACTGTCATACACTCAGGGGTCCTCTCCTCCTGGCCCCGGCTCCCAAGGCAGGTGTCTCTTAGAAGTTCAAGAAGTTCAAGGTCTGGGACCTACCCCTGGGGGAAGAAACCAAAACCCAAACCAGAGAAGAGATTCAGAACTGCATGAAGGCAGAGTTCCCCAGACCCACCCCCACTCCCTGCAGCGCCCGCACAAGTCCCCCACCAGGACCAGCTGGGCCCACCCAGCCCCGCCCATGAGGACAGCAGGGTTGCCACCTTCCTGTGGCTCTATGGAGGTAGCTCCTGGACAGATGGGTCTGGGCCTGAGACTTGTGGGCAGCTGGGGCTGTGGTCGGAGGCAGGGTTCCCAGGGAGGTTGGCTGGGAGGATCCAGGGTGAACCCAAATCTCTGACTGAAAGCTAGTGGGGCCTGCCCCACCCCCTCTCTGTCCCCCACCCCAATTCAGGGTGGAGCTGGACATCACAGCGTCCAGTGTGCAGCCCACATAGGCCGTTTTGACCTCCTGCCCAACTGGGGGTGTCTTGGGGGCTTGTTTCCCCAAAGAGACCTGGGGGGGGGCCTGGGTGAGGAGCTCGCCAGCTGAGGCCCTAGTGGCTGCCCGGGGTCTGGGGAGCCCTCCTAGTGAGGCCCTAGTGGCTGCCCGGGGTCTGGGGAACCTCCTGGTGAGGCCCTAGTGGCTGCCCGGGGTCTGGGGAGCCCTCCTGGTGAGGCCCTAGTGGCTGCCCAGGGTCTGGGGAACCTCCTGGTGAGGCCCTAGTGGCTGCCCGGGGTCTGGGGAACCTCCTGGTGAGGCCCTAGTGGCTGCCCGCACCACAGGCAGGGCGCCACAGGAACCTGCGCAGTGTGAGTGCAGAGAGCTGGCAGAGCTGGAGAGTCCCTGAGGACTCTGCCTTAGTTTCTCTCCCAGCCTCAGCTCACCCGCTCCGCCATCCACCCCATGGCATTTGCCCAGTGCCCATGGTGGTGGGCACGTGTGTCCCAGGGCCGAGGGCACCAGGCTCAGAGCCGTGGCCATCTGGCGCTGCCCTAATGTGAGCACAGCCGGGGCCTTGCGGCCACAGGGACTGATGTTCTTACAGTTCTGGAGGCCAGAAGTCCAGAGTGCAGCTGTGGAGGGCCAGGCTGCCCGAGGCCGCGGGGTGGGGTCTCCCTGCCTCTGTGCCCTGGGGGTTGGTGCTCCTCGGCTCCCGCCACATGCTGCAGTGTCTGCCTCATTTTCACGTGGCCGCGTGGCCCCTTTCCTCCCTTCTCCTGTGAGGCTCTTCCTCACCAGGTGGCCTAGATGACCTCGAGAGCCTTAGTCTAGTTGTACCTGCAGGCTTCTCCCCGTAGGTCACCAGCAGCCCCTGCCCTTGGTGCCAGTGACTGTGTGTGCCCCCTACGTGACGTGGTAGGAGGCCTTGGGAGGGCGTTGGGGGTCGTGAGGTCCTGGGGGTGGAGCCTGAAGAGCCCGCCCCTCTCTCTGCCCAGTGGGTGCCAACAAGTGGCATTGTGCCATCTGGCGCCCCAGGCTGACTCTGCCGGGTCCTCCTCTTGCTCCTCCAGCCCCTTGTTTATGGCCCCTTGCTGTCACCACCGAGCTGGGCGAGCCTCTGGGCCTCCAGACGCTTCGCTCTTCTCATCTGTAAGCTGGGCGTGGTGTCCGCTTGGTGGTCACTTTCCCATGGGCAGAGCTGACCACCTGAAGTGTGCAGTGCAGTCTTCCTGCTCGGTAGGCATTGTAGTCAGCTGTTTCCCTGCTGTGACGCGGGGACCTGAACAGAACAACGTCAGGAGGAAAGGTTTATCGGCGGGCTCAGGGTCTCAGAGTCTTCGTCCATGGAAGGCCGCTCCATTCCTCAGGGCTCCAGGTGGGGCAGAGCCTCATGGAGGGAGAGGGTGGCAGAAGGGAGCAGCTCACATCACGGTCAGGAAGCAGGGGGAGGCTCCACTGGCCAGATACAAATATAGACCGAAGCCAGGCCCCAGTTCCCACCCCCAGCTGCACCCTAGCACCTCAGTTACTACTCAGTCCACCCCTATCGGGGATTAATCCACTTGGTTGGGTTAAGACTCTTACAACCCAATCACTTCTCCTCTGAACCTTCTTGCATGTCCCACATGGGAGCTTCTGGGCGGCACCTCACATCCACACCCTAACAGTAAGTGTGTGAGTCAGAGTCCATTACTGTAACAAAATACCTGAGGTAATCAGCTCATTAAGGGAAAAGGTTTATTTTGTCTCACGGTTTTGGAGGCTTTAGTCTGTGGTTGATGGGCCCCATTGCTTTTGGGCCTGAGTGAGCAGCACATCATGCAGGAACATAGGTTGGAGCAGAGTTGCTCATTTCATGGCCAGGACATGAGGAAATAAAAAAATGGGAGAGGAGGGCTGGGGGCCCGTTAAGCCCCTCGGCACACCTTCAGTGACCAGAAGGCCTCCGTGCAGGCCCACCTCTTGATGGTTCTGCCACTGCCCAGAGACTTCACCAAGCTGGCCTTTGGGGACAGTCCAGAAGCAAGCTGTACAGCAGTATGTCCCCGCCATGGCAGAGGTCTCTGTGGGGTGCTGCCAGCTGTGACCCAGGAGGACACTGAGGCTCCAAGAGGGCACTTGACGGGTCCCAGGGTCCAGGCCGAGTGGGAGTCAAGCCTGGCTGTCCAGTGCCTGGCTGTCGTCCTCTGGGGACTCTGGAGTGCACGGCTGCTGGGGGCACAGATGAGGCTGGCGAATCGGCTCTGGCCCCCAAGGGGGTCTGGCTGGGGCCGCTCCTGGGGGCTGGGGCCGTGGAGGCACCCCAGAGGCTGGGGAAGGTCTCCAGGCTCCTCCCATGTCCCTGGCAGGCATTCTACGTGGGGACCTGGTGGGTTAGAAGTCGCTCAGAGCTGCCCACCCCACTTTGCTGTGCCAGCCCTGGGCCTCTGCAGCTGCTGTCGGGAAGCTGTCCACGCTTTGCTGCGTCCCTGGCTGGCCCTCCGGCTCACAGAGGACGGCTGTTGCCTGCTCCCAGCGTGGAAGGGCTGGGTCTGCCCTCCTGCTTGGGAGCCCCCGTTGCTGCCATCACACTTTTCCTTCCACGTCTCAGCTCAGCAGGAAGGGTGACAGCGAGGCCCCTTCATTCAGACAGGAGAGCGATAATCTGGTGCATTTGGCCATTAAGGGATGCGTTGGCTTCAATTTAAGCGGGCAGCAGGGAAACAGAATAGCCGAGGGTGCCTGCTCAGCCCTGGGTGGTGCTGCATCGTCCCGATGGCACAGGAGAACGGGCGCTCTGGGGTGACCTTGGAGGCCACTTTCTGGAGGGGAGATGAGATGGAGAGGATGCAGCGGCACAGAGGGCGATTTCACGGATGGCTTGTGGGCCTGCGCTGCCATTGTGGCTGCGTTGCTGTAGCGGGGGTGCGGAGGATGGGGGCATGGCGGGAGGAGCCCTGGCAGCCTCTGGGAAGTCCCTCTGAGCCATGCCTGCCTGGGAGAGGGCGATTCCAGCCCTTCCTCCTGTGGCGTTCAGAACCAGGTCAGGGGAGGAGGCCCTACTGGAGATTCTAGAGAAGCAATTTCCTGCTGGCTTTGTAGAACCATTTTGCTTTGACCTTGACCCAAAGCCCTGGTACTGTGGTCCACTCTTCATCCCTGAGGCTCAAACAAGCCATTGCTTCAGCATGGGGCTTGGAGGGTGGTGGGCGGAGAGCAGATGCCTTCCTCCCAAGCTCTGGCTCTGCAATAAGCCCGCCTGCCTTCCCCGGGCTGGGGCCCTGCAGTACGCACACTGGCTGGCTGCAGAGCCGAGAGTGGGGTGCTCTGCTGACCAGCAGGTGCTTTAAGGTCAGGTGCGGGTTGGTGGCCTCACAGTGTGGCACCCCCAGGCGAATGTGCTGTCTGCTTGGCTGCCAGGCGGTTCCTTCCACATAGTGGGCTGCTTGACCTCTTGGAATGAGCTGCCCGTGGTCGGGGGTGTGAGTGGACACAGGCTGACCCTGGCTGGAGCCGGGAGCTGGGTACTGGCTCTCCTGGGCTCCATTCCTGCTGGTCCTGATGATTCCGATGGCTTGGCAGCGCGGGGGCCTCGCAGAGCTCTGTCTGTGTGGGAAGGGCAGGCACAGCCCATGGTGGGTGCCTGTCCAGAGCAGGCTCTGCGTCACGGGTCTGCAGGACTCTCGGTCACAGGCACCCTTGCCATGGTTTTCTAGAGTTAAGAGTTTGGAGTCTGGGTTCAGAAACCAGGCCCCTCAGATCCAGGCCACCAGGGCCCTGCCCCAGCCTGTGGAGCCGCTCCCCAGGTTCTCTGGGAAGCCCCCTCCTGTCCACAGCCCCACCAGGAGTCGGTGAGCCGGGCTTCAGGCGACGGTGCGTCCTGCAGAGTGGTGGAGGAGTGGCAGAGGGAAAGGCCAGGACCCCTCAGGAGCTGGGTGGAAAGTGAAGAGTTTGGGAAATGGGGACGAGAATAGCATTCAGGCCACAGGAGCGGCGTTGAGGCCACGGGAGCGGCGTGGTCCAAGGCTCAGCTCCCAGAAGTGCCAGAGCAGCAGCTGGTCTGTGGCATCCAGTCACCAGCTGCGTTGGGTGAACCCATGGGGAAGGTGGCCCACTGTAGCCTCAGCAAGGTGGCCTCTTGGAGGAGGAGGGGTCCAGAAGTGGGGGCTGAGAGCTGAGGGCTGGGACGGTCAGGTCAGGAGGCTTGTGGTGGTCAGTCTGCAGGTGCCTGGTTCCGGGACTGGGCTTTTCATTCCCTGGGGTGGAGGGAGGGCCCGGCTGGCACAGGAGCCTGGATCAGAGTCAGAGAGGGAGACCCTGCGCTGCTCTGCCTCCCCTGACCCGTGGCCCGTCCGCCTCCTGCCCGTGGGTTGGCCCTGGGTCCTCCCCTCACCATTAGGTGAGTGTGGTGGTCCCCAAGACGTTCCTCTTCCTGTAGGACCAGGACACGGGAGAGCTGTGAGTGTCGGGCTTGGGCAACACCGGCACATGCCCGGCTCGGCGGACCCTGTTGTGGGAGAGAGTGGAGGGCACCGATGTGCTGGCCCCCCTCGGGTGAGGCGTGGAGTGCCTGGAGCACGGCCGAGTGCAGAAGCCAGGCCCGCCGCGGCTTGGTGCTTTCTGCAGCCCTGAGGACCTGGCCCTGTGGGCCAAACTGCCGGCTCCTACAGAGCCTTTCCCTGAGGCAGGCGGCCCCTCCGCTTGCCCGCTGTGTCAGCCCTGGCTGGGGGAGGCCTTGGAAGGTCCCACTTGCAGCTCCTGCAGGAAGGGGGCCCGTGGCCTCCCTGCTGGACACCAGGGAGGGTCACTCGGACCCTGCAAAAAAGCGTTTGTTCATCACTCAGTCTGCTGGTGCCTTGTTCCGGGGCCTGTGCAGCTGAGAGAGGGGGCCTGAGCCAAGGAGGTGCCCACGTCCAGTCGTCCAGGGGTAATGGAATCCCTGCATCCCCCATCGTCCAGCTGGCTGCACCCTTCTGCCCTGGGTTGGGGAGGAGCTGGAGCCTGGGGGGCTCCCCGGGACCCACTGCTATCCGGGGCTCTGCAGATTCAGTGCTGGAGCCCTGTGCCATCACGGTGGCTCAGGTGACAGCTTGGGAGCCTGGTGGTGTTGAGATGACCAGGGCTGTGGAGTCGACTGGAGCAGAGCTAGTCAGATCCGGTCCCCGTGAGCCTCAGTTTTCTCGTCTGAGTGGGTGCAGGTGGAGATCTGGTTGGCCGTGCAGGAGGCGCGTGGGCTGTGCCGTGGTCGTGACCAGTTCCCAGGTCCACCTGCTGCTTGCTTTTGGAAGAGGTGCTTCTGAAAGTGAGGGTCCAGAGGTGGGGACGGCTGCTGGAGGATTGGCAGCCGTCCTGGGCCACATGCCTCTGAGGCCACCGTGGACGCACCATGCCGGGGGGGGGGGCGGGGGGATGCAGGTGTGGACAGAGACGGGTTCTGGGGACACCTGGGAGTGCTCCGCAGACCTTCACTCATTTGTTCCTTTACCAGTTCCTGGGTCTCTGCCACCCGTTGGTGGTCTGGGCTACTGGGGCCCCAGAGAGAGCACGTGGTCTCAGCTTGTCCTGTGGAGTGAGTGGCCAGCTTGTCATCCCAGGGTTACCTGCCTGCCTGCCGCAGGGTCACTCTGAACCCATTCCAGCCGAAGCGGCACCTTTTCATGGTCACGGTGCTGTTTGAAGTGTTTCTTTTTGGAGCGAGCGTGGATCAGTACGACAAGACGCTGACTCCTCTCCCACTTCCTGTCCATCTGACTTCCTCGCTGCTGCTCACAGGCGGCCCAGGGGAGTCGCGCCACTGCCTCCCGCCCAAGCAGAGGCCGTGTGCGGTGGAGCGTGCCCAGCCCGCCCGACCACCTGTTCATGCGCGCCAAGGCGGCTGCATCCTGCTCTCTGGGGTTTCCATGCGCCAGCAGTGAGCACGGCAGTGAGCAGCCTGCCTCAGGGAGGTCGGGTGGTCTTCCAGGAGCCCTCGGCCTCCAGGGCCGGGCCGTGGTGGCCCTCCTGGGCATGGCATCCAGTGTCTCTGGGGCAGGGCAGTGGGGCTGGCAGCTCTCCTCCCAGCTCTTGGCTATAGAGGCCAGGGGACGGTGGAAACGGAGGTCCCGTGTCCGTGCGGGGGTGGCCTCCTGAGTGCAGCTGGTCGTGAACTGGAGAGAGTCAGCCGTGCGTGCCGGTTTCTAGGCCCTGTGAGGCTGCGGGGCCAGCCCCCTGCCTCTGCTCCTCCCGCCACTGAGACTCGGGGACCTCTTGGGCTCCAGAGAGGTGGCCCAGCATCAGCTGTGGCTTCCTGTCTTCTCGACAGGCCAGCGTGTGGACAGGTGGAGTCTTATTGCCCATGTAACAGGTGGGAAACTGAGGCACGGAGAGGACCAGAGGTGCTGAGTGGGGTAGGCTCAGCTGTCACCGCCAGGCGAGGTCACTCTGGTCTGTGCTGGATGTGGCCAAGCACAGGGGCTGGGGCTGGTGGGACCGTGAGAGGTGGCAGTGGTTGTCGGGAGACACCAGCCAGAGCCCCCGAGGAGCTGTGTGTTGGCGTGCTGGGGTGGGGTCTTGAGAGCCCACCCAGGACTCCTCCGCCGGCTCCTGTCCCGGCTGAACACTGTCCTGACTCTGCTGGCCAGGACACCTGGGGGACAGGCCTGGGTCAGGTCGCAGGTCCCCCTCCTCATCTGCAGGCTGGGTCAGTTCAGAGTCGGCCTGGGCATGACAGAATGTGGAGACACAGCTGGGGTCTCCGTGGGCTGAGTGGTACGGGCCGTGAGTCATTGGGTGCAGAAGGTCAGTCCAGACCACGCACGGCTGGCGTTGGGGCCCTCTCTTTACGGGGTGCAAGGGCTGAGCTACTCTTGGTCTTCCAGTCCTCCCAACTGACTTAACTTTCCTTGAAAGGACTCTTTTCTTCTTCTTAGAAAACAAAGCACGTTATACCCTTGCTCAGAAACTACAGAGGATAGCGTGAAGGTCATGATCTGGCTTTGAAGGTCAAAGCATTCCAGATCTGCTGCGGGCTCTGCCACACCCTTGGTGGTGACCTTAGGCAGGGGGGAGGGCTCTTGGAACCTCTGTTTCTTCTTCTATATAGAGAGTTGCTGTAATGACCAGGGTTGCTGTGAGCGGCCCAGTGAGGCTGCTGGCCCAGCGCCTGGTGTTCTGGGCAACCCTCCCCCCAGCGGAGCTTTTGTGATTGTCATGAGTCAGTGCCTCCAGACTCTCAGAGGGTCCACGCTGGGAGGGCCCCCGGAGCTCTGGGCTGGACCCTCACTGTTAGGTGAAATCCTGAATGTGGGCAGTGATTGGCCTGGAACCAGAGGTCAGGGCTGCACCAGCGGTGACTGTGTCCCCAGAGCAGCACTCGGCACCTTGCTCCTCCCTGGTGGCCACACGGTGGGAGCTGGCCACAGAGTCCAGGCCTTGGAGGAGCAGCTCTTCCCTTGGCGCGCAGGACTTCCACACCCCGGCCTGCGGCCACAGGGGGGCGCACTGTTTCCCTGTGGACTTGGGCTGCCCACACAGCATGGTGCTACCCCATTGTCGCCCTTTGCCACCCAGTGACCAGTGCCCAGGCCGCCTGTGCCCACACTGCAGATCCCTGGCCGAAGCCAGCTGGACACGTGGCCTGTGAGTGGGTTCGCCTCTCTGGGCCTCGCTCCTGTCTGTACCCACGGTCAGTGCTGAGGCCTGAGGGTGTCCATGTTCTGAGCTCTGGAGGGAGGGCAGGCCCGTGCTATTTCCTGTCCCAGCAGCATGGGGTGACGGGTGACGGCGTGGCAGGGTCTGTGCAGCCCTGGGGTCTGAGGGCGTCCACATGGACTGAGCTCTGGATGGGGGCCAGGCTGGTGCCGTTTCTGTCCCCAGCAGCACGGGGGTGATGAGGTGGTGCAGCCCCAGGCTGCCCCGCCTGGTGGTGGCCCTGTTAGGTGGCCGCGTGCTCCTCTGGGGCAGGGAGGGCTGACCCCATCCTGGCCAGTTGGTTCAGAGGCTCACTGAGAAGTGGCTGTGGTGAGGCCACGTGGAGTTGGCCACGGAGTGTCCCTCAAGGTTGCACTTTGGCCTCCGTGTGGCTCAGCTGTGGTGTCCTGGCCTCTGACATCCTCGCCCCTGCTGCCATCAAGAGTACAGTGACCGATGACAGTGAACAGCGACCTGGGCTCATTGTCCTGCTGACCTGGGAGGTGGTGGGCAGCTGGGCGTGGAGCCTGTGTCCTAGCCCTGGTCTGAATCAGCCCTGTGGGCTCCAGGGGCTGGTGGACGGCCAGGGAAGCGACAGCGTTCTCAGTGTACAGACTGCGGCGCCTCTCCACCAGCCCTGTGTGGAGGACACCAGCCCTGTGCGGAGGACACCAGCCCTGTGCGGAGGACACAGCCCTGTGCGGAGGACACAGCCCTGTGTGGAGGACACAGTCCTGTGCGGAGGACACAGTCCTGTGCGGAGGACACCAGCCCTGTGTGGAGGACACCAGCCCTGTGCGGAGGACACAGCCCAGTGCGGAGGACACAGCCCTGTGCGGAGGACACAGCCCTGTGCGGAGGACACCAGCCCTGTGCGGAGGACACAGTCCTGTGCGGAGGACACCAGCCCTGTGTGGAGGACACAGCCCTGTGCGGAGGACACAGCCCTGTGCGGAGGACACCAGCCCTGTGCGGAGGACACCAGCCCTGTGTGGAGGACACAGCCCTGTGCGGAGACACAGTCCTGTGTGGAGAACACCAGCCCTGTGTGGAGGACACAGCCCTGTGTGGAGGACACCAGCCCTGTGCGGAGGACACAATCCTGTGTGGAGGACACCAGCCCTGTGTGGAGGACACAGCCCTGTGCGGAGGACACCAGCCCTGTGTGGAGGACACCAGCCCTGTGCGGAGGACACAGCCCTGTGTGGAGGACACAGCCCTGTGTGGAGGACACCGCCCTGTGCGGAGGACACCGCCCTGTGCGGAGGACACCAGCCCTGTGTGGAGGACACAGCCCTGTGTGGAGGACACAGCCCTGTGCGGTGGACACAGCCCTGTGTGGAGGACACAGCCCTGTGTGGAGGACACCAGCCCTGTGTGGAGGACACAGTCCTGTGCGGTGGACACAGCCCTGTGTGGAGGACACAGCCCTGTGTGGAGGACACCAGCCCTGTGTGGAGGACACAGCCCTGTGCGGAGGACACCAGCCCTGTGTGGAGGACACAGCCCTGTGCGGAGGACACCAGCCCTGTGCGGAGGACACAGTCCTGTGCGGTGGACACAGCCCTGTGTGGAGGACACCAGCCCTGTGTGGAGGACACAGCCCTGTGCGGAGGACACCAGCCCTGTGCGGAGGACACAGTCCTGTGCGGAGGACACAGCCCTGTGTGGAGGACACCAGCCCTGTGTGGAGGACACAGCCCTGTGCGGAGGACACAGTCCTGTGCGGAGGACACAGTCCTGTGCGGTGGACAAAGCCCTGTGTGGAGGACACCGCCCTGTGCGGTGGACACAGCCCTGTGTGGAGGACACCAGCCCTGTGCGGAGGACACCAGCCCTGTGTGGAGGACACCGCCCTGTGCGGTGGACACAGCCCTGTGTGGAGGACACCAGCCCTGTGCGGAGGACACAGTCCTGTGTGGAGCACCATTCGCCCTGGGGCGGAATCCTGCCCTGGGGTGGGGCTGTGGGTGCAGGGGGCAGAGTGGCCATGCCCCCTCAGAGTGTCCTGGACAAACACAGTGGGCCCTGCTGTCTGTCAGCTGGAAAGCCTCCCAGGGCCTTGACAGGGCCAGTGTTCTGGGGACAGACCCTCCTGTGGGCCCGCGGCTGAGCCTGCTCTGGGGATGTGCTTGCTTCCCAGTGCTGGTGACGCGGTGGCCCTGTGGGGTCCCACAGGCTGGGACAGGCCGGCGAGAGCAGAGCTGCTTGCTCCCGGAGCCACGGGACAGGCTGACCTCAGGCCTTCCCTGGCAGCAAGGAGCCCCCAACTCAGGCAAGGACTGGGAACCTTGGCCTGAGCCGGGCAGGGTCTGGCCTCCCCGCCCTCCCCTCAGCTCCGTCCTCCTGAGGCCCATGTGGAAGAGGTGGGCCTGTGGCGGCCTCGGCCCCGGCTCCCTCCCAGGCCTTCAGGAGACGGTTCTAGAATCTGAGTCTGGGCCTGCTGCTTGTGGCTGTGGGGTTCTGACCAGCCAGGCCCTGGCCACCTGCCCTCCCAAGTCCCGGGACGGTGCGGGGAGGAGGGACCCAAGTGGCAGAAACAGCTGCCCGCTGCCCGCCTTTGTGGGAAGGGAAGGGGCCAGCCATGAAGACCCGGCTGGCCCTTCCCTGCCACACAGCCCTCTGTGGTCCCTCTCCACCTCTGGCCTCTGCATCCCTGAGGTGCAGCAAGCTCCTGGCTGTGGAGCTCGTTGTCCACACGGGCCCTGGTGGGGGTGGACTCGGCCACTCTCAGCGGTGCTTTGGAGGGTGGAGAGGCCTGGCCGTCCTCAGGGGCTCTGCTCTGGAGCGGGCCTGGCTTCTGGGCTCTGCCACCTTCCACTTCCCTCTTAATGCCTCCACTTCCCTCGGTGTAAAGTGAGACGCGTCCTGGAAAGGCCAGGAGGGACCGTGCCGGGCAGCAGAGTCGGGAGGGCTCCATGAAGGAGGCCAGGCTGTGCGTGGCCTGCGTGGGCTCTCTGTCCCTGGCTCTCCGTCCCAGGACTCTCTGTCCTGGCCCTGAATCCTGCATCTGCCTGCCCAGCTCTTTTCCAGGGGCTGGACGGGGGTTCCTGGTGGACACTGCCCTGGGAGCGGTTCCCAGAGCTGGGTTGGCTGGAGTGTCCACGTGCTGGGCCAGGGTGGGCCGGGCCAGGCCTCAGACACCACCCTGGAGGAGGCCTGGCTGGGATCATGGTCAGGACCTGGGCTTAGCTCTAACGTGGGAGGCCGAGGGGGACTCAGAGGAAGCAGTGGGGGTCGGAGAGGAGCCACACGCGAGGCTGGTTGAGCCCAGCTGGGAGCCACAGAGCCCTGCTGGCCTGGGTGCTCTGGGTCCAGCCCGACCCCTCGCCCCACCGAGGCTGGGTGGCCAGTGCCTGGGCTGGGTGGCCTGGGCCTGGGCTGGGTGGCCTGGGCCCGTGCTTGATGGCCTGGGCCTGGGCTGGGTGGCCTGGACCTGGGCTTGGTGGCCTTGGCCTGTGCTTGGTGGCCTGGGCCTGGGCTGGGTGGCCTGGGCCCGTGCTTGATGGCCAGTGCCTGGGCTGGGTGGCCTGGGCCTGGGCTGGGTGGCCTTGGCCTGTGCTTGGTGGCCTGGGCCTGGGCTGGGTGGCCAGTGCCTAGGCTGGGTGGCTTGTGCCTGGGCTGGGTGGCCAGTGCCTAGGCTTGGTGGTCTGGGCCTGGGCTTAGTGGCCTGGGCCTGGGCTGGGCGGCCTGGGCCTGGGCTTGGCCACAGACGCACCATCCCAGTGCGAGGCCAGGGGTCTGCTGTTTTTGGCTTATACTTTTGGGGGTCCAAGAGGGAAAGTGTCCAGGCCTCTCTCCCAGCTCCAGGTGGCAGCTGGTGACGCTCGGTGATGCTGGCCCGTGGCTGTGTCCCTCCCGTCCCTGTCGCTGTCATCACGGGGTCCATGTCTCCGTGTCTCTCTTGAACTCTGTTGTGATAGAACATTGGTGAGGTGACACTGACTGTCCTCAGGATTCCCAGCTGTCCTCAGCCGCCCGCTCGCTCTCCAGGAGCCTCCCGTCATCCGGGCTGGTGTCCGTCCTGCCACACCCTGCCTCCCGTCCCGCGCCCAGCACCCCACTTGCTCTCTGTGGCGGTGATTTTGATGGCCTGGGGTGAGTGACGGAACCCGTTCTTTGTCTTTCTGTGTCTGTGTTCCTCAGAGTTATCAGAGGTCAGAGGTCAGAGACGGGGTCGTTTCAGACAGTGGTGTCGCCACCACAGTGACAAGCCACTGCGGATTGCAAGTTTAACTTCCTTAAAATCAAATAGAGTTCGCATTCCTAACTGGACAAGCCACATGTTCAAGTGCTCAGTGGGCACATGCGTTCAGGGGCTGTCCTAGTGAACAGAAGGAGCTGCCATCATGCTGGGAAGTCCGGCCCAGAACCTCGCTCTCAGGTGTGGAGAGTGAAGGCCCGTGAGCCCCGAAGTCACGTGGGATCCTGGGTTGCACCGTGTGCCAGGTTTTTAAAGACCCTTTTTGTTAGGAAGGCGCGTGGTTGTCCTTTACCCAGTGAAGAGGTGCAGGTCAGGTCTGGACCCGGCACCCTGTGGGTGTTGACAGTGGCGCTGGCCCTGGAGGCCTGGCCTTGTTCTTAGCAGGGGTAATGGAGGATTGTGCCTGCAGTGAATCTCAGATACTGAGAAGAGATCGTATGTACAGAGACGGATGGACAGACACTGGGAACAACTGTGTGGTCAAGGAGGCGGATCAGTGTCGTCCGTGAGCACAGCCAGCCTGCTCAGGATGGAGTGGCCCTGGCGGGGGGCTAGTTGCTGGGGCTGAGCTGCGTGTGGCCTGGGGCTCTGGAGTGCGGCCGGCCTCTCGCCGACCTACACCTGAAGCTCTTGGGCACTGGTTCCCGGTTGTCCTTCATCCAGATTTGTCCGTTAGTCTAAACGTCTGGTGAGCAGGGGCAGGCTTTCTTCTGTCCTCTTGACCAGGCCGTTTATCCCTGGTGGGGGGTGGTGACTGATGGTGTTGGCCTGGAGTCCTGAATTTTCTGGGGCCCTGTGTGCTGAGTCCTTGCCCTGTGCCTGTGCTCCGCTGGGTAGGGGATGATGGCTTCCGTATGTACCCCAGGTGCCCTCAGGGCCGTCACCAGCCCAGCGAGGCAGGTGCATCAGGAACCCAGGCTCCAGGAGAAACACTCCCGCTGGTCTTGCTCGTTAATGATGGCAGACAGGATTTGAACTCGGGGCCCGATGCGGCCTGCACCGAGCTTCCTTGCCTGCTGCCCCATAGGGGTCTCTACCTGCGGATTCTCCGTGAGAACTGGAAGATGCCGCCCTGGTCACCACTGCCCTCCCCACCTCCTGCCGGGTCAAGCCCAGAGCAGGCCTGGAGCTCTGTTGTGGGGGTGGTAGGTGGAGAGGAGGTGACCCAGATGTCCGTCTGGGAATGCTGACCTCTGGCTGCCATTACCCCCCACTGTGGCTGGCCGTTCCCTGGGTCCAGCGTGGCTTCCTGGGATGGCTCTGGCTGTGGGTTTGCTGCCTGTGAAGTAGCTAGGGAGGAGTTGTGCCTGTATGTGTGTGTGTGCGTGTGTGCACGCCCCTGTGTGTCTGTACAAGTGTGCTCCCGCGCCCCTGTGGACTGGAGTCTCTTCCTCCAGGACTGGCAGCCTCCGGTGTGCTGGAGGCACTTGGGCAGAGCTGTGGGTCTAACACGAGCCAAGAGGCTGTCTGTCGGGCCTGGACCTAGCTGACTCGGTGGCCCCGCTCAGTGCAGGGGCCCTCTGGGTCTGCAGCTCTGCATGGGAGGCCAGAGGCCTGCAGTGGCCCAGCCTGAGGCTGTGGAGTTTTGGTGGCTCCGGCCAGGCCCACCTGCCCCAGCCTGGGGGTGGGGTTCCTCGGCTGCCCGGGCCCATGTCCTGTGTGGGGAGCAGGGGTGTGCCCGAGCACAAACTGGGGCAGACCTGCTGTGCTCTGCCCTGTGTGCCCACCTCACTGTGCCTCTTCTTGCCCCTAGTTCCTGTGCCTGAAGAACATCCGCACCTTCCTTAAAGTCTGCCATGACAAGTTTGGGCTGAGGAGCAGCGAGCTGTTTGACCCCTTTGACCTCTTTGACGTCCGAGACTTCGGGAAGGTGAGTGGGCTCCTCCAGGCACTGCACGCGATGTGGTGGCTGAGTGTGGGTGGGCCATGTGAGCAGAACGGCCCGCCACCTCCAACCTGAGCTGAGACCAACCCGCTTGTTCAGGTGTGGATGCCAGGTCTGCGTGTCGGGTGGGAGGTGGGACATCCTTCCTGTCAGTCAGGTGACCTCAGGTGTCTGAGTCCACCTTAGTGGGCACTGCTGGTGTGGGAGTGGGGAGGTGTGGAGGTGTGGAGGCCGCGGCTCGCTGGCACGCCTGGGTACAGAGTGACCTGCTGTCCAAGCACGGTTACTCCAGACCCAGTAGGGTCAGGGCTCTGGCATCTTCTGGGTGGATGGCGCCTAGCTGAAGGTGACCGGGAACCAGGTGGTCCCCTGGCTTGGCCTCCCATGGAGGCCCATATACGGCCTGGCCTCCTTGCTGCTGCTGCGGGTTCTCAGACAGCTGCTCCCTGGACTCCCGCGACTCCCAGACTCCCCCAACTCTCCCGACTCCCGGATTCCCCCGACTGCCCCGGAGCGGCTTCCCACCTGCTGGTGGGAAGTGACCGAGGTGCCCCTTGCCTCCTTTCTTGAGGACTGTTGTCAGGGACTTGGGACATGCTCTGGGTGTGTGATCTCTGAGCTGCAGGGTGGGTTTTGTGTTTGTGGCTGCAGATCTGAGAAGTCAGCTCCAGAAAACCCCTCCCTGCAGTGCTGGCCTGTCACATGGGCATCTGACACTAGGACTCCCATGAGCCACTGGGCCCTGTGTGTCTCCTGCTCAGTCCTGGGATTCTCTGGACTTGAGACTTGGGGACCCCTTCGGAGCCTGTCTCCGGGACTGGGGACGTGGCTCAGTGGGGAGCTCTTGCCTAGCACACGCAAGGCCCTGGGTTCCATCCCAGTGCTGCTTAAGAAAACTCAGAGCCTGGTCCCCAGCTCCTGGATGTTTCTGTCCACCTCCTGCCTGACACCCCGAGGTCCCGGGCCACAGATGTGTGCAGGGAGCTTGGTGCCAAGTGGGCTGCAGCAGAGCTTGGGTGGCGCCAGGCTGGTTTCTCTTCCTGTAAGTGGCTTCTCAGTTCCAGCAGGTCTGTTGAAATGGCTGAGAATTCTCTCCTGCCCTGTAGCTGTGTGAGGAGTGGAGACGGAGCTGTCCGCAGGGCCCTGGGCAGGGAGAGGCTGATGGTCGGACACTGGAGGAGGCCAGAACACGTGCACACACACACACTCCTGTGCACACACACAGCTTGCATGTCTTCAGATGCACACACACTAGCACACTTCTGCATAAACACACATTTAAGATACAGATTCATAGCCATGTGCGGTGGTGCACACCTGTAATCCTAGTGGCTTGGGAGGCTGAGGCAGGAGGATCGAGAGTTCAAAGCCAGCCTCAGCAAAAGCGAGGCCCTAAGTAACTCAGTGAGACTCTGTCTCTAAATAAAATACAAAATAGGGCTGGGGATATGGCTCAGTGGTTAAGGACCCCTGGGTTCAATCCCTGGTACCAAAACAAAAAAAGACAGATACAGATTCATGTGTTCACATGTCCACGGACATGCCCGTCCCTCACAGGCAGAGCTGGCATTGAAAATAAATGCATCAAGGAGTAGATGGACCCCCTGGCCACGCTCGGGTCTTGGCCTAGCAGCTTCAGTGTGTCATTTCATTTTGCTCTAATCTGCTGCAGTGGCCAGTGGTGAGGCCAGACAGCTTGCAGAGGGACGCCTTTGTCATCATTGGAGGTTTTGAGGAGGTGGCTTGGTCTGCACTGGGTCTATCCTGGGGCCTCCCTCTGGTCTCGGGCCTGCCTCACTGTGGTCAGTGGTGGGGCTTTGCTGTACTTGGCACCTGCTGTCGTGAGCTGTGAGCAGACAGTGGGCTGGACCTCAGGCCACAGCGAAGGGGGAGCCCAACTTGAAACTTGAGTCATTGTGACTTCATGGTTGGACAGGAATGGCAGCCACAGGACGAGGGACAGCCTTGAGTGTCCACATGCGCTCCCTCTGATCCCTTGGTTCTCAGAGCAGAGCTAGGCTGGACTCCAGCCCCCAGCCCAGCCCAGCCAGGGAGTGCAAGTGACGATGTCACTCCAGGCAAAGGGTCAGTCTCCATGGCCTCCCACCTCTGCTGCCGAGGGAACCTGCCTGGGCCTTGTTCTGGGATTAGTGAGCATCTGGGATCGACTGGCCAGTCTGCTGAGAGGTGTGGGCCCGGGATTGGGAGGAGGTCTCTTTTCACTTCTCCTTGCCTGGCCTCTCCCACTTACATTTGTTGGATTTGGAGCATGAAAGGACCGTTAGGGAAGAGCTGGTGCTTCAGGATCAGGCTGATTTAGAAAGTACCATCTTTTCTGTTACTTAGGACGGTTTGGCGTGTTTCAGGTCCTGCCCAGGCTCTGGGTTTCTTGTTTGTTTCCTAAATAGCTAATTCTGAGCTTCCCCAGTTTCTTACGTGATTGAGTTGTTCCTCGGAAAGACTAAATGTATTAATTGACTAATTCACTCATTCATCCATTTCTCTACTCATCCATCCATTCACCCAACTGTTCATCAACCAAGTATCCACCCCTCCATCCTCTGACTTTCATTCATCCATCCACCTATTCATTCCTCCATCCGACTATCCATTCATTCATAATGTATCTATCTGACTGTCCATTCATTCATAATCTTCCCATCTATTCATTCCTCAGTTCATCCATCATTCCTTCATCCATTTATCCATCCACTCATTATCCATTCAACTATCCATTCATCTACTCATCCATCCACCCATCCCTTCATCCATCCACTATTAACCATTCAACCACCACCCATTCACCCTCATCCATCCATCCATCCAGCCAGCCAGCCAGCTGTTACATCCATCCAACCAACTGTCCAACCAATCATCCGTTCATCCATTCAATCTCACCTTTGACCATCATCCATCTGTCCATCCCTTGATTTGTCCACCTCTCCATCCATTCGACCATCCATTTTTCTATTCCTTCATGCATTTATTTACTGTCATCCAACCATTCACCCATCCATCATCTTCCATCCACCATCATCCATCCATCCATCATTCAACCATGCATTGATCCATTTATCCATCCAATACTGACCCTCCAAACATCCACTTATCCATCCATCCATTCACCCGTTCGTCTACCCACCAACCAACCATTAGTTAAGCGTGTAATGTCCTAAGCATGTATAAAGTGCTGACTATGCTGAAGATAAAATGAAGAGACAGGACACACAGATCTGTGACCTTGCAATTAATGGTAAGCAGGAGAGTGGGAGGGCGAAGACCCTGGAGCCTCTCCCTGAGGCTGGCTGTGGTCACCTCAGCATGACCAGAGCTTCATGGTGGAAGGGTCCTGCACTTGTAGGATGACCCTGCACTGCCCCATGAAGAGTGGGATAAGGTTGGCAGTCCCACCCCCATGTCCAGGCTGGCCTCTGGTGTTTTTTTCTGTTTATGGACCAAGAAGAGCCTCCACATGAGGGTGTGGGCAGCCCTGCTTCCTGGCCCTCGGCTTCTCTTTCCCTGTCCTGTTTGGACCCAAAGGGCCAAGCTGGGCAGAAGCCAGGGGCTTCCTTATCCCAGCCTATTGACCGGGTCTCTCTGCTCCCTGGCCAGGGAACCTGGGGCGAGCGAGCCCTGGGAAGCTAGCTGGTGGCCGTCCATCGTACCTGCCTTTGGGCACCCTTGTCACCCATGCAGCCCCTGGGGAGGCGGGCGGGGTGGGACAGGGCTTCCATCCGTACTGCTCGGGCGTGACTCCACTGCCCAGACGTGGTCTGTTGAGACTGTGCCCGTGGGTGCCCAGGGGAGGCCGCTGCCCTCCTGTACGTTGCTTCAGGGCGTGGCGAGGAGTGCCCGTGGTCCTCGTGGTGTTTATTGGTATTTTCTTCTCCTCTTGGCTCCTTGCCCTGCGAGCCTCAGCAGCACGGAGGGATCCAGAAAGCCGGTCCTGGGAGTGGTCCCCTTGGCTGCCTTCCCCGGTGTTTTTCCGAAGGCTTGCATTAAAGATATTAGGTTTCGCCGAGATCAGTGGTGTCCGGGGAGCTTCCTGTGCTGGCCGCCGTGGCCGCCTGGCCAGTGACTGACCGTGAAGTCGCCCCTGCCTGCCCCGCCGGCCGTCTGTGGGGGCACTTCTCATTTCCTCAGGTCTTGATGCTGGGTGGTCCGTCCAGGTTGCAGGGCCCAGGGTCGGGGCCGGGCGGGGGCTTCATGGGAGGCGGCCCTGGCTGGTCCTCTGGGGACTGGTCAGGAGTTCGGAGGAGGCTCCTGGGGAGGCTGCAGAGTTCCTGTGGCTGTCCTCAGGGAACCCAGTCCCTGCCTCGGCAGATGGTACTGGTCAGGACAGCGGCCTTGGCCGTGTTGAGAGGTGGGCACTGCTGGAGGCCGCCTCCTTCTCCCCGCGGGACCCCCCTCTCACTTTGTGTCACAGACCGGAAGTTGAGCTCTGCAGAGGGCAGGCAACTGCTTGCTCAGGTCACGTGGCTGGGAGCTTCCTGGGTCTCTAATCCCTCTCTGTCTGTCCCCAGGCTGTGCCAGCTCCAGGGGAGGGTGCTGCAGCCCTGGTGGGCCTCACCACCCCGTAGTGTCTGGTCATGTGCTGGCACTGGGCCAGTCCCAGCTGTGACATTCCCTAAGCCTTCACTTCCTGGTCTGATGAGCTGCTGAGGGAGGAGCCCACAGGGTGTAGCCGCCGCCCAGAGCCCCCCCTTGCAGCTCTGAAGCGAGGGCCTGGGAGAGGAGGTCTGTCCCCAGGACAGAGGACAGGGCAGGGGTGTCTCCTAAGCAGCCCGGGTGGAGTTCTGGCCTGCAGGAGGGAAGCCAGGGCCCTTCTGGGTGCAGAGGATGAGCTGTCCCCCCTGGACCCTGCCCAGCCTGCTTGTCACCCCAGCCGCCACGGTCGCGTCTCTGCTGTCCACGCCTCGCCCCTTCATCACTGGCTGCCCTGGGCCTGGAAGCTTCTCCCAGTAGCTGCAAGGGCCTCATGGTCCTGGCCCAGGCCCTGCCACTTCTGCTGCCTGCGTTCTGCAGAGCACCTGCCTCCCCACAGCTGTCTCCCCTGGTCAGTGCTCACGAGGACCGATGGCTGGGCTCAGCGCAGAAGCTTCTGAGTGGTTCAGCCCGGCCCTTGGCGAGGGCTGGGGTGGAGGGACAGCCCTGGTTGTTTTAGCAGTGTTGGGCTGGCTTGTGACACCAGCTCACCTGGTGCCTGGGCCCAGGCTCTGCCCGGCATCCGGAGCCCCTCTGCCCTTCCCTTGCCGTGGGGAAGTCGCTGCTGTGGTCACCAGGCACCACGTGCTGAGCCCTTGACACCCACGAGTGGCCGCATCTTGCAGGGACCTGAAGAAATAAAGAAGGAGATGGAGGCAGAGTGGGGACGTGCCTGTGCGCCACGCGACTGTGGAGCCCAGGCCATCTTTTGGTCTTGCTGACAGCGGAGGGTCATGTGGCTTGTTCCCATGTGCTCTGCTCCTCCTGCTTCGCTGTCACCACGGGAGGCAGCTGTTGGTGGGACAGGGCACGGCTGGTCGTGTGGAGTCCTGCCGTAGTTTTCAGCGGACTTGGAAAACTAGGTTGGAGGGCAGATTGGAGACCAGGTGGGCAGAGAGGAGGTCAGGTGAGGAGTGAGGAGCCCAGGAGGGCTGGGTGGCAGCCAGGAGACAGTATGGAGGCCAGGAGGTCAGATTGGAGGCTGGGGGTCAGTGTGGAGGCCGGCGTGGCAGCCTGGGCAGAGGCTGTGAAAGGCCTGCACCCTGTCTCTTTATAGGACACGGGCAGCAATGGCCTGAGCCTGTGCTGTGGAGGTTGGCAGAGTGTGTGGATTTCAGCCCCTCTGGCCTCCTTGGAGTTGGGAGGAGGCCCGGAGGAGGCCGGGAGGGTGGGCCCACTGCATCAGAGCGACTCTTCCCTGTTTTTTGTGTGGCATTTGTGTGACAATTTGCTTGAAGAGAACTTTCTGAGGAGGCTGAAGACAGTTAGAAACCTCGGATCTGCACAGTTGAGGAAGTTCCTCCCCTTGGGCTTGTACCTGGGGTCCTGGGTGGGGACAGCCCAGGGCGTCAACTCTGGGAGGATGAGGAGCTGACTGTGCACTGGTCCTGATGGGGGGCAGGGCCCTGGCTCCTCTGGGGTGAGTGTCTGCAGACCCTCGCTCACAGCTGTGTTCCATTCCTCTCTTTGCCCAAGACCCTCCTCAGTGGCCTGGGTCCCCCTTTCCCTGAGGATAGAAGTGCCTGCCTGGCACGCACCACTCCCCTCCCAAGCCTGGGGCAGACATCACCAATCGATCTCAGCACTTCCCTGCAGAGCCTGTTGGCTCAGCACCCCAGCACCCCGACCGCTGGCTGGAGCGGGCATGGAGAGGAAGCCAGTCCCTCCCAGCCCTCCCAGCTGTTCCTGTGTCTGCTGTGACCCCTTCCACAAACACCCACCACCATGGCCCTCTGGACTTCCTGAGTCGGAGGGCCAGGGAAGGGCTGCCGGGGCTTCGGGAGGCCAGGTAAAAGTGGGTGGTTGAGAAGCCACAGGAGCTCAGGACAGGGAGGGGAGGCAGGCACGACACCCGGGGCGTGAGCCAGGCAGCCTCCGTCCTGCAGCGGTCTCCACCGGCGACGTGGGTCTGAAGATGGGCCCCTCCGAGCCTGCTGGAGAGGGATGGGAGGAGCAGCTGCCGCCCTGCTGCAGCGGGTCCTGAGGGGCAGCTCTCGGGAGGGGCCGGATATGGCTCCCCACACCCCCCACCAGGTCCCCACCTCATGCCCCCGGTCCACGCATCCCTCCTGGGGCTCCGTGAGGTATGGAGAGGCTGTTTCTCCTGGTCACTGGTTTCTCAGCTTTGCATGTGTGTGGATGAACGTTCCTCAGGCCCTGTGTGGCCGGGCATAAAGCAGCACTAACCTGGGGTATCGACACCCCCCACCTCCATATTCGGCCCCGAGCCTCACGAGTTGGATCATCCTCTTAATATTTGTTCATGAAATTTGCTGAGTGGAAACCCTTGTGTTCACCTGAGCTGCTCCTGTGGCCTTCGTGGCCCCCAGCTGTGGACGTGCGCTGAGCTGTGGGCAGCCCTGTCCTGTGCTGTGGGAGGCGCCCGGGTCCAGGTTTCCTCTCGCTGTGCTCATGACCCACGTGAGTACAGCCCTGTCCTGGGAGCAGCCCTGGCCCTGTGCATGGAGGCTGCTGGCAGCGCCAAGCAGAGAAACTTTCCTCTTCTGTCTGTCGGTCACCGTCACTTTAGGTCATCGTTAGCTCCACCCAGTTTCAGAAGTGCTGCACAATCAGACACGCGTGTGTGAGCCTGGAGAGGGGCACACGTGTGCACGCACACAGTCACATGGGCCCAGTGAGGGCTGAGCCACCGCTTTTAACTGCTGTTGGAGAGGTTCTCCTGGTGGGCTGGTTGAGCTCTGTGCCACCAAGCCCCGTCCCAGCACAGAGGTCTAGGCCAGAGCCAGACCCAGCTCAGGCTGGGTGAGGTGGAGGGTGACTTGGTGGCAGGAGCCGATCCCCTGCAGGGCCCCTGGGCCTGGTCCCTGTACTTCTCGGGAGGTGTGCTAGTATTTTGTTCAAGGCTGGGGGCCCTCTCTGGGGCTTTGCCTCAAGGCCCTTGCAGGGGCTCAGGGAGGCAGTGGACCCCCAGGCTGAGGGTCCTGGCTGAGGAGTCCATCCCTCGATCCTGGTGGTGCTGTGACATTGGGGCCTGGCTCCTTTTTGGAGAACATGGTGCCGGGTGGCACACCAATACCCGCTTGGAGCTGGTGACTGAGCTGGTGGAAGGGCTGTAAATAGGAGAAGCCGGTGCTGGTGGGGTGGGACCTGCTTTGGATGTGAAGGTGGGAGTGTAGAGGGCAAGATGGGGTGCTGGGGTGCAGAGTGTGGCTGAGGCCCGAGCACAGGGTGTCAGTGAGTGCCAGATTCCGTGGTGACTTGTGTGGCTTTTCAGAAAGACCCTTTCCCTGTAATGCATCAGAGCATGGCCCCCACCCTGAGTCTCTCCCGCACCCTCTCTGTGCCCACATCTGCAGGGGAGGAGCCGAGCAGAGAATGGTGTCTGTCCTGATTGCTTGGTAGTGGCTGACTGGAGGGCCCAGTGCAGATGGTTTCTGAGGCTCGGTCATTGATGAGTGATGTCTGCCATGGACCCAGGCAGGAGCTCAAGTTCTCTGCCAGGCACTTCCCGCTCCTGGACTGGCTGATTCACCCAGTGGCTGAGGGTGCCCTCCAGAGGCTGACTGTGTTCCTGCTGCCTCTGGGAAGGCAGGTGCTGATGAAGCACATGGTGGGTAGGTGCTTGGGGCTCCTGAGGGGGTACCAGGTGCCGGGGTGGGCTACCTAGTGCCTAAGTTTAACTCTTTCTTTGGGGCAGCTGAGGTTTGGGCATAAACGTGGTTATGGGCCAGGGCTGGAGGCTGGGTCTCCTAGTCCTGTTGCTGTGGGCCCATGCCCAGAGGGTGGCCTTCTGTTTCTGTGTCCTCTACTCAGCTCAGCTGGCACCAGGACGTGCAACCCCTAGAGGCACAACCTTCGTTGTTGGAACCTGGGAAGGACAGAGACTCAGGGGTTGTAGCCTCAGGGGCAGGTGACCAACCTGGGGGGCCTGTGTGCCTCAGGCAGCAAGGTGGTCATGGGAGGGTTGCTGGAGGGTTGTGGGGCCTGAGGGCTGAGTTGGAGCAGCCAGCTGAAGGCCACGTGGGTGTCCAGGGCTGTGGGAGGCTGGTGGTCTGTAGGCCCGGCAGACAGAGAGGGAGGACAGGGCGGGAGCCTGCCCAGAGGTCAGGGGCAACACCCCCGCTTTCCAGAGGGGAGACCACGGCCTGCAGAGTGGCCAGCCAGGGCCTCCAGGGATGATGACTTAGAGAGCGCCTGGGAGTCCCAGGCCCTTCCCAGGACTGGCTCTGGGAGGAGGGTGCTGCAGTTGGAACCTGGTGGAGGAGCTGGGGAGGGAGGAGGCCCGCCCAAGGCCAGCTTGGCCTCCCGGAGCCACTGTACGCAGGCTGCTTCCTGCTCTGTCTTTGTGCCACGGTTTCCCCATCCAGGATGAGGAGGCTGGGGCTCCCGCTGGTTTCCATGGGTGCCCTTCCTATTCCTGGGGGCATCACCCCACGGCCTGTCTCATTCTCTCCTGGGTCTTGCTTGAGTGATGTCTGCCATGGGCCCAGGCAGGAGCTCAAGTTCTCTGCCAGGGACTTCCCGCTTGGTGGCCGAGAGCTCGGATTCTCTTTACTCGTCCTTGGGCAACTGGCGCATGACTTTTTTTTTTCTTTTTGGTGTATGTCCACAGTTAATTAAGTTTTAATAGGCTAATTGTTTCTCCCCAGCGCCCCCAAACATTAATTGTGTCTGGTGAAGCTTGACAGTTGATGTTTGCATCAAAATAGCTGAATGAGACCAAAAAGAAGAGAAGAAAAAAATAGCAAGCTGTAACTGAGCTCTTGTAACCATGTGTCATTTTTGGATCTTCCCAGGGAAGACTGGGTGTCCCCAAGGTGAGCAGGAATCTGCGGCCGGCGTCAGCCATGGGGTCCCGCCCTCAGTTAGGGAGGCAGCCCCTCTGGAATCCCGGGTGTGTGGCTGTGAACAGTGGGCTGGGGGGACCCCAGCTGCAGCCCCCAGGGAAGGCTGATGCTGAGTGGCTCCTCGGCTCCAGGGAGTTTGGGGCTGAAGCCCTGGGATATTTGGCCTAGTGGATTTTTTAGACTTTCAATCTTTAAAAGAAAAATTTTTATTGTGACAAAATAGAACATAAAAAAATTCATTATTGTCACCATTTTAAAGTGGACACTTCAGTGGTGCTGAATGTGGCAGTATGGAGCAGCCCGCTCGAGTCCCCCTCCTCCCCTCCCCTCCCCGCCCCCGGCCTCCCGTCCTTTCCTGTCTTTGCAGGTTTGCCTGCTCTGGGTCCTGTGCAAATGGACTCAGACAGCGTGTGGCCCTGGTGTCCGGCCCCCTTCACTCCGCATCAGGGATCAGGCTTCGCTGGGTGGCGTGGGTGGGGGCCGCTTTCCTCTCCACGGCCGAGTGGCCATGTGTGTGGGGGCCACTATTGCGAACCTGTGTGTGTTGACGGGCGTGGGGCACTGTGCAGAGTGCTGCCGTGGGCTTGGGGACAAGGCTCTGTTCTGTGGCTGTCCTGAGCCTGCTGGCCACAGCGCCCCCTGCCAGGGCTCAGGCCTTAGGAGTGGGTCTGCAGACCTGACCGGCCCTGTCCCCATCTGGGGCCTTGGTGCAGTTTGGTTTGGGGATTGGCTCTTGGGCCCTGTGTCTGTGCACTGTGAGCTTGTGGGCACAAACGGTCTCTTTGAGACCCTGCCTCCAGTTCTTTTGGTTCGTGCCCAGGAGCTGGACTGTGGGTCCCATGGCCCTCCTTGCTGGCTCCTCTGAGGGCCTCCGCGCTGCTCCTCACACAGCTGCAGGTTTGACGCCCTGACGGGTGCACAGGGCTCCACTTTCTTCCCAGGGCCCTGGCCCACACGAGGCATCTGTTTTGGGATTTGGATGCTGGCCATCCTGTGGCTGTGAGGTGGTGGCTCACCAAGCTTGGTCACTTCTGGCCGGGTACCTGTGCTTGTTGAGTTGCTGCAGTCCTTGGCGCACTCTGGGGGTGGACCCCTGTGGTCTGTGGGTGTTTTCCACACCCCGCAGGTGCCTTTGCATGCTGCTGAGGGTTCCTTTTCCCATTTGTCTCTTGTTGCTGTTGGGATGAACTTCTGGGGTCATAGTCCCGGCCGTGACCCAGAGGTTTCCGAATCTTCCGGTTCTGGCAGGTGAGTGCGGGCCTTTGATCACTTTGAGTTCGTTGGGTCTGTGAGGTGAGAGAAGGGCCCAGCTCCCTTCTTCTGCAGGGAAAGACTGTCCTTCGCCCACCGAAGGGCCTTGGCACTTTCCCACTTTCCTCACTTGCCGGTGAGGACAGGTGTCCACTTTAAGTCAGGGTCTCATGCGTGGGCCAGGCAGAGGGTGAGCATGAGTTTGGTGTTCCCGAGAGTCCTCCACGGGCCCCATTCTCGGCCACTCCCAGTGCCCACCTGTAAGAGCCCTTCCCCCAGTGCTGTCGCCCCCAGGCCTCCTGGTCCGCTGGGCACATCTGCTTCTGTGGGTGTCAGGCCTGCCTTGCAGGCCAGGTGGAGCGGTTGGCTCAGCTGCCCTCCTCCCAGGACAGGGGAGGCCTCGAGCCCCGCAGGCGGAAACCAGAGGAGCTCGTTCCCATGCCTCTGCTCGGGGCCTGGAGTCCACTCTGCTTGTGGGTCTCCACGGAGTCTGTGAGACGCGCAGGCCCAGGACTGCCCCCAGCACAGGGAGAGCTGCCCTTGCACCTGTCCTCGTGGCTCCTCTCAGATGGGCTCTGCTGAGCTGGGATGATGCCAGGGCTCACCGGGCTCCACCATGCGGAGTCTGTGGGAATGCGTGGGGCTGGCCGTGAGTCCGGACCTCTCAGGCTGGCCTTCTGGATGCAGAGGGGCGGCACCCTGATGAAATAGAGGTCACTGAGTGTCTGGGGAGGATCTGCTGCTTCACAGAGCATAGACTGCGCTGGTGATGGGGGCGTGGCCCATGGGGTGCCCCAGCCTGCGGGTGCTGGGCCTGTCTCCTGAGGAAAAACTACCATGAAAGGTCAAGTCCAGGCTGTCTGCTGGTCCAGCATGTGCTAGAAGGCCCTCACCTGGACTGTGAGCACTATCATAACCATAGTGCCACCCAGGGCCTCCCTGGGAGGAGGTGGGGTGACTCTGGGCCCTGTGACCGCCCCACAGAGCTGCTTGTCGCTGGTGGTTGCACCTTGATGCTGACCCTCCCGGGCTGCTGTCCCTTTGTGTGCGGGGCTGGTCTGAGGGGCCTGCACAGCCCATGGTGCAGCTGGTGCAGGATAAGCCCGAAGGACAGCGGCCCTGTGAGTGTGGCCTTGCCCAGTGGACCACGGCAAGAGGACTGAGCTGCAGCCCTCGGGGTGCAGTGAGACCTGGGCCTCCATGTGTTCAGGGAGTGGGTCCCCTGGCCACATCTGGACTGCAGACCTGGTGAGCCGGCCTAGAGCGAGATCCCCTCTCTTTCTGGGTGCTCCGTGTTCATTCATTCAACAGAGGGTTAGGGTGCCCTGCCCAAGACCAGCTGTGGAGGCTGGGACAGTGAGGGAGTGGCCCTCTGGGCCCTGGCTCTCCTGGACCTCTGTGTGTGGCAGGGCGAGGCAGGAGGCTGAAGACGGAGGCTCAGGGAGATGTGCATAATGTGCACCCCCAGCTCCGCTTGCTCCGGGGACCTTTCTTCTCTCAGGGCTGCACAGTTTCAAAGATAACGTGTTAAGCCAATGACATTATTGAGTAATTAATTTTCTTGTTTTTTAATTAATCAAAGACTAATTATGAGTTATATCTCCAATTAGAGTTTCTGATCCACGTCCAACAGCTGTGCCCCACAGAGGGCCCTGAGGCCAGCCGGAAGGGGGTGGGTACCAGTTTGGAGTTAGACTTTGGGGTATGTTCAGGGTCCTTGGAGGCCACTCTTGACCCCTTTCTCCAGGGAGGCACATCCTGGCACCAGGTCCCCGTGTGGGTTGGCTGGTATCTGCCTGCAGTGGGAGGCAGCAGAGGAAGCTCAGAGGTGACGGGTGGCTCCCCAGAGCCAAGTCTCCTCTGCGTGGGTCTGGAAGGGCTTCGGGGGGCTCTGTGAGTAGGCCTCTGGGGAGACATGAGCTTGGCACAGAGGACGGGGTGCCGATATGCTTGGTGCCAGGCAGAGCAGGGTGAGGACAGCAGAATGCCATCCCAGTCTGTGTGCTCCCGGGAGGCTGCAGGTCCCAGGGGATGGGGACGGGACTGTGAGGCAGGTCTGCTGGGATTCGAGGTCTGCCTGGGTTCCTGAATGCCTGACCGTGGGCATGCTGTGTGACCTTGCTGGCCTCTGTTTCCTCCCCTACAGGACGGGAGCGGGAGACAAGCCGTGAAGTGACCTCACGCGGGACCCTGGTGGTCCTGGCTCTGGAGGGGGCTCAGGAAGCCCGTGCTGAGCTTGGCCACAGGGGCACTGAGGGCAGGTGTGCCAGTGTGCAGGGCTTGGGCCTGGGTGGCTGCGAGGTCCTGTGTGATGGCAGTGGCTGGTAGCATTGGGCAGTGTCAGGTCCAAAGGCCTTGGACACCTGGGACCAGGCCCTGACCACCAGCCTAGCTTCCCGCTGCTTTCCCTGGGGCTAAGACCAGCTCTGCTGGTGTCCAGGCAGTCTCCAGCCAGCCGAGGTCGGAGGCCCTGCAGCATTTCTGGGGACTCCCTGGTAATGGTGCAGAAGGTCCCCCCAGGCCCCTTCCCTGCATCAAGGAACCTCATCCTCGTGCTGTGGGCTGTCACCAGGGAAGGCGCTGGGAACTGTGTGGGTGGAGCAGGAAGGGAGACTGAGGCCCAGGAGTGAGTGGCCGGAGCCAAGGAGGGGCCTGGAGGGGCAGCTGGGCCAGGTCCAGGTCAGTGGGCCTCAGCTGGGTGTGCTCCCCTCCTTGTTCTGGCTGCCAGGTGGCGAGGTCTAGCCAGTCCTTCCATGCCCAGGGCTCTCTGGGGCCCTTTGGGTTCTGTTCCTGGGGGCAGTCAGGTCAGTGTCCATGAAACCAGCCTGGTCCCGTGGCCAGATGTTGGACAGGGCAGATGGCTTCCCTCCCTCAGCCTGTTTCCCCTCAGGGCCCAGAGAGTGCGTGAGGCTGGGGCCGGCGCGGAGTCCAGCCGGGTCAGCCCTGGGACAGACGGGCTCCTCTGTGCTGTTGATACTTTCAGAGGGAGAAGTACCTTGTTTTCCAGTTGTGAAAGGTTCTTTGGGTTTATATGTTTTTACTAGGTCCTGGAAACGACAGCTCTGTCTCTCGTAGACTCCCAACGTGCCCTTGGTTCCCAGCTCTCTGATAGGCCGTGGAACCCAGCTCCCCGACGTCCCACCCCTGGAGTCATTTCTTGGACTTGAGGGTCTGTCCCTGTTTTACCGTTAAGTTTTCAGTGCTCAGGGTTTGTCGGGTCCCCTCCTGAGGAAGGCTCTGGTCAGGAGCCATGTGAGAATGTGACCCCTTGGGAGAGAGGCACACTCCTGCCCTGGTGGGGGGAGGCAGGGCTTCCAAGCAGGCTGTGCCCCAGGGGAGGAGAGCCGGGGGGCGGGGCTTGCCTGCACGGTCACCTCATCCTCTGTCATCCTTTGTGTCTTTGCTCCTGTGTCCCATGATAAAGAGGTGGAGGCTCAGGGAAGCAGAGTTACTGTCTCGGTCACACAGCTGGTGCCAGAGCTGGGATGTCACTGCCACGGGCCGGGTGACGTCAGCCTCTTGCTGTCCACTCACACCCTGCCTGTCCCAGGCCTGCTTCCAGGAGGGTTTGGAGGGATGCCTCAGTGTGACTGAGACACCGAGGTGCCTGCAGGGAAGACAGAGCTGTGGCTGGGGACCGGCTGTGGTCTGGGGAGGGTGTTGTCAGCTGGGGGCAGCCCTGATTCTGGAGTTGGCCGGCTGGCTGTCCCTGCCCCTCCCCGTCCCTCCTGTCCCCTCCTGTCCCCTCCTGCCTCACCATCCAGGCTCCTCCCACCTGCCTGTGAGGGGCGGTGCCCACCACTGCTTCCCGCTCCAGTGCGGAGGCTGGTGTCTGCTCTGGGCCCCAGGCTGGGGCTGCCCTGGCCCCAGTCAGCGCACCACCTTCCTTCGTAGGGTGGGCTCGGGTGGCCCCCGTCTCGCTCCCTTCCCTCCACCTGAGCGACATCAGCCCAGTTCCCCTTGGCCTGCTCCAAGGAGCCCGAGCAGTGGGCCCAGGCCTGAGGAAGGGGCTGCTTGAGCAAGGACCTCCCTCCTGCCACTTGCCCCCTGGGATGGCCGCGTGTGCCCGATTTCTGCCAGGCCACGGGGGGCGGTGGGCAGGGTATGTGTGCATGGCGTGCGTGGGGGTGCTCTGTGTGCGCTGCACCTGGGTTTTTCTGGTGGCTCATGCACGCTGGCGAGGGCTCTCTGGGCCAGCTCTGGGGACTTCTGAGCAAGAGCCCCTCATCCGGGGACATGTGTTGCTGTGGATCCCAAGGGTCCCAGGAGGGGTCTGGCGTCTGGAGATCAGATGAGGGAGCTGGTGGTGGCCACAGGGACTGAGAAGTCCAGCAGTGGGGCCTCCTGTGAGGAGCAGAGCCCTGCAGAGGCCTCCGCTGCCCCCAGAGGGACTGCCTACTGTCCCAGAGGTGGGCACCGTCCTGGGCCCCGTAGCCCTGTGTGGGCTCCCTGAGCCAGGGGCCAGGAGAGCCAGAGGTGCTGGTGTTCCTCTGTGCAGTGGCCCTTTTAAGTCGTTTTTTGTTGTTGTTAAATTTGTGCTGAGGATTAAGACCAGGGACGCTTAACCACTAAGCCACATCCCAGCGCCTTTTTAAACATTTTAGCTTTGGGATGAGACCTCCCTACGTAGCTGAGGCTGGCCTCCAGTGTGCGTCTCCTTCTCCGGGTTCCTGGGAGCACAGGTGTGGCCACTGCGCCCAGCTCAGGTGACATTTCAGAAGTGTCCCAAGGCCAACAGCTGAGTGCTGTTCCTGGGCTTCCTCGAGGCTTCCTCCAGGGCCGCCGCTGGCCCACAGAGGCCACCCACGGGGCAGGTGTGGCAGTGGGGGACAGAGCTGTGCTCACACCAGGTGCCCACAGCCCCAGTGTTTGTCCATTCTTGAGCAAGTGGGTGAGTGGGTGGGTAAGTGGGTGACTGAGTAGGTGGGTGAGTGGGTGAGTGGGTGAGTGGCTGGGTGGGTGGGTGAGTGGCTGGGTGGGTGGACAGGCCTCTGGGAAGTGCTTTCTGCAGTTGCTGAAGACCTCCCTTTCCAGAAGCCACCTTCTCTGGAGCACAGCGCCCCTTGCCATTTGCCCTGGCTCCATCAGCCCAGGAGGGTGACATGGGGGCCCGTTGGGAGCTCGTGTGTGCACCCAGGAAGCCATGTGTGATCCCGGACTTATACGTACCCCATGGAGGTCATGTGGAACCCCAGTGCTTGCATGTGCCCCATTACATACGTGTGTACTGGGAGGGGACACGGGATCCTGGGTGCTCACTCATGTTCGGGGGGGGGGTCATGTGACACCCCAATGTTTGCACATGCCCCAGAGAGGCGCATGGGACCCCGGGTGCTCATGTGCTCTCTGAAAGATTGCAGGCTGGTCCTGTGGTTGACTTCTGCCCCCACCCTGGGTAGGTGGCGTGGGGACCTTCCTGCTGGAGCACTCGCAGCCCTGCTGAAGGCTGCATGGTGCCTGTGGGGGCCCCCGGAGACCCTGGGATCCCAGAGCCTTGTTTTCCACTTGCTTAGGCATGAAGCAGCTCTGGGCAGCTGTTGCCGGGCTGCCTGCATCATGCACAGAGTGCTCTGCATCTCCTGTGTTCTCGGGGCCCCTGTGGACTGCTCTTTGCCCTGGTAACCAGTTGCACGTGCTGCTGGGGACTCTCCGAGGCCACGAGGCTTGCTGGTGTGGAGTGGCCCCAATGCTGTGTGCCTCCCAGTGGGCCTTGTGAGGGCTTTGCCAGCCTGGTGAGCCAGCTACCTGGACCTGGCTGCTGTGGGGCATCCGTGGTGCCCACCGGATCCCTTGGGGCTTTGCTGTGGGGCCAAAGCACACAAGGATGTGTCCCAACCTGGGGAAGCCACAGATCCAGGGGGCACTTATCAACAGAGAAGTGAGGGAGGACCAGAGTGTCCCCGAGGGCGGCGCACCTGCCCTGTACCCGGGTGCTCCTCAAGGGTGTGTGTGCCACCCGCCTTCCCCAGGTGTCAGTCACAGCCTCTGGGGTGGGGGATAACAGGTCCCTGCAGGGCGGCCCAAGTGCATTTCCTCTGGGCACGCTGCCAACTGGTCCTCACCCTGCATGGACCTGGGGGAAGCAGGAAGCAGGGTTGTTCCTACCGGCATGCAGATGCGGTGGTCTGGATGGCTCAGGGTCAGAACCTTCGGCCTGCAGTGGTTGAGGCCGCTGGGGTTGAGACCCACCACGGGGAGCTCTGACACCAGCCGCGGGCTGTGGGGGTTTGTCTCTGCTGCTCACTCCGTGGGGGAGCTCTGTGAACCCCGAGCCAGTGTCAGCCACAGGGCAGGGCATGGGCCAGCTACCTGCACTTTCCCACAGCCCTGGGCTGGCTGGGCCCTCAGGGGAGGAGTCCCCCCTTCAAGATGGGGAACTTCAGGACTCCAGGTCCTTAGGTCCCCTGCGCTCTGTGTGCCCCCATGCGGCTCCAAACCTCCAGGTCTTCAGGAAGCTGCCAGGCTCCACCGAGCACTGATTGAGCCCCTGCTGTGTGCATGCGGCCTGGCTCTGCTTCCCTGCCTGCCTCGCACCCTCCCTGTGGTCACTGCCTTTGGTGTGAGGAGCACTGACCTAGCAAATGGCCCGAGTGAGTGATCCTGGCCTCTGGCGAGGCCGTGATTGGCAGCTCCAGCGGGGAGCCTGTGGAGCTGAGGGTCGGAGGGCCGCTGTCCCGGGGCCTTGGCCTCCGCACTGGCTGGGGAAAGACAAGCCCCTTCCTGTGCTGCGGCCAGCAGCTCGGCCTGCCCACCTGCCCGGGCCGCAAACCTCTTCAGCCCGAAGAGCCAGCTCCTGTGTCCTCCTCTCCATCTCTCCCTCCTTATTTTGTGGCTCCGGATCGAAAGTCACCCTCTCCTACCTGCTTCCGGTGTGTGCCAGGACCTCAGTCGTGAGACCTGCTGTCAGGAGCACCCGGGTGCATTAAAACTGAAGGACAGAGTCCCAGGCTGCCCGTGACTGATAGTTCAGAGAGTCACTGAAATGTGCGGTCCTGGGGATTGTGTCACCAGAGGTGGGCGTGAGGGGAGCCCGGGCAGTGTGAGGTCCTGGAGAGGAAGAGTGCAGAGGGTCTGCACCCCAGGGGCTTTGGGCAGTTGGCCAGCAGCCTGGGCCATGTGGGTTCAGGTCTGACCGTCCAAGGATGGCTCTGTCCTTCACTCCAACAGCTTTGTCTCCGCACCCGTGGACTTTGGGGCTGCAGGTGGATTTCCTACCCTAGAGTCGCCTGGAGCAGGAGTGAGCCGGGTTCTGAGCCGGGTTCCAAGCTGGGTTCTGGGGAAGAGCATCTCTGTGGGGAGGAGCTGTCGCAGCTGTCAGGAGGCTGGTTACCAGAGGGACTGCCCTAGGCTTCCCGGATTTCATGCAAGAATAGAAGCTGCAGCAGTCCCTCCCCCAGGATTCAGCCTCCCGTGCCATAGTCCCTGGAGGGGACACTGTACGAATGCGGCAGCCATCACATGTGATGTGCTTTCTCCAGCGAATGGGCCAGGGTTAGAGGAGTAGCAGGGTTCTCCCTCTGCACTGGCCTGTGCTTGGCTGCAGTTCCTGGGCCCAGCCCTGCCCTGGTGGGGGAGTTCCTGACCTAGGGGACAGAGGGGAAGGCACTGTGGGGGACACAGGCCACAGAAGTCCCCTGTGTGCTTGTGTGACAGGGCCTTGGGCATTTAGACCCAGCCCCTCTCTCGTCTCCCTGGCAGGAAACCCCTTCCCACCTTCTCTGATGACTCTGGGGTGCCTGTGAGTCCCGCTACCTGGACTGGCTCCTATGGGGCATCTGTGGTGTCCCCTTGATCCCTTGGGGCTTTGTTGTGGGGCCAAAGCCTCTGAATTGTGGCTTGCCCGTGTCCCCGTTGCCAGGGCTGGAGCCGGAGACTGCAAAAGCAGAAGCCCTGTAGGTGGCCATGGATTTCCACCGTCTCCAGGAGTTCTATGGGTGGCCTGGGCTCCATGTATGCCATGTTTGGAAACCAGACTTCTCCCCTTGGCCTGGGCAGTCTTGGCCAGGGGGCACTGGGCCACTGGGATGGGGTTGGAGAGGGCCTGTGTGTGGCCACCCAGGGTTTCTATTGGGGCTTTTGCTCCTGGCCCTGGTCCTCCTGCCCAGGTGGCCTTCACCTGATGACCTGCTCCTATGTGGGGGGTGGGGGCGGCTGGCCGGTGGGTGCTCAAATCCTTGGTGGAGATCCCATCCAAAGTGCCCGTGGGCATGGGTGGTACTCAGCATCCTCAGTGGCAGGCAGACTGTCCATGGGGCGCAGTGTCACTGCTGGGCGTGGGAAAGCATTTTGGGGGCAGTGGGTGTGGCCACTCTGGGTTGTGGTGTGGGTTCTTGGGCATAGACCTGTGCCCACCAGCATCCAGAGACACAGCCCTGGACAGCGCCCCAGGTACTGGAGTCCTGAAAAATCAAAATCCTGAGGGTTTAAACCCCAAACAGCAGGATCCTAAAGATTAAAAACCCAAATGCCCAAATCCACAAAGCCCAAATCCCCCAGCCACAGTTCCCACGAGAAAAGGCTGAAGGAGGAGCCTACTTCTGGGGAAGGGCGTGGCCTCTGCCGGCCCCGCCCCTTCCAGCTGAGAGGGTCCGGGAGCTTCTCAGGAGTTACAGCCCCACCCTGGGGAAGGAGGAGCCGAGTTCTGGGGAAGGGCGTGGCCTCTGCTGGCCCCGCCCCTTCCAGCTGAGAGGGTCCGGGAGCTTCTCAGGACTTACAGCCCCACCCTGGGGAAGCTGGGGGCTCCTGGCAGGTTTGAGGATGGAGATGAGGATGCCCGATGCCCGCAGCCGTTCCATCCTGGTGGGTTCTGCCAAGGCCAAGTGCTCAGTGAGGCTTGCCAGCGGGCTTCCTGCTTCCAGGGGGCACAGAGGCCTGGGAGGACGGGGTCACCAGGAGCTGCCCAGGGACAGCAGAACCTGCACGTCCTTGGAACAGCTGGCCCCAGGAAGAGCAGCTGCGGTCACCAGCAGGGCTTAAGAAAGCTCAGGAAAGAGGGGGCCACCCAGCTGTCCACGTTGTCCATGTACCGCACTTCTCCGTGTTTTCAAAGCCGCAGTCCCACTGTTGGTGCTGTGGCGAGCAACTTGCCTGGCTGTGGGCTTCGTTTCCACAACGTGCTCAATGCTGGAAGCACCAGCTGTGTGGAGACTTTTAGAGTTCTGATTCATTTTATGCAATTCTTCTTCTTCTTTTGCAAATTTGACACCATGAAAGAGGACTGCCATGTTGACACTGGTGTGAGCATAGATACGTGGAAACTCCTTCATAAACGAAGCCTCCTTCCCGCTCACCTGCTTTGGTGGAGGATCACATTTCAGGGTCTCGGCTGGGGCTGGCCTGTGTTGGTGCTCGCCATGGCTTTGGATCTCATTAGAAAACTGTAGTGTCTGTCACTGTCTTTTGGCTGAGCTCAGTACCAGGGTTGCCAGCTGTAGCGACGTGCTCTGTGCCTTCTGTCCTGCCCTGTTTCTCTAAGTGCAGTTGGGCCGCTCCTAGCTGTCCCACCTGGGTCACTGTCGTAGGGAGTCCTGCGAGTCTGTGCTTGCGCAAATGTCAGGGCTGTTGCCTGGGTTGCTGTGGGAAGGGGCCTGGGAACTGTTCTGTCGAGCTTTAGTGTTTCTCCAGTTAGTGCCCTTTAAGAAACACAGGGGAATGCCCTTCGAATGTGTTTTTAAATCATTTTCCCAGTGTTGGGCATAGCTCAGGGGAGCACCTGCTAGCGTGCCGGAGGCCCTGGGCTCAGTCCCCAGCACCACCAATGAAAGCCAAAAAAAGTTTTTTCCAGAATTATACTTTCAGGATTGTTGTTTTGGGGACTTTAGGGATTTTGGGGACTTTAGGGATTTCGCTGTTCACAGTGTCTGGGTGCCTGGTGCAAACCTGGCGCACGTCAGACTGGCTCCTGGCACACTCCACATGCGCACTTACCTCATGCGGGTCGGACCTGAACATGCTGTTAGGACGTCACACTCAGCAGGGCGCTCAGTCCCCCTGTGGCACCAGCCACATCTCGGAGGCACAGAGCCCCACGTTGCCGCCGCCACCCGAAGGCCTCCTGACAGCTGCTCTGGGGCCAGGGCACAGGTATCCCCAGTGGCCTGCTGTCCTTTATTAGCATGGTACTTCCAGTCCCCAGGGAGCACATGGGCACGTTCCTCTCAGTAAACGTTGAAGTGGCAGAGACCACCCAGGGCTGGGACAGCAGGTGACCGTGGTCTCCTGCCTGCCCCACTGCTGCAGGAACCTGTAATCAAACAGATGCGTCAGGATGGCCTTGCTCTTGCCAGGAACCCCTGGGACCCCCCACCCCCCGCCCCCGCTGTCCTCTTCCCTGACAGATGACCCTGGAGCCCGCTTTTCCTGTCGGTACCCGTCTGACTGCACAGGTGGCTCACTGAACCTCGGTGCGTCCTCTGTGAAGCGGGGTCAGGCCGGTCATGCAAGGGAGCCCACAGCATGGTGCTCCTGTAGTCCTGCATCTTCATGCAGAAGACCTAGCCTTGCGGCTGTATCGGAGCAGACTTCACAGCTTTCACAAAACTTCAGTACAACAGCCACCCAAACTCACAGGGCTCCTTCCCTTTGGTGAGGGAAGCCGGTCTAGGGCAGGCACCAGGGATTCAGGTGCTGCCCATCTTTTGCTTTGCTTCTTTGACATTGGCTTACATCCTTTAGACTTCTGTCCAGAATGGCTACAGGAGCTCTAGCCCTAAACTCTCCGTTCTAGGTATTGGGGAGGGTTGGGGTCGGAGGGATGCTGACTCATTATGCAGCCTTTCTGGAAGTTCCACTCACTGTCTTGCTTCCTCCTTGTTGGTCAGGTCAGAGTCACCTGGCCTCACAGCTCCTGTGGATCCTAGAGGGCTGGCCCTGATAAGGTGGGGGTGCAGCTGGTGCAGGTGGAGCAAGGAGGGGAATGAGGAGGCCACCAGCCTGTGCCGCCTCGGTGGCCGAGCAGGAGGGAGGGTGTCGGTAGGCTCATCCCTGGTGATGAACACACAGAATTCAGAGTCTGTGTTTGGGACTTAAGAGATCTTGGCAAGTGGAAGTACCGTCCTCGGTGCCTTTGGAGGGTGGGGCTGGTGTACCCTCTGGCCCCCCTTGGGCGTCCTCCTCCTGGGTCTGGTCTGCAGCGCTGGCTGGAGGTTGAAAGCCGGGGGCAGTTCGGCCGGGCGTGGGAGCCGGCACTGATCTAAGGCCTGCTCCAGCTCCCTAGGGGCCTGTGGTGACGGCGTCTGCAGACCTGGCGGGGCTGGTGGCAGCTGCTGGCCTACACTGACCATCCTGCAGGGGAGAACTGAGGCCCCAGACGGTCGGTGTGGAGGAAGTGAGTTTGAACCGCAGCGGGGCTCCTGGAGGAGGCGACAGGCACCTGGGCCCACCCAGCTGCAAGCGGGAGCTGGTTGGTCAGGCAGACTCAGGGCCGTCTCCACAGGCCATTCTCTGCGAGGAAGGCACTGGCCCAGTCTGTCTTGCACACGGACAGCTGAGGGGCCTGGACGTGGGCTGGACTTTGCTCTTTTGTAACCGAGAGTGAGTTTCTTTGAGCCCGGGTTCTTGCACTCAGCCTGTTCTCATTGTGCCTGGAGCCCCCTCCCCTTGGGATGCTGGGTGTGTGCTGGGGGGTCTCGGGTGGGACTCCTTTGCACGCCCTGCAGGGCTGCCCGGCCTGTGCCCTCCTCATGCTGCCCACAGGCCTGTGAGGTCTGGACACAGCAGAAAGGGCTGCTGAGAGACCTGCTCCCACCACCTGGCTCCTGCGCATGCTGCCCCAGAGAAAGGGGACCAAGTAGCCCTGCCCGCTGTCCCTAGGGGGCTCTTGTCCTTGCCTTCCTGGTCTTCCTGGGTCGCTGGGTTCTAAGGTTCTGGACTTTTCCATGGAGGTCTTAGGTACAGATGTCACAGACTTGGCATTTCTGCTGCTGTCATTGTTATGGGGACAGACCTGGGAGCAGGCTGTTCCCCTGGGGCAGGTGACCTCTGCTGTGTCTCTGGCACTGTACTTGGCAGGGCCCTGCGTGGCCCCTCCTGCTCCCCCCGCCCTGCCCTGGCTCTCGTCCCTGGGGAAGTGCTGGGGGCCTCGTGCAGTGCCTGGCTAATGGGGCGTCCCGGGGAGGGGGTGGCTCCTGGGGGCGGTGCTCTGCTCTCTAATTCCCCGGTTGGCGCCCTGCCTGCCTGTGCGGAGGGTTGAGGACGACCCTGGGGTTCGCTTTATAAAGTTGCACCGGATCAGCAATGACTCTGGAAGGACAGGGGAACCTACCCCTGGACCCTGGGCCAGAGGCTGTGCTCCACGCTGGACCCTGTGCTTCCCCCAAAAGAGAAAGGCCAAGTTCCTGGTCCACAGCAAGGCTCAGCTTCCTTGTCCCGGTGCCCGGGTGCCCGGGTGCACAGCTCCCATCCTTCCCTCTCCGTCAGTCAGTGTCCTCTGCTTTGCTGCGTTTCCTGCTGTGCCCCTTAGGGTGGGCCCTGTGCAGCAGGACCCCTCTCAGAAAGCCAGCTCCAGACCCCATGGGAGGGAAGGGCAAGTCCTCCAGGCAGCCTCCTCATGGCCCGCTCCTGACCTGAGCCTGTGGCTCCCCCACACAGTGGCTGGCCGTGTCCTACAGGGCAGGTAGGGAGCTTGTGCGTGGGGGGTGATGGTGACCACAGTCGGGGCAGTGCTATGTCCTGGTTTCCTGGGTGGTGCCAGCAGGGACTGGGACCTGCTGGGGTGGGCCCAGGGGTGGGTCTGGGGGGGCAGGTCTGAGGACTGAGGGGAGGTTGAGGGCAGGTGTGAGTGCTGGCCCAGGCCCCCAGGGTCTGGGTGGTAGAAGCAGTGGCCACGGGCCCGTGGGGCACAGGCTGGGCACCCCTCGCCTGCCCAGGGGTGTGGCACTGCTGAGGGCGCCTCCTGTTTCAGGGCGTCTGTCCTCCGCTTTTTCCTGCTCTGGGCTGGTGGCCCTCCTCCCTGTCCATTTCCTGTAGGACAACACTGGTGAGAAGGGGTGGCTGGCAGCCAGGGACTGATGGCCCTTTGCCTGTCCTCTGCTGCCCTCCGCCGTGCCCCTCAGGCTTCCCACTGCTGCTTGGGCTCGTGCCATGGGGACGCCTGGTGACTGTCACCCTCTATCACTCCCAGCCTGGTTGTTTCAAAACCCATTAGGTTTGCATTTATCCACAGAGGCTGGTGCGGCCCACGCCAAGTGGAGGCCGGGATTGATTGACAGGACGGCCATGGGCTCTGGGAAACGCTGGTGCCCTCTCCACGCCCGAGTCAGTTTTGATTCTGACAAAGCTTCCACCCAGCCCCGTGTCAGCTTGGCATGGTCCCTGCACGGCGCGCTTGGCATTTGTTGGAGGGGAACTCGGCTCTGGCCTTGCTGGGCCAGCTGGGCGGCAGCCTTCTCCCCGCTCCTCCCAGGACCAGCTCGGCTGGCCGAGCTGCGGAGGCTCTGATGCTTGTCTGGGGCACATGTCAGGGTCGGGTGTATCTGGGGCACCATGGGGTGCTGGTGGTGTGGCTGGCAGCTGGGAGGTCTTCAGTAGCCCCGGGCGTCCCCTGAGTGTGGAGCAGGACTCCGACGTGGGTGCTGGATTCGCTGGCTGGGGTGTCGGGGGCTTGCTGGCTCTGAAGTTCATGGTGGAAAGAGGATGTATTTGACGTGCCCAAGCAGGGCTGGGCGCTGGGCAAGTGTCTCTGTTTCCCAGAGCCTTTGGAAACACCTGGCCTTGGTTGGGGAAGTGGGCAGGGAGCGTGTCCTGGTGGTCCACGTTGCGATCATGACAGCACAGAGTGGGGGTTTGTGAGAGTGGGAGTGTGTCTGGACCAGGTTCTGGAGGCCGGGAGTCCAAGGGTGGGCCCCACATCTGCTCGGGATCTGGCCAGGGCCTCTTCTGCTTCATAACATGGCCGAGGGCTTCCCCTGGTGAGTGTAAGCTGCGGGGGCAGGGGCTGGACCCCCGCCCTGGAGGCACTCAAGTGTCCCACACAGGACCTTGGAGACACGTTCGCCCGAGACCTAGCTGGACCCTCTGTGCACACCGACAGCTCAGCCTAGCTGGGTGAGGGTGGGCAGGCAGCTCTGTCTTGGCCCACAGCGCAGGCCTGCTGGCCGGTGGCAGGCCCTGGCTCCCTGCTCCTGCAGGCCCCGGGGTGTGCCTGTTGTGAGGGGAAGGGTGGGGTCAGGGGTCCCTGAAGTGCCCAGCTGAGGTGGCTGGGTGGACTCAGGGCAGCGCTGTGGAGCGGGGCTCATTGGTGAGCTGGCCGTCTGCAGGAACTCCTGGGCATCTCTGGCACCTGTGCCTCCTCAGCCCTCGTCCCACTTGGGCACAGCCAGGGCTGGGAGCCCTGTTGACCCAGGTGGAGATGCCGTCCATGTCAGCCAGTGGAGTCTTAGAGGCCCCGGGCCCCAGGTGGGCCTTTCTGACCCTCAGCACCTGGGGCTTCTGGGGTGGGCTCACCGGCTCCTTCTCAGTGACTAACTCAGCAGCTTGGATGGCAGAGGACACCTGGAGTGCCGTGGGAGGACACAGACCTGGCACCCAGTGGTCCCCTGAGGGAGGACCTGTCCCCAGTGAGAAGCTGGCCTTGAACCCCAGCTGCCTGCCTGTGCCTTACCTAGGAATGGCAGTGACCTCGGCCTTCCTGCCTGGATATACGGCAGTGACCTCGTGTCTCCTGGGTAGATGCATGGCAGTGAGCTTGTCCTTCCTGCAGGGACAAATAACAGTGAGCTCGTTCCTCCTGGGTGGATGCAGGGTGGTGGGGTGGGGCTGTACCCAGCATGTGTTCTGTGCCTATGGGTGCTACAGCTGGGCCAGGCCTTGGGGTCATTTGTGGTGATGGAACAGGAGCAGGAGCTCCTTCCTGTAGAGCTGGCTGGCTGTGGTGCTGGGCACTGGGCGTTCATAGGGGCTGCTCTCCTGCCAGGGTGTCTGCCCCCTGTGCGCGGTGCTGGCGGGGTTTTGGGGCGTGGACGGGAGCCATTCCAGGTGCTTCCTGGCTTGAATCCCGTAGGACTCTGAGGACATGGACTCCGATGCGCGGCGTCCGTCAACGCTTTGGCGTATTAGAAGCATGAGGCTCTTACAGGGAAGCCCTGGGGCTCTTCTGTCTCTCCTGAGCCCAGAAACAATGACCACCTTTCAGTCCTAGAGGGGTCACCCCAAGAACAGAGCTGTGGGCACAGAGCACCTGCTGGAATCAGTGCCCGGGGCAGCCTGGCCCTGGGGCCAGGAGCTGGGGGGCGCGGGCTGCGTTTGTGAACTGGGTGTAGAATGGGCCAGCTGGTTCCACCTTGGTGTCAGTAGGAGGGTCTTGCGTCCTGGCCAAGGTGGTTCTGTGAGCCCGTAGGGAGGATGAAGTACCAGGCGTCACTCAGTGTGCAGGTCACCCATCTATTGAACAGCAGCACATCGTAGAAATGGCCTCATCGTGAAACTGCTGTCTCCATTCAGTGTGTGATGTGTGTCCTTGCAACTCTCCCGTCACCTTCCAGCTCAGTCCTCGCGTCCCCTGACCCCTTTGGAACTCGGCCCTCCCAACCCCTTTGGAATGTCCACACGGGTGACCCCAGAAACAGCACGTGAGCTGTGCAGAATTGCTTCACCTCCGTGTGACCCTTGTGAGCTGCTGGGCCAGCCCGGGCGAGCCGTGTTGGACATGGCTGTGGCGGCCTGGAAGGAGTGGGTGTACAGGGTGCTCGGACGTGCAGGTGTGTGGCTGCTTTGTCTCACTGGTCTGTCCTTTGAGGACTAGCTGGGTGCCTAGCCCAGGCACAGTGGGAGTGCTGGGGGACCAGACGGGTTTGGCTATGCCCTTACAGAGCGGAGGGATCCTCATGAAGGTGGGCCCAGGGCCCAGCCAGGGTCAGAGGGCGGGACCCGAAGGACAGGAGGGTGGAGGGGACTGTCCACACATTGACCCCAGGGCCTGCGTCCTGCAGGTATTCTGTGCCCAGCAGAACCAGGGCCCTCCCCAGGTGCCAGAGGGTGGGGTGGCTGTTCTGGACCAGAGGTTTGGGCTCCTGTCCCGGCAGTGCACCCGCTTTGCCAGCCTCCCCACTGGGCACAGTGTCACCGTGTCTGCTCCAGATGGTCACTTCCGTAGAGACCCAGCCTCAAATAAGTCGCAGCCTGAGCCTCAGGGCTCAGCACTCCTGCCTTTTCTGGGGGTGGGGTGCACGCAGTTCAGCCCCAAGCGTCCAGAAGATGCACACCTTCACTTGAACGTGGGCAGCCAGGTTATGGCTGCTCTTCAGGGCTCAGTTGGCCAATCCCTGGTGGCCGCTGGGGACTGCATGGGGCCAGTGGGCACAGCACTTCTGCGGCCTCTGGAGGAACTGGACAAGGGCCCACTGCAGCCCATGCACCTTGATGTGTGACGGCCCCACCATGGCCGGGCGCGGGAGCAGTCTGATCGGAGGCGTGCAGCAGCTGGGCGTCACAGAGCCGGGCTCCTGAGGTTGCTTGGGGTCCTTTTCCGTGAGCCTCACCACCTGGTGGATGCCCGTCTTCACCCCATTTTACAGGTGTGGAAGTCGAGACTTGAGGTCAATCAGCTGCACGTGAAGGCAGGAGACGAGGGGCCGGCCCTGAGTCAGGTTTCTCTGGGTCCAAGGCCGGGCTTTCCCGTGTCCTGCCTGAACTGCGTGCGTCTCCGTGGCCCCCAGTGTGTGTGTGGGGGGGATTCTGTTTTGATCTGCAGAAGCTGGGGCTCTAGGAAGTTCAGAGAGTTCTTTACCAAGCTGTGGATAGGGCACTTCGACCCCGCCCCTGTGGTCCCTTGGGCAGAGTGGTGGCCTTCCATCCTGTGGCTGGGCAGAGGTGGAAGGCAGAGCTGGAACGGCGGAGCTCTCCATGTTCAGAGAAGGGCCTGGTGACGGGACCACAGGGGATGCCCACAAGGCCTGGCCAGTCCAGTCCCTGGCAGAGCCCACCTTTGCCCACTGCTGGTGGGGGCCTCTGGGGGTCCACCAGGCTTGACAGTGAGGGGGGCGGACCTCTGCCTGGCTTTGGCCCAGGGTGCTGGTCTCCAGGGACTAAGTCCGGAGCTTCTAGCCAGCCACTGCAGGCTGGAGCTGCTGTGGGGTCACTTGGGCCATTTTCCCCTGGCCAGAGCCTGCCCAGCCCAGATCAGGGAGAACATGATCCTGCCTCCCATGGAGGAGTCTCTGAGAATGTGTGGCTGTGCCCAGTGTCCAGCTGTGCAGGGGACATAGCCTGCTTCTTCTAGGGTCAGTGAGGAGATGCCCAGTCGAGTTGCAGGATGGACAGCCGACACCCTGGGCTCTTTTCTGGGAGAACTTGTTTTTAACAGTAGATGATTCTAGAGGCTCTTTCTGTTGAGGGGCTGGGGCTGTGGGGAAAACCCTGGACATGATCTCTGGCAGCTTCCTGGTCATCTGCTGGCTCTGGGGGCTGCTGGGAGAGCCAGTTTGCTCCTGGTGCCTCCCAGCCCTGGGCAGGCCCACCTCTGCAGGCCAAGTGCGCTGCAGCGGCTTGGAGTTCCCAGGGAGGAAGATGGGCGTGGGTTTTCCTGGCAGAAGCCCTCGGCGGCCTGTGCTCCAGCCTCGCCCTTCCGGCTGACCAGCAGCCGCCCCTCTGTCTTCCCCCTTCCTCTGGGCACAAGGTCGGACCTTCCTGCAGAGGAGTTCAGTTGGCAGACGGTGCTCCCTGGAGTTAGGGGCAGAGGGCACCCTGGCGCCCGGGAGGGGACGTCTTTGCTCCTCATCCCGTTAGTGCCTGTGTCCTCTGCTCCCCGTATTCACTGAACAGACATGTTGGCCTGTGGGTGAACACCGTCTGGCTTTGTCCTGACCTCAGGCGACAGAAATCCCCTGTTTGGCTTTATCAGATGAGGCAGAGGAGGGCGTGAGGGTGGCTCCGTTTTGGAACTCATGGACCCAGATTCCCCTGCGCCTGCCCCTGCAGCTGTGGGGTGGGGGGTGGGACCCCTGGCTGGACTGTAGTGAGGCTGGCTCTGCTGTGGGCAGGGGGGCAGGGAGAGCGTGGCCAGTCTCATGTGCCTGCCCATCTGACAGCTGTGACCCCGTGGCCTTGGCTTTCTGTCCTGGCCTTGGGGTCTCTCATTCTTTGTCTTGGGGGCCAGGGTAGTGGCCTGTACCTGTGTCCCTGCAGGCCCTGTGGGTGGCAGGGCCCATCTCCTTTGGGACCCAGGCCAGGGACTGCTTTTTTGGGGTGCCTGGGGTGGGCACGGGCCTCCAGGCTGTGTTGGGGCCTGGGGAGAGGCCGGGGACCTCCCTCAGCTCCCGGGGTAAAGAATCTGCCTGCAGGGGCCCCTGCCTTGGCTGCTGGCCTCCCCACCTGCTTGACCTGCCTCCCGCAGCCTGCGTGTCTTGTTTGGCTGGTCCTGCCCGTCTCTCTGGCTGGGGCCTTGTCCCTCAGGCTTCCCTGGGCAGAGAAGGGCGTGAGGCCGGGAGCCCTCCTGTGCAAGGGCCGATTTCCCGGCAGCCTGGTGTGAGCGGGCTGAGGCCCTGGTGCCTGGGCACGTGCTCCGGTGGCAGGGCCGCCCGCTGCCCCTCTAGCTTCCTCCTTGCTGGGAGAGCCTCGTTGTCCTTCTCCATCAGATCTTCCAGCCTGGCTGAGGCCACGTTGGGTCCTCAGCCCCTGCTGGCTGAGTGTGGTGTGCTGTGTCCCCAGCCGACCTGTCCTCACTTGAGACTGAAAACTGCGGCGTGAAACCTTTTCGAGGGCTGGAGATGCTCTCCAGGGCCTCCCTTGACCAGCTTCCGGAATCCTGACAGGCAGTGGGGCCGAGGTGCTGGGCTGTGCTCTGTCACCCCAGTTCCCATCACTGGGTGGCACCTGTGGGTTGGGTGTGGATGCCGTGCTTCCTAGCGGGTGACCAGGGGCCGGGCGCTCCCTCCCTCCCCTGAGCCCCAGCTTCCGTCATGTGGAGCAGAGGCACACAGGAGCCCTGGCCAGGGCGGGCAAGGCCCTCGGGAGCGTCCAGCTCCCAGTGAGGCTGAGGCCAGGTGCTTGAGCCTGTGGCTGCCACCTGGGTCTGTGTTGCTGGCTGTCACCTCAAGGGCTGGCCGCTCCAGGCCTGCAAGGCTGGAATCCTGTACTGTTCAGAGAGGAACCAAGGCCCGCCGCGGGGGCTCCTTGCCCGGGTCCAGGGCCTCACCAGGCTGCTCCTGTGGCTGGCTGAGTGCAAGGCTCCGCACCTTGGGCCTCCGTCTCCCAGATCAAGGACTGACGAGCGGACGGTGGGCCGAGACCTCGGTGGCTCAGGGCCTGTCCTCTGGCTCACTCTGTCCTGTCTCGGGCTGCCCCCAGCAGTGTGGGAAGTGAGATCTGGCCCCTGGAGCCAACCCAGGTGGCACGGTAAAGTCCTGCCGTGTGCTTCCTGCTGCTGCTCCCAGAACACCCAGCCACCCCGTGGCCCTGCTCCTCCACATGGGACGGGCACACTTATTTCTTGCAGGGGGACATCAGGGTGTCTGGCTGTGGTCTGTCTTGCTGTCCGCAGCTGCCCTGGCCCAGGAACTGCCTCGGGGATGCCCTCGGCTCACTCAGGCCCGTGCTGCTGTGGCTCGAGGTCCCCGTGTTTGCTTAGCTCCGACACTCCCCACTCATGCTGGTGTCACCTGTAGTAGGCCAGGACTGCGGAAGTCAGAGCCAGGACGCTGTCCTCAAGCTGCTGCATGGGACAGTGTGACTTTTGTCCTAGATGCAGTGGTTTCTATGGAAACCAGGGTGACCCAGGGCCTGCGTGGGGAGACACACCTGATCCTCTGAGGTGGGGAACTCGGGTCCCTGGACCTTGTTTCGAGAGTGCTGACCCTGGGTTCAGGCGTGTGTCCCCCGAAGCCCCGGGCAGGGGCTCTTTTCCTGGTTGTGGTGAGTGTCGGTAACACAGAAGGAGCCGTCTTAGGCAGGTGTGAGTGCACTGTCCGGTGGTCATTACGCACACCTGGTGTGCACGCCCACCGTACACCCACATAGCTGGCATCTTGCACAACCAAAGCCCTGTTCCTCAACCCCAGCTGCCCCTGCCCACTGCCTGGTACCCATCTCCTGCCCTCGGCCTCCGCATTTGCCTCCTCTGGGGACCTTGCATGGTGTGGCCAGGTCGGCCCTGTTCCTGGGCCTGGCTCTTCCTGAGCAGGCTGTCCTTAGGCCGTCCCTGTCCTGATAGGCATCAGGACCCGTCCTCCCGCAAAGTGGCTCATGCAGGTGCCTTCTGACCCGAGGGCGAGACGCTCCATCAGGCTGGGGGCAGGCCGGGCCTCTGGCTGTTTCTGTTTCCTGTAGGCTCCATGGTGTGCCCACCGTCCCTGGTGGAGACCCCACGAGCAGAGGGCTCTGCTGCCTGGGCTGTCACGTGGCTGCAGGAGGCAGAGCCGGGTGGAGCAGGTGCTGTGCTCCTGGGAGACAGCGTCCCCCTCGGCCTTCACCCTGGCCGCTGTGAGGCGAGGCTGCCTGTCCTCAGCCGACCTCTGCAGGGGGCGGTGCGGCTCCAGCCCCGCTGTGGGTGTGCAGGAGCCACTCTGGGCTCCATTCCTCCCCGTCTTCTGCTCTGGAGGCCTGGCCTGGCAGGTGGGGGTCCTCCGGTGATGGAGGAGGACCTCCCTGGCTCTGTCACCCTTGCCCCTCGTGAGTTGGCAGTGGCGCCCCCCCGAGGCCACTGCCTCCCCAGCTCTTAGTGGGCTTATCCCATCCCCAGTGCCAACAGGGCTGTACTGAGAACCCAAGTGGCAGGGCAGGAGGAGCAGCTGTGGTGACCGCGGGCAGTCACTGTCACTGGTCTCTGGCCTGGCCACCACCCTCCCACCCCAGCCCTGACGTCCTGGGTGCGTGTGTCTGGGTCTCCGTGGGGTCTTGGGGCGTTGCTGTGAAGCCCGGGCAGGTGTGTGCGTGGTGGGCAGAAGGAAGGGGTCCAGGCAGCGGGCCAGTTGCTGAGGGGGGTCTCGGGTGCAGAGAATCCTGGGTCCAGTGCCTCTCGGGATCCTGGCCTCTGCGGGGCTCCCCTCCTGGAGCGGCAGGAGGTGGCTCAGAGCAGCTGAGGCTGAGCTCTCTTCCCCACCCAGGGGCCCTGCCCCATCCTGTCCTGGGCTGTGTTATTTACGCTTCAAGGTTGTTAGTTTCTGCTGGGAATCCCTGGGGGCACTGGAGGAGAGGTCCTTCCTGCAGATGGGCCTCACAGATGGCCCTTGCTCCACCCTGCCAGAGAGGGGACGAGACAAGGTGAGTGCCTGGGCCCCAAGGACCTCTCTCAGGGTGAGCACCCCTCAGGAGCCACCCTACTGCTGAGGAGGAGGAGGATGAGGAGGATGGACCCCAGGTCCTTTGAACCTGCCTTGTGCAGTGTGGGAGCTGGCTCTCTGTGACATGGTAAGTCCCGCCCTGCCTCTGCACTCTAGGAAGATTGACCGCACCCTGCTGACCACCTTCTCCAAGCCTGGGCCGGGCTCTGTGATTTCTCTGGGTCCCCTGGGGTGTGTGTGGAGGGAACAGGCTCTGTGCTGGGAGAACTCGGAGCCTCCTGGTCCTGGGCTCTGCCCTGTGTGGAGGGACCCTCTGTGGCTGGTCTGGAAGTGGGTGCTGGCAGAGGTGACTGACAGTGTAGAGAATGCCCTCCTCTTGCTTTCCTTGGCCTGTCTTAGGTCTTGGGATTCGTACCCCCCAGACAGAGGCACACACAGCCCCAACATGGTTGGGCGCAGAGGGTCGAGGACGTGGTGTGTGTTGCCACCTGCCTGGGGCTGCCCCAGGATCTGGGGCCCTGCTGGAGCTGGCTTCTGGCCAGAGCTCAGACCGCGGCCTCAGACAGCTGGTTTGTGTCCTAGCTGGGCGAGCTTTCCCGGGTTACCTGACTCTCCGGAACCTGTTTCCACCACCCCCGAGTGGGTTCACGGTCGCCCCCTTGCCCCCTGCTTTATGGCTCATGACAGGCCCCAAGACCCCACCTCCTTCAGGACAGAGTCTTGTGGCTCCTGCTCAGACACCTCTGGGCCCGGTGGGGGGACATGTGGGAGACAAGACCCAGGCCTCCAGGTGCCTTTCAGGGTCCCTGCCCGGGCCTGACCTGCTCCTGCTGCAGGAAGCTACGTGGCTGCCTTGGGTCTGGGTATCCGGTGGGTGGTGGTCCAGGTCCTGCTCCCCCTCTGGCTCTGTCCCCTCCCCCCAGCAGGCCAGTCCCCTCTCACCTGGTTAGCAAGATGGGACCGGCTCACCTGCATGGCCTGTTGAAGATCACGCACGTTTAGACTCGCGGCCCAGCCCAGCTCCCTTGGGGTGGCCCCAGAAGGTGGCTGAGAACTGGGACCTGAGCTTTGGACACGAGTTTGGCGTCACACATGGGCCACCTCAGCAGAGGCTGAGTCGGGTGTCCGTGGTTCCTCCTGTTGGAGAGCTGGCCTGAGCTTGGTGACGGGCGGTTCCAGCACCAGGGTCTTTGAGATCAGTCACTGAGCTGGGCCTCCACTCTTGGCTCCAGGTCATCACTCGCTTGGGGCTAAGAAAGGGCCAGTTCATTCCAGAGCCAGGAGATGGCCGCAGGGAGGTGGGGTGGGGGCCACGCCTCAGGAGGAGGAGGGTAGCCTGGGAACGGGTCTTATCTGGAACCTGTGGGGCCTGTGCAAAGGTGCACTGAGGTCATCTGGTGGTGATTGAACTCAGAAGCGCCAGTGTGACACGTGGTGGCCTGCAGGAAGCGCTGGCCGCTGCTGGGCCTCCCACGTGCTTGGAATTAAAGAGCTCCGAGAAGGGCCTCTCAGGCTGCAGCTGCTCATTGATGTGACGGGGACGCCTGAGCATCCAGGCCTTGCAGTCGCCGGGGGGCACAGGGTGGGCTGCACCTGCCAGCCTGTGTGGCTCGGGCGTCCCCGCTCCAGCTGGACGTGGCTGCTCAGATGACTGCTGGGGCCGCGCTGCCCGGAGCCGGGCCTGGAGTCAGGCTGAGGGCCCCCTGGTCCCCGCCCATCTGTGCTCCCCCCATGTCCCGGTCTGCCCCAGATGCCCCCTTGAGCTGCAGGTGGGTCTGTGTCCTGAGTGGACAGCTGAGTAAGTGACTCTGGCGTCTTTATATCAGGCCAGCGGTTTTCACAAAGCACACTTTGGTGGATGTTCCCCCACACGGGGAGCCACCGCCATCCCGTCCTGTGTAACTTGAAGAGCGCTCGCAGGTCTGCACGCCTGGGAGCTGGCCCTGGCTGCTGCCTTCACCCCAGAATCCCTGCCTCACCTTCCAGTGGCAGCTGCCCAGAGTCAGGGACCGTGTGTGGGGCCGAGGATGTGCGGGGAAGGCTATGAGGGGCAATCTCTGAGCTGTGCTTTGGAGTTGGGTGTCCAGCCAGGAGGTGGGGATAGGCGCTCCTGGAGGGGGACATGGCACCTGTACAGGTGCGGCAGAGCACGGGGCAGGCGTGCAGGTGGTGCACAATCATTGGTGTACTCCTCACCTGGGCAGCTTCGTTGAGCAGGTGTATGTGAGCATGTGTGTGTCTAAGCTAGCACGGGTGAGTGTGTGCATGTGTGGGTGAGTGAGCCTGGCTGTGTGGGCGGGTGGAGTGTGTAGGAGAGTGGGCGTGTGTGTGCACAGGCAAGAGTGTATGTGTGCATGTGGGTATGTGTGAGAGTGTGTGGGGGCCAGCATGATGGGGGTGAGCGTGTATGTGCATGGGCGAGCATGTGCATGTGGGTATGTTTGTGTGGGTGAGTGTGTGGGTGTGTGTGAGTGTGTACATGTGCCTGAGCGTGTGCATGTGGTGTGTGTGAGTGGGCATGCTTTGGTTTTGGTGCTAGCACTCTGAAGCTTGCCTTGCCTGCTGTATTCTATCTCCCTGCCTCAGGTCCCTAGAGTCTGGGCACCGTCAGTGGCCTGCAGGCCTCAGGTGAAGCTGGGGTGACCTGTGCTCCAAGTGGCACAGGGTCCAGGTGGTCTCCTGATTGGATTCCTGTGCAGTGAGGCCACCGGCTCATCGCCCACCTCCCAGTGGGTGCTTGCTACCCCCAGCCACTGGCTGTGCCCCTGGAGGCTGGCCCTGAGCATCCTGTTGTTGGCCAGGCAGGCAGAGTGCCTGGTGGCTCTTGTCCCCACACGCCTGCAGTGCTCCTGTGAGTCCTTACATAGGAGCCTGGGGCTCACAGCAGGACCTGCTGGCCTTGAGTACCCCTCTCTGCCTCACCTGGGCAGTGGTGGGTTGTTGGGTAGATGGCATTAGCGGGTCTTTGCTCCCGCGTGGAGCCTGCCACCCGTGATGTTGTGCAGGGCATCGTGGTCAGTGGCCAGCACTGCCTTTGAATGTTAGAGCAGCATAGAAGGAGCAGGTGTGCGGGGGCCAGCAGCTTGAGGGGCGCTATGTGGGCTGGGAGCCTCCTGCAGGCCCAGGCACGGGCGGGGTGAGGCCCAGGGTGGGCCCAGGATATCCTTTCCCAGGAAGGAAGGCCACCGTGAGCCCAGCGCAGGGTGGGTGTGCCCGGTCCTAAACCCAGGACACAGGCCCCCGGGGGAGAGCTAAAGCCACTTCCTGGACAGTGTGTGTCCCTGGCCTGGCAGAGTGTTCCTGGCCCTTGTGGGCTGCTCAGGTGATGTCTCCTGGTCCCCCTATGTGGCTGGTCACCATGTGCCCCGGCCAAGTGTGTCCCCTGAATAGCAGCAGGTGCCCACCTGCTTGCTGTGCTACCTGCAGCCTTTCGTGCGGGTCCTCTGGCTGCCATAACCAGTGCTGTGGTCCGGCTGCCACAGGAAGCAGGGACTTGTTATTCTGGTGAGAACCGTAAATCAGGGCACAGAGGGGACCAGCTCCCTCCCTTGGCCTCAGGGGCATCCTCCTGCCTCTTCAGCTCCTGGCTGCCCCAGGCGTACCTTGGCCTGAGGGTGTGCAGGGCCTCTCCCCCTCTGTCCCCGACTCTGTCCTTCTCTGTCCCTGGCCTCTCCTCTCCTAGAAGGACAGCGGTCACACTGGGTTAAGGGTTGATCTTTCCCAGCGTTACCTCGCCTGGGCGCACCTCGTCACATCTTGAGCAGCCCGAGGTCCAGGAGGAGCTGAGCTTTGGAGCACACGGTCCAACCCAGCGTGGGCCGTGGCTGACAGTGGCCTGCCCTGGTGGCACACGGGTGGGGCCCAGCACTGGGGCTCCCGCGGGAGCCTGTCCCTGTGCCCTCTGCTTGGGCGGATCAGTCTGGACTCAGTGTTTCCCCTTCCTCGACTCTGTCATCAGTGGCCCCTGGCCGGCTGTCTGCCCGCCCGCCTTGCCCAGCCTGGGCCTGCAGGCTCCTCCCGAGCCGGACCGTGGGTCCTTCCTTGGCAGGTGCTCCCAGGCGTCGCCACTCGGCTCTCCCCTCCGTTATGGGCTGATCCTTTTCTGATCCATACTCTCCTCTGGGGCCTCTGGAGATGGAATGTAGGAGCTTTCTGCCTGAGCCACATCCTCAGCCCTTTTTAAAAATTTCTTTTTGAGGTAGCCTCGCTGGGTTGCTGGGCTGCCTTCAGCGAGCGTTCCTCCTGCCTCAGCGTCCGCGGCTAGAATGCATTTTCCAGCCCCCTCTGTCTCAGAGGTGGGTGTGAGCATTGGATGCCTTTGTGGCCTAGCATGTGGGTGTGCAGAGCATACGTCATGTGAGTGTGTTTGTGTGTGTAAGCAAGTGAGTGTGTGCCATGGTGTGTGGGTGTGAGTGTGTGTGGGTGGGTGTGGGGGTATATTCCTGCGTGCTCGTGGTTCTGAGTGTGCCCGTGTCAGTGTGTGTGTGTCGGTGTGTGGGTGTGTCCGTGGCACTCTCCAGCAGGCAGCGGTGACCCCGCTGGGCGGTGCTCTGTCTGCAGACCTGCAGGTGGCCCATGGGATGCTGCCGTGGGCTCCAGCCGGGAAGGATCCGTGGTGGGAACACAGAGGCGCCTTGGCCAGGCCGCCACCCTGAGCTGCCTCCGTAGCGCTGGCCCTGGCAGGAGAGGCCACTCTGGGCCTCAGCTTCTGCATCTGGAAAGTGGGGTGATGTCCCTACCCCACCAAGTGCTGCGGCGGGATGTGGAGTGTGGCAGGGGTGGGCTGGGGTGACGTGGCAGCCACCTGTGGGGACACTGCGGTCCAGTCCCTTTTCACTGACTGCCACTGGGAGGAGAGACGGGTCAGGGAAAAGCAGGGTGGGCCTTCTGGCTGGAGAGGGCAAGACGCCATGCAGAGCTGGGGGGTCAGGTGAGGGCTGCAGCCCACCCTGCCCAGCGCTGCCCTGTGATCCCATGTTGGCATTGAGCCTGGGGCTGCCTGGGCGTCTCCCACCTGCCTGCTGGACACCTGCCTCTGGGCTGAGGAACCAGGCCTGGCTCTGTGGCCTCGCCTCCAACCCCGGGACGGATGTGATGCTGCCCTCTGTAGCCTGGGCTTGGGGCGCCGCCTGGGGTGTGACCCCGTCTCACTGTCTGACCGTCTGCCTGTGCCCCCTCCTGTGGCCGAGGGGAAGGGCAGCTCTGTGCTGTGCAGGGACCCGGAGGGCCCAGGGAGAGTCCGTGACAGTGGGCGAGCTCGGGGAGCCCCACCATGGCCGGGGGGTCTCTGGCCCTGGAACTGCAGAGGTGGCCTTGCTGTGCTGCCCCAAGGCTGAGGCTGTCCAGCAGCTGCCTTCAGCCTGTCAGGGGAGCAGGGATTCCGGGGCAGGGCAGGGAGGAGCTGGGGCCTGCAGGTGGACTCCCAGGACTGCCTTGGCCCCGTCGTCAG